>NC_020494.1:10028568-10067820 GCF_000184155.1 Fragaria vesca subsp. vesca
TAATGTAACGTTATGTGAGTATCTATTCACGCAATGCCTATTAGCAAAAATCATGTCTACTCTTTAACAATCAAACAACCATGCAATCGAGAAAATCTGTTGTATGAACATCACCTCACACAATAGTTTTCATGTCGAAAGTTGTTGGGTGAATGTTGACATATATTATCGAGAGCGACCTCGACATATGTCGACATATCTTGATGAGATCTGTCGATATTCACATAACAGCTCTTAAAAGGAACAGTTGTGTGAGTTGACAATCACACAAGGGTTTTCATTGAAAAATTGTTGTATGATTTTCGACATATATCATCGACAGCTGCCGAGAAGCAGCTCGGCATGTGTCGGCATGTGTCAATAATATCTGCCGAGGCTCACACAACATCATTTTACATAAAACTATTGTCTGACTTTCGGCATATTTCATCGACATATGTCGATAGTTGCCAAGAAGCAGCTCGACATGTGTTGGCAGCTGTCGATGATATCTGCCGAGAATCACACAATGGTTTTTATTGTAGCATTGTGTGTCAGTCTGTCAGACAAGCTCTTTTTACCCGTTGTGTGACATGTTGATCAGACAGCGATCGGATTAACAACGGATTTGACTTTTAACAGACGACGTTTTTTCCCCGTCGTGTGATGCATTATCTGGCGTAGTGGAACTTCAGTTCATAAGAAAGTTGTAAGTATAGGAAACTACCCAAGTGCCAGACTAGTTTACAAGCACCACCAAGCTTCCACCAACTCTGTCAGGACCCACCTCGAATTTCACCCTGAAATCCGAGGTAAAACCTGCGGGATCCACCTCCAAGGAAAATTTACCGAAAATTCGGCATAATCTACCTTGAAAATGAACAACCCTTAACAGAAAAAAATCCAACTTACACTTCTATAACTAAACCAACCAACCACAACACCTGGAGCTTTCCTGCTCCCCAAGATCATCACATCTCTCAATATAACAATTACTCAACTACAATAATCCCACAACCAACAACAAACAATTAATAATTTACTACTGGACTTTCAGAGCATATCTAAGGTTGAACGGAAAACAATGAATAAAGAATAAGCAGAAGTAGCCTCTGACCATGTTTCGACTCCATGTACGCTTGACCTTATTGAAACTTGTCCTGCAAACTGGGCATTTAAAACCAAAGGGCCCAGGGGAAAGTAATTTAAAAACGATAGAGTGAGTGGATGATAGGAGCACAAAGTGTGACGTTCTTAATATGTTTATACCCTTTATTTACCCTTTGTTAACTCCTATTTAGTTGTTTTAGCTTTATATTTGTGTTTAGTGTAGAATAATTGCTTAATGTAGAAATATGTAGGTTTTAGTGTTAGAATACATAATATTTTCGGATTTGAATAATTTGGTGTTGAAATTGTGCTAAGTGTTGGAAATCCTTGTTTACTCAGGATTCCTGTCTTGATCAGGATTCCATCTTTCCTCTTTCCTAGTTTCTAATTTTCTTATTTCTATTTCAGGAAAGTCTAAACCCGTGTTGACCAGGAAATGTTTTCCTGACTCATGAGGGAAAGGTGGCCGGCAGCTAGGAGTTCCTGCTTGAGCTAGGAGAAGTACAATCCGAGATATGTATGGAAGATGCCGTGAGATTTCCCAAGTCACCAAGGAAAGAGACCGTGCGGCCCAAGAGAGAAGGTTTTCCAAGTTCAAGATAGTTTTGTCATTCCTTAATGCATAAGGATTACTTGAAGACCAAGAGAGGAAGTTAAATCCAACTTGGACTTGGTTTTGCCGATTTAATAAGGATTCCTTGTGCTTGAGGAATTCTTGGAGATCAAGTCTTGTTACTCTATATATAGGGCACGGCATGGCAGCAGTTTATGATTATCAACCCGTGCAAAATTACACCAAAGCTTTGCCGAAACTCCATCATTCTCCAAACACCATAATCCGAACTCACCATCATCCTTGATCCGAAGCAAGTAGCCTAGGGTTCCGCTCACTCGAAGAATAGAACAAGTAGGGATATTTTGAGAGTGAATTCCATCTTTTACTTTCGGATTAGACTGTGTTCGTTCTTTTTATGTTTGTTTTAGGTTTTTGCTTAAGTATATTTGATTCTTGTCTATGAGATAGAAGTATTTTTGAGCCATGTGTTGAATTGAAGTTTATGATTTATGATCAATGATTTTAGGTTTTATGCCGTGAGTTTTATGTCCATGTACTTTAAGATTTTCGGTGTATTCTTCTATTTTCATGTGTAATTGATACAAGTAGTTGATGTTGCATGTGTTAATCATCCAAGGTTCGACTTTGATACAAGTAGTTGATAAGTTGCATTGTCTTTGTTATTTCACCGAGTTTCTACCTATGTTTGATTTGGACTTGTGCTTAAACACATCGATTCTTTATGTGATACGTAATTGCATGATTAGTTTATGTGTGTGACCTATAAGTAGAGCACGTAGCCAAGCTTGTTTGTGTCACGATGTTGAATGAAACCCGTAGTTTAATTCAAAGTATGTCTATGTCATAGGAACCACGTAGAAACTTATGTGCATATCAAATTTAGGTTGTGTATTTGCTCACAGTGTGGACTTAATTGAGATTAGAGATCGTCTTCTTCGTTCTTGCATGGTTGTTTGGTTGTGTTTGCATGATTGTTGGTTGATCACATGTAAATATGTATAGAGGTAATTTAAGATTTATTTCCAATGTCTATTCCGAAATCATCAAACCTTTAAACCCTATATGCTTATTTCGACATGTATATTAGGTTAGATGGATCTACCCTGTAGTTGGATCCCCGGTTTAGAACGATTCCTGCTTGCTTTATACTATGATTGATTTGTTGACAGGGTTAATTGATGCGTGTGCAAATACATCTTATCAGTGGACAAAAATAAATTACACAATTTAACAAAATACGTAATTTAAAAAACTTAGCTGCGCGCAACTTTCGTAAATCATATAACTTAAATTCCAGAAACCCAATAGAATAGACAAACCAACCCCGCTGGTTAATCAAATACATAAATGAGAAGAATACAATAAGGGGAAAAGTTATCACCATGTAAAAGGAGCCTCCCAGGCTCGGGTCGGTCCCCCCCAAGCTATAATAGCGTCACACGCTAAGCTCTCTACTCACCTATAGTGAGGACCGCTAATAATGACTAGCTAACAAATAAATATAAATACCGATCGGTTGCCTCCCAAGCTATAATAGCATCCCACGCCCACGCTAAGCGCTCTACTCACATATGGTGAGGACCGCTAATAATGGTTAACTAGCAATAATCAATATAAGCGACCCTATATTATGGTGACTAAAAACATATGAAATCATTTAAATCCATTAAACTTCCTCAAGATCATACGAATGGTACGGTTCCCAACCATACTTAAAAATCATCGTAAGAAATTATAATAAACTCAATGACGTGTCTCATACGTCAAAATATTCTCAAAACTATAATAAAAGCGAGATTTAATTAACAAGTAAAAATAAAAATCATAATTAATATCTCAATCCAAAATACTCGCTAAAACATTCCCAATGTCAAGATCGATATTCCACCAATAATTTCGAAAATTATAAATAACGAACTATCGAAAATCCCGTTTTCGGAAATCTTTTATAAATCTCAAAGTCCACCATTAAAACCATTATAATGAAATCCGGAATTTATAAAGAATATCCAAACTCAAATAACAAAATAATAATCCGAGCTCAAATCCATAAATCATGACCAACCATTAATCAATGCTTCAAACTCAAATAATTTCCAAGATCATCTCATAAACCGAAATTATAATATAAGCTCGGAAAATAAAATAACATATTATAAAATTTTGCATGCATATTTATTTAAAATCAAAATGTCCACTCACAGTATACGGCTATGCCTGCCGTCGATCCGAGGTCTCCTAACATGAACCTCCTCACGTCCTGAACAATAGATATTATTAAATCTCAATACTAACTCGATACTTTAAATAAAACTACAAGAATAAAAATGAGCCTATAAATCATTCGCCCTTGCCTAACTTCTCCATCCTTAAACCAACAAGGCTCCAACTTCACCACAAGCATTGAAATCCATAAAACAACTTTCTAAAGTTTAATCAACACTAATCTAATGGCCGGATTCTATCCTATCAACCGCTTATTTCACTAATTTTTGAAAAATCTCAAACCTAACCAGAACTCCTTCAAAAATTACAAACTTCACGCCATAGGACTCCTCTCAGCGTAACAAATTAATTAACATGAAAATCTACCCAAAAGTGGCGGCGCCGCCCCCTGCTTCGCCGGCAACGGCGGCCGGCCGGCCATTACTCCGGCCACCTCTAATGCTTACCAAATTTTAGCACAATATTCCTCTCAACATTCTAAACAACTTTCATAACTACCAGATTGATCAATTTTAAGCCTAAACATGTCAATCGAACCAAAACAGAAAAACCCCAATTCAAGAACCCTAGAATTTCAAACCTTCAATTCTCCTTACCTAACTCAAGTTAGGATGTATCCTTTTAGGGGTTTACTGCTGGAAGGGAGAGCTTCAAGTTGAGACCAACAGCTCCGGCTATGGTGGCCGGAAAAAGGAGTTTCGGCGAGAACACCTCTGCGGCACAGCCGTGACTTCCCGGCGATCATGCTCCTTTACGGCAGCGCGACACGGGCTGCCACCTACCTATACTTGTAGAGGATGCTCCAAGCTTCAATTTGATACCAAGCTTGCCGCCTATCATAGCCGGAAGACAGTGGACGGAGGCGTTGAAGTCTGACAGGTCGGGAGAGACGCGGGAGAGAGGAGAGAGAGAGAGAGAGAGAGAGAGAGAGAGAATATGTAATTCTGATTTTTCTACCTTACTCTATCCGGTAAGTTTCCTTTTTATATTCCCAACTGAAATAGTAACCTTCGTTTTTAAACCATAACTTCTTCATACGATCTCCGATTTAAGCGTATCACGTGTCTACGAACTCCGCTTAACGTCCTCTACGACTTTCATGAATAAAGTTTTCCCAAATTTTAGACGAAAGAAAAAGTCAACTTTTGGAGCCTTAAGTAGTAAACGGTTACTCAAAACGGTAAAAGTCAAAGTAATACTAAAAGTAAATAACCGTAATTTAATTTAAGAACCGGGATGTGACAAACTCCCTTCACATCAATTGGGAAAATCTGCAGTAGGCCACCATATTGAACTTCTGCAATCAATTAGGTTTAGTATTCTTTTACATTATTATTCCATATGTATACACTTTTTTAGGAAGCGACAAATTTTTAACATTTACCTCAGACATTTTCACCGAAGGGCCTGCTCCCATACCAATCAAAAAAAATGCAACGTAAATCTGATTTCAAGAGAGAAAGTACAAATCAAATTAAGTAAAATGAGAGCCTTCAATGAAACAAAAACATGAACGTCACACTACTTTTCAACTTTGCAGCTGTAATGGTGTAAATTACCAGAACACCAGAAACAACAAATATCAGTACCCAATCCAGAAGCAAATTATATCCTTGTTAACAATGGTAAGTACGAAAACTTAAGCTCATGATATGATAGGAATGGCACAAGAACAAAGCAAACAAAAATTTGTTACAAAATATAGTGTTGATGTTTGCTACCTTTAGAGAAAACGAAAATCCAACCAGAATGGAGCCTATGAACATCCCAGCTGCTGAAACCTTCACATTAGCACCAAAATCCATCATAAAAAGTAACCTATAATAAATCCTTTGATTCCTTTCTAATAGACCACGATTTGTGGATCAATTGCTACTATACCATTACGAGAAGTCTCCTTCCTGACTTATCCATTAAAAATGCTCTTAATAGAGTGATTGGGATTTGTCAATGACATTCACATGAGATGAGTTTTGATGGCCGAGCTTAAATATGAGGCTAAAAGTCAATACCTAAAGACACGCATAAGCTGTGGTTCCAATATTGCCTGAAAATCCAACAATTGGCATTGCAACAGTAGAGTAAGTTTCACATGAAAGAGTATCAACAACAAAACAAGTCAAATGAAGGTATTACCAGCTGCAGTCAAACAGAACACAAAAGGTTGGGAATTTTCTGATGTATTGAACAAACCCCAAGTCAGGTATATATACAAGCACAGTTCTAACCCTAGAAGGAAACTAATTACACCGAAAGATTTACATAATCCTAGTTAATTACAGAATATACATCTTCCCAATATACTAGGATTGGGACTCATGTTAACACTCCTCCTTAAGTTGGCGCATACAAATCTTGAATGCCCAACTTGTCAAGTGAGTCACTGGACGCCCTGGACGCCACAGGTTTGGTAAGGATGTCAGCTAGCTACTCCTCCGAAGGAACAAATGGGAATGAGATTATGCGAGCATCTAGCTATTCCTTGATGAAAGCCTGTCAATCTCTACATGCTTTGTCCGATCATGCTGAACAAGATTATGTGCAATTTCAACCGCAGCAGTATTGTCATAGTGAAGAGGCATTGACCATTCCTGCTTGAAACCCAAACTCTTTAATAAACTTCTCAACCATAATAACTCACAGACTCCTTGAGCCATACCTCTGTACTCAGCTTCTGCACTAGAATGGACCACCACATTCTGTTTCTTGCTTCTCCAAGTGATTAAGTTTCCACCAACAAACGTAAAATAGCCAGAAGTAGAACGCCTGTCAGTGATGTTCCCTGCCCAGTCCGCATCAGTGTAACCACTAGTCCTCAAATGTCCATGCATACGAAACACCAGGCCTTTTCCAGGAGCAGACTTTAAGTATCTCAAGATTCTCATCACAGCATTCATGTGATCTTCACTAGGATTGTGCATATACTGACTCACCACACTAACCACATAAGCAAGGTCAGGTCTAGTATGCGACAAGTAAATTAATCTTCCAACTAACCTTTGATATCGAGATTTGTCAGTCGAAACTTGATCAAGATACTCTGCAATCCGATGGTTTTGTTCTATCGGTGTATCAACTGGTTTACAATCAAGCATACTAGTCTTTGCTAGCAAATCCATAACATATTTTCTTTGACTCAGCATGATACAATCCCTTTTCCTGGCTACCTCAATTCCTAAGAAATACTTTAAATTCCCAAGGTCCTTCATCTCGAATTCAAAAGACAACTGATCTCTCAATCTTCTAATTTCACTAGCGTCATCACCTGTCACTACCATGTCATCCACATAAATGATCAAGGCAGTAAGCTTACCCTGTCGGTGTTTCAGGAACAAAGTATGATATGAGTTACTCTTCTTCCTATACCCAATCTTCTTCATGAAAGATGTGAACCTTCCAAACCAAGCTCTTGAAGATTGCTTCAATCCGTACAGGGACTTTTTCAATCTGCACACCACCTTCTCGCCCGTAGAAGTATTATATCCTGGAGGAAGATCCATGTAAATTTCTTCATTCAAATCTCCATGAAGAAATGCATTCTTCACATCAAACTGTTGCAGGGGCCGATCCAGATTAGCTGCCAAAGACATGAGGACTCGAATGGTATTGATCTTTGCCACATGTGCGAACGTCTCATCATAATCCACCCCATATTTTTGAGTGTGTCCTTTTGCAACCAACCTTGCCTTATATCTGTCAACGGAGCCATCTGCATTATGCTTCACAATATAAACCCATCTACAACCAACGGTCTTCTTTCCAGGTAGTAATGGCACCAAATCCCAAGTACCATTCTTCTTGAGAGCATCCATCTCAACCTCCATTGCTTTGGCCCACTTCTTCTCCTTGATTGCATCCTTTTACTAGGAAGAGAGACAACAGATGATTGATTCACAAAGGCTACATAAGGTTTAGACAATCTATGAGTTGACACGTAGTTGGCTGCAGGATACTTGGCTTTAGCTGACAAGAGAGGCTCATATTTTTTAGGAGGTTGACCACAAGTTGACTTAGCAGGCAAGACTCTACTAGATTCAGGGACATTGGAGGATGACAACGGAATAGTACAACATACCTCAGGTGATGACAAGCCAAGAGAGATCGTTGATGTAGGGGGAGAGATTGAACTTGCATATACATCTTCAACAACTGGCCACTGATTACTATTCAATTATCCTCCTTTCGACGTGTCGCACAGTTGTTCGTCATTTCAAACACTTTAAGAACAGAGAATAAACGCCTCAACTTGGGCAGGTTCAACAGATTGAACCACTTTTTGAGGTTCTAGAGTATTATCTCTCGGATTCTAGATCTGGTCGGTGATAGGCCGAAGATCCTTTTCAGCGAGGTTACTGTCAACAATTACACAATCTTCTAGTTCTCCAAATTGATCTTCAGAAAAAACATGCTTCTCCTCCTCACTCGGAGATACCGTAGGAGAAAAATAGCACATGTCTTCACAAAATGTGACATCCATGGTGACATAGAATCGTTGAGACGAAGGATGGTAGCACTTATATCCTTTCTGATGGGATCCGTATCCAACAAACACACACTCAAGGGAACGAGCCTCCAACTTAGATCTCTGATTTTTCTAAAGATGAACATAGTCCACACAACCAAGGACACGAGCATGAAGTTTGTTGAGAGATGGAATAGTAAATGTTCAGACAATACCTCAAAGGGAACCCGATTCTGAAGAGCTGCAGATGGTAGACGGTTGATAAAGTGAGAGGCACACAACACAGCTTCACCCCAGAGATATTTGGGTAGATTGACACTGAGTAAGAGAGCTCTTCCAATATCTAAGAGGTGTCGATTTTTCCTTTCATATACCCCATTCTATTCTGGTGTCTGAGGACAAGTAGTCTGCTGAACAATTCCATGTTGCTGAAAATAGTCTCGGAAAGAGTGGTTAACAAACTCTTCTCCATTGTTAGATCGAAATATTTTCACACAAGCGTCATACTGAGTTCGGATGAGACTATGAAAAGCGATGAAAGCCGAAAACACAGCATCCCTTTTTTTCAATAACACAACCCAAGTTAATCTTGTAAAGTCATCAATAAACAAAACAAAGTACTTCATTCCTGTCAATGTCAAATTCTTCGAAGGCCCCCATACATTAGAATGAATCAGCAAAACTAGAAGAAAAACTAGGAGAATAACTGGACCTATGACTCTTAGCAAAAACACAAGTTTCACAATGGAGACTTGACTCTTTTATTCCAAAAAACAAAGATGGCATCGACTTCTTCATGACTCCAAAAGATGGATGACCCATTCGGTGATGCCATAGCCAAATTTCTTTTACTTGATCAGAACTCAATGTCAGGGCAACGGTTGGTGACGATGCTCTTGCTTCCCTGCTGTACATGCAATCCAAGTGAAACAGTCTTCCCCGCAGATCCCCCTTGCCTATTATCGCATGAGATGACATGTCTTGGAAGATAACATACATAGGAAAAAAGGTCACAGAGCATTTGTTTTGTGAATTTAATTCAGAAACATACAATAAGTGATGTGATAGAGCAGGAACATAAAGGACTTTGTTTAACACAATTGTTGGAGTAACTTGAATTGACCCTATACCTAGGACCGGGAAGGACACCCCATTTGCATTACACACTTCAGGTATGGGAGATGAGGACAGACTCAAAAAAAAGGACTTATCAAATATCATATGATCAGACGCACCATAATCAATTATCCATGTATCACTACCAGTAAAGTCAGAAATTTTTAATGCAATACCAATTTTACCTCTTTTCTCCTAAGAACACATACATGTGGTGAGGTCTTGTCCTCCTACTCCATAGAAATCAGGTTCTTGGACCAACTGAATGACAGCCTTGCCACCGTGGCTTTAATCATAGGTAGCTCCTTGATTTGTTTTCTTAGGACAAGAGTTCTTGTAGTGTCCAAACTCCTTACAATAGAAGCACTGCACCTTAGCAAGATCTGGTCCATGAGCAGGCTGGATTCGAAGTTCATTGTCTTGGTTCTTTGGTTTCCAATCTTGTTGAGGTTTAGATTGGACGGTGAGGCTGGATACCTTGGTATGCAACTCCTTTGCGCTAGATTGATTAGATTCATCTTTGCGTACATAAGCATAAGCTTGTTCCAGACTTGTTGGTGTGGCTTGTCGAAGCAATTCTCCCTTAGCAGTAGCAAATTTTGAATCCAATCCATTCAAGAAGATGTGGACTCTCATCTTGTCTTGGGACTTGTTGTGTGTAGCAATATCCAGATCACATACCATAGGATTGGGGTCCCTTTCATCCAACTCTTGCATGATAGCCTTCAAACCGACATAATATTCTGTAAGAGGCTTACCAGCTTGAGTGGTTGCGAAAGCTTGACAGGTCAACTCATGAACTCTTCCAAAATCACTCCCATCATAGTATGTGGTTGCGACTGCATCCCAGATTGCCTTTGGCGTCGTATAGCTTGAAAACAACAACATGATTGGTCTGGTCATGGATTTGAGAAGAAGCACCATCGTATTAGAATTTGCAGCATCCCACATAGCTTGTGCCTTGCCAACTTCTTCAGGTCGTTGGAGAGTACCAGCGACATATTCCCACTTGCCCACACCGCCAAGATGCATCTTCATAAGTTGTCGCCATACTGGATAGTTTGTGCCATCCAGTTGCACTCTAAAGCCTGAGCTCTCGTTTTGAAGAGCCATCAATTGTTCACGGGAAACTTCAGGTTGATCACCAAAGATTGCAAGATCCATTGCAAAGAGGATTTGATGTAGAGGAACAGAACAAGTACGACAGAATTCGACGAAATCGAAAGCTTCCTTCGACAAGTCGAACATATCAAATTGGGACAGGTTTAGAACAAATTTGCAGCAGAAAACAACAGGGTCAGATTACCAAGATTGTCAGGGTCGACTTAGGCTCTGATGCCAAGTCAAACAGAACACAAAAGATTGGGAATTTTCTGATGTATTGAACAAACCCCAAGTCGGGTATATATACAAGCATAGTTCTAACTCTAGAAGGAAACTAATTACACCGAAAGATTTATATAATCTTAGTTGAATACAGAATATACATATTCCCAATATACTAGGATTGGGACTCACATTAACACTTCAAAGGTTTCACTTGCATAAAATTGTACTCCGTTAATACCAGGAAATTGTTGAAACACCATTAGTCCAACTCCAATCTTAAAAACATAACCATGTTAAGGAGGTTTGAGTAATAAACAAAGTCAAAAGGATAACAGGTTAAGAAAAATAATTTAAATTTATATATGAAAGTTACTTGCTATGACAGAGCGAATACATCTTTTTTTAAACAAATCCAAGATATTGGCTTTTGGAAGACTTTGTAGATTAACTGTATATTCCTGTTGCAAAAAGGAAGTTCTCACAGTTAGAAATCTTCAGTTAAGATGAAAATATTTAATTGTACTTCGGTTGGTTTTCTTGAAAGGAAGTACGTGAATTTCCGCCTTTTCATCAGATACATCAGCATTTTTCCCATGGAGCCTTTGTAGTGCAATTTCAAATTCTTCCTCTTGACCGACTTTTGCCTGAATACATATGTTGATGCTTGTAGCCTGATCTACTCTTATTATTCAGAATTTTGTATCTACACTATGATGGAAACAAAGCATAGGGAAGCCTATTTTAACCTGAATTCTTACCAACCATCTAGGTGACTCTGGGATAAACCATTGACCCAAAACCAGGATAATGCAAGGCAAAATTGCTTCAGATTGAAATTCGATAATCAGTCACTTCTCACTTCTTTCCCAATGCAATCAAGTAGAACCAGTTATTGTAATGAAGAGAATTAAAAATTCTTTTTGAAGGAATCATAAATTACCATTACCAATTAGAGATAATGTTCTCCAGGATATGATTGTTCCTATTATGAAGAGCTGCAGAACAAGCACAGAAAATAAGGAAATGATTATATAGTTACCAAGTATTTCATTTCTTTGGTCAGAGGGCTCTTTATCTTACCTGATTCAATGTTGCAAGCCCTCCACGGAGATTTTTGGGCGCTATTTCGGCTATAAATACTGGGACCTATTCGTCCAATTTTTTAACTTATGTTAATTTTCTGAAATATCAATAGAAAGATGATGCCAGAGAAAACCATCACTAGATTAAAGCTTCTAGAACGAATAAAGAAACACACTTCTATTTAAAACATGTATATAGTGATCTACATTTACATTGCACAGACATACCACATAAGAGAACAATGAAATTCCATAACCAGTTAAAAACCTTCCTATATCAAGTAATATAGCTCCCTGCATAAGATTTGTCACAAATACCTTCATCAGTATCAAGTATTAACTAGTTTAATTTAGAAAAGATAAAAAAAGATCATGCCTGAGAGAAGTAGATGGCTAGCCATCCTGCAGTGCAGATGACAGAAGACATCCTCATTGCCTGCTGCCAGAAATTTCAAGAAGTTTAGTAAAATGGAGGATGCTAATGCTTCAGCTCTATTTTTTATTTTTATTGTACATTTTATTCTTGTACACCACAAAGTCACATTTACCATACCCCTTTCCGGCCCAGAGTCTCTGCAATCTTACCACTTGTAAACGCACCCAACACTGCACCAATTGATAGGATAGAGCCAAACATGGAATACTGCCATATGACTGAAGATTACTAACACTGCACTTTACTATAAATCATTCTAGAAAAAAATTAATAACTACATAAAACACAATAGGGAAAGACCTCAGTGATAGAGAGACGAAGATCTTTCCTGATAGCAGATTGACTGGGAGCTGAATAGCCCACCTGCCAAAACATTCAATCAAGCTAAGGTAAACAACCTTGGCTTTTCTCTTTAGTCAAAAATTGTCAAAAAGAATGTGAAGAATACTTACTCATATTCCAAATTGGAAAGAGCCGCAAACTGCAACGCCTGTACTAAGCAAAATCATACCAATTGATCCATGTTTCATAGTATTCCCTCTGTCTTCATCTTCATGAGCAACAACTCTCTTTGGCTGAATGAAAGGCCGGTCCAACTCCTCATGCCTATTAATTCCCCCATTTTCAATGTCTTTCAGCTGCCCAATTTTCATATGTTTCTTAGTATATCTTATATATTTATGCTACATGAACATGTATAACATGTTTTTGCTACTTGATTATTATTAATGAGCAATGAGTAGATATCAGCTGAATGTGATCCTTTTTCTCATTTTCCTTCTGAAAATTCAAACAATGTGTGTGATATTTCTACTAACAATTGCTGATTTAAGCTCGATCAACTTGGTTGTACTAGGTTGCAGTTGGTGGGAAGCTTGGTAATGCCTGTGGGGTAAAACTAGGGAAGTGATAAAAGGCTTATAGCCAATGTTCCCCATTAAGACTCGTAGAACTGGACCTGACATTCATAGATTGGATCCCAAAAGAAATTTTATATTGAAGTTCATGCAGGTGAAATTCTGGCTGGAGAGTAGTGTGATATATGAGGAGAAATTGAGCATAAGCTAAAAGTTAGGACCAACTCATCAGAGCAACAGAAAAGACATAGAACAATCATGAATACGGAATATACTCAGCAAAGAAAAAACTGATAGATGGTATGTGAATAATGTTATTCTAACTGAGTATATATTCTAAAAGACAGGCCTTCCTCTCAAAATTCATTACTATTATTCTGCTGACTATCTACAAGAACCTTTCCACCTCACGCTTCATTTGCCACAGATTATGTATATATACAACTATGTTCAAACTTTCAAAACAATGTAATCACACATTCACGTACTTATGCCTTTTATATAGAGTTAACTATGCATGATTCACCAATATACTATGTCCTAAGTTCCTAACATGAAGAAAAGAAGACCTATAATACTGTATCCGACATATGTAACATGATTAGTGAACATTATCTATTATAGTTTCACCACATTGGCCAAACTTGCATCATTGCTATAAGATTTGTGAAAATGTATAGACACAGCAAACAGCATATGTCTAACTCGAATCACTGAATCTCCCTATGGTAAACAAGCTTTTATGCAGATATTAAACAACTTATATTACAAAGTTCAGTGCAGGAGAACAAACAAACAATTAGTTGGCTTTGGAGCAGAGAGAGGTTATTAAAGTTGAAGAAGCCAACCTTCTTTCCCATTCTGAACTGACGGAATTACCAACAGGGAGTCCTTGTTGTAATGAGCCCTAGTGACTATGACACCGTGTGAGATCAATGTCTTTGGTATGAACATTACAGAAAAACAGACTATAGTTTGGGATTGTTCCCAAATTAGGGTATGCTGGAGTGATTTTAGAAGATGTGTGTTTGACAGAGTACGTAGTTGGAGTTGAAGGGTGAAGAGGATTGAGGAAGAGAGAGATTGGTGGAGGATTGTAAGGATCTGAAGGAGAAGAAGAAGAACACCACCATGTCATGTTCCCATTTTCGATGAGGCAGGTGCTTCCTTTTGAGTCTAAGAACTCGTGGCGGTGCATGGCATAGGGCACGTACTTGCCTACTTGTCTATGAAAACTTGCACCAATTTTTTTTTTTTTTTGAAAGTTTCTTTATTTTCTTTTCAATGGTGACTTGTATTGTGATTATTCTTTGTCTAGCTCTGGGATTTATGTGTCTTACTAATCATGGGTCGGCAGGAATGGCAATGCATTTACCGAGAGAAACCCTGCTCAAATTCGAGCCTCAACATTTGGGAGTCCTTTCTTGGTAGTTTGCTGAGCACTGAGGTCTAACGGAACTCATATGACGCTGGTAAAAGTGTCAACTTCCAAAGAGTCTGAGTCCTTATGAAGCTCGTCCCGGATCAATAACTTCATTCTCCTCGTCTAGTGATCCTTACATCAAGGCTGTCATCTAGACTTTTAAAGGTCCTAGAGGGGGGTGAATAGGCCTTTTTTTGAATTTTCGTTGATTTCTATATCCGAGGATAGCAATGACTTGTGCTATCTCAGATTCACATGATACGAATTTGCAGAAAGTAAATTGCAGCAAATAAAGAATCAACACAAGGATGTTTTTTTACTCGCAGAAACTCTGAATGCAGGGAGAAAAACTGTGTCTCTAACTCTTGAAAGACAAAACTTTCCACTAAGTTGAAGTAACTTCTTACAAGAATAATAGTTCTAGTGATACACTACCACAGTGCTATCCTTCCTAGTCCCGAACTAGTCTAGACCTATTTCCTCTCTTGTTTCTAAGCTCTTACAACATGGAACACTTTTAGAAGCCTTGTTCGTGAATTCAGCTAACCACCAGCTGATTCAACCTTGAACGCTTCTTGGGTTGGTTGCACTACACATCCCTCATGGTATGCAACATGATATGAGTTGATGAAAGAAGTTTTGAGTTCAAGCTCTAAGGTTTACAGTCACGAGGAAGACTTAGAGCAGCATGAACAATGCAAGCTAAAAACTAGACTCAATAAAGAAAACGCAATAAGGCAGTTTTCAACAACCATTGAGTAAAGCCAAAGCTATAGATATATATAGGCAGACAAGGCATCAAAGATGATGCAAGCTGACCTCAACATGTTTCAGAAAGGTTTGGACAGAAGTGTTTGGTTCCCCATACTGAAAGTGATGTAACTAAATGGAGAGTTGACACAAGCAACCTCAATAAGACAAAGATACCTTTCCTAAAACATGAACGATTCAAAGCAGGGAGCAAAGAGGTTTGAAACCCTCTTACTCAGTCCATCAGTGGACCTTGACACAGTCGATAGCGACTGGTCTTTGAATCACACAGGGACCAGCTTTGTATTGGATAATGTATCATAAAATTCAAGCTGGAGCCTTGAGCATCAAACCATTTGGTCACGGGTTGGCATAACAAAAGATCTCAACCCTTAGACTGGTTTGAGCGCCAAAGCACTTCCCATAAACTCAGTTGTCCATTTGAATTTGAAAGACTTATTAAACTAATATAACAGACTTTGAAACTCAAGACAGCAGAAGACTCAGTACTAGGATAGCAAGCGAAACTGCTAACCTCTGTGAAAAACAGTGATATGCAGATGCATGATTTACCTGAAATCATAAGGGATATTAGTGCCACTTGTTCTTGATCAGATAACATCATCTCAGGGTGTTTTGCAGGATAAAAGGATTGCCAACTATCCTTATACCTTCAATCTCCCCCTTTGGCATTCCTTCACAAAACACTTCATTTGTAGGAAAAACCACCTGCAGATAACAACTTCAAGAACAAGTGAAGAATCATAGAAACTTACAACTGAGATATTTGCACACTAACACTGAGAATAAAACAGTCATAAAACATTGTATTGAACAGCCATAAAACCACCAATGTCAACAATGTCTTACAAACATAAAACAACAATTCCTACAAACATAAACCAGCAATTCCTACAACTAATTCTCCCCCTTTTTGGCAAGGAATACCAAAGGGAAACAGAGAATAAAATATCCGAGAGATTTTAAAAGAAATAGAAACCTACAATGGAAAACAAGAAACATGAGAAGTACACACCATTCAAAACAACAAGATCACATAGCTTCCTTTGACTCCTCAGCAGAAGCGTCAGAGCACTCCTCAAAACTAGAGCTGGAAGAAGGGGTAGACGAGGCTCCATCCCCACCAGAAGTGTTAGCAGGAGGCGCATGTGTCCCCACAGATTCCTTCAGTTCATTTCGCAGGGTCTCAAACTGAGCAATAAAAGAAGCCTGCAGAGTAGCAACAGCATTTGAAACTTGACGTTTGATCTCTTGCTAAGCAGGGTCTGCTCCAATGATTCCACATACACATCAGACTGGCTCATCGATTTTGCTAAGGATAGCTTGTCGACCGGAGCAGCCTCATTCTCAGTAGCCATGACATCAGCATCAAGGACATGTACACCAACATCCAAACACAGTTTTGTGATGACAGCAGGGAAGACAAGAGAGCTATTCTCACGAAGAGATGTGCCCGCACCCTTGATGGCTTTGTAAATAAAACACTCAGCAGGAAAACGAGGCTTGGAAGGGCTAGAAATCAGATATTTAATCAGGGCAGCCTGTTGGTGAGTGATTTTGCCTGTGTTGGAGGTGAGAGTCAAAAGAGATCGAACCACGAACCCTAAAAGCTTGCACAGCTCAGACATAAATTGACTGGAAAGATGAGAAGCAGTGATCTCTGGCCGAGGAAAAGTGGACTGATAAAGGGCTCCTCCTAGCTCAAGAAGAGAGACAGATTTGATGTAATCAAAAACCAGTTTGACTGAGTTGGATTTTGTGGCAGGGAGAGACATGCTAGATCGAATCCTAGGAGGAGAAATGTCAACATCCTTACCCCTAACCTTGACAACAATGGGGCACTGAGATTGAATTTTCACCTTTTCAGGTGCATTCTGAGGAAAATTGGCATAAAATTCTTGAACCCAAGTCCTATTGACCCTATGGAAGGATGTCAGAACCTGATCCCAACCCCAGTGAACAGCTAATTTCTTAACTTCAGGATGCAGAGAATCAAAAGCGATAGGTCTCTCAAACACTATTCTCTTAGTGACAATAGAAGTACAGAATTAATCTCGACTCGCCTCAGATTGAAAGTGAGAAAGAGGAGGAACAGAGGAGTGGGATACCTCAGTAGATCTCTTCTTGGGAGGCATGGTGGACTGGGGAGTCCTGTTGCCATCCATGGGACCCTTGCCTTTGTCAACTGAGTTCCGAGGACCAGAACGAGAGGGCTTAGCACTAGAGGAGGGCTTGGTAGGAGCCTTGGAGGGAGGAGGTCACCTAGACACTAGAGACCCAGAAGCAAGGACCTCCGAGGAGGTCTCAACCGGAGCTGGAGCACCAGTTGGTGTAGAGGGCTCCTGAGGAGCAGAGGATGATCTGGTAACCCTACGTTTAGAGGTGCACCGCTTGGATTTGGGCTCAGGGGCTAGGACAGGCACCTCGGTCCATACACCCTCAGAAGAAGGCGAGGGAGATCTAATTGGAGACCTAACCGGAGAGGATGGAGGAAAAGGAACCGCCGCAGATGGCCCACCACCACTGGAGAGAGATGGCTTAGCGACCTTGACCGGTTTTTCACCGGAGGGAGAGCGAGGCCTCTTACCCAGAGCAGGAGGAGAAACTAGGTCTCTTAGAGCTTCAAGCTTGTCTGCTATGGAGGGACCGCCAGGGGTAGCAGTAAGCCGGACCTCCAAAGATAGGCACTTCAGCCTGGATGGGAAGCAGGTTTAGGGGTTCCTGCATGGTGGGTTCCTCCCCAAGATTGACAAAATTTGGCCCAACAGGCTTGTTCGACATTTTTGGCTGAGAGAGCTTTGGATTGGGAGAACGCAGAGCAGAGAAGGAGATGAGAAGAAGATGAGTGGGTTTCGAAAAGAAAAGAGAAGAAAGAAAGACTGGTTAATGAGAAGGCGGAAGCGTTGGACACGATCAGAATGTCTCCAAAACCGTCAAACCCACTAATCCCAACTGCTCAAAACGGCTATAAGAATTAAATAACCAAACCCATGCAATGATGATGTTTTGAGACGTGACAAAACACCACCGCTCAGAGGGACCAATAAAAACTCATAGAAGAACCACGTAAGCACATGCAAACAAACAAAATCCAAGAGTAAAGCTATTCAAGTCTATACTCCCCCTAAGAGTATGCATATGAAAAAGCGAAAAATTGTTTGTTTCTGACGAACACTTAGAGAAAAGGACTGCACAAACAAGCTTTAAGGAAAATGACCATTCAATTTGCATCCTTGGTTTTTTGAAGTCAGTTTAAGCATAGACTCACAAGGTGACATATCATAACAAACAAACAAACAAACCTTGATCAAACAAAAGCAAATCACATAGGTTTGTGATAGTGACAAGTCTCAATGGTCTCTATTTTTATTTGTAGCACTTTAGAGTGAGAGTGTAAGTGAGATAATAACCACATGGTGCTTGATAAACTTGAGGGCATCAACTAAGTATTTACTGTTAGTGTGAGCCAAGTCATGCAGGGATATCATCTGGTCCTTCTATCCTTATCTCTCCAGAATTTGATTTTAAAGTCCAGAGGCTACTTTTAACTGTGAATTTATTTTGGTCCAACATTAATATCACAGCCTTAACTGAGAAATCGTCCTCATAGGTTCAAGTAGCAGAAAATGTGTCATTGCTTCACAAGATCAGTTGACCTTGGACAATATGTGTAACAAGGACACTCATATGGACACATCATCTGAACCCATCGAAGGATAGACTGCATCTCAGAAATCCCCACTACATAACAAGACAAGTGGAGGACTAACTGATTCAAGAAGTCATTTGTGATTGTCAATCAAATTTTTCCTTCAACTTTGTGCCAACCAGAACTTCCTAATTCTAAACCAATCTCGTTTTTTCCCACCCTTATATCGTTCATCATGACCAAGGAATGTGTACTTTAAGATTAGCCTAGATCATTGAGTTCTTTGAACCTCAATCTTCAAACCAACCTCGTTTCTGCTCACCCTTGAATTGTTCACCACAACCAATAAATGTTTACTTTGAGATTAGTTTGGAAAGAAAACTCCCCTTTAGTATGAACTCTTATCTCAAGTATATAGCCCAAGCTTTAGTGCAACCAAAGTGATCAGTAATAGTGCACATAAGAATACTGCATATTTGCAATAAAGGCCAGACCACATATGACAACATCTGAACATGTGCACACACCTATGTGAAGAGTAAGACTGAAACAAGGAAAGGAATGACAGATAGTCACCTAGGTCAAGTTCAGAAACTGACTAAGGATACCAAGAAGGTCCTCTATTCCTGAACCTGTAAAGAGGAACTGGAAACAAGAGCATTTTTTTTTTTTTTAAATTTCAGAACATATGTACACCAACAGAACACACACACTGGCAGGGGAAGTATTTACTTGTTGTCACACAACCCTATAGCCTTGCACAAACTCAAATGACTAGCATTGTCAAGTGGTTTAGTGAACAAATCAGCTAATTGCTTTTCAGTTGGAATGAAAGTAAGCTCAAGCAATTTCTCTTCAACCAAGCCACGAATGAAGTGATATATTATCTCTATATGCTTGGTCCTAGAATGCAACACTGGATTCTTTGAGATGTTTATGGCAGAGGTATTATCACAGAAAAGAGATAACGTACCTTGCTGGAAACCATAGTCTGCAAGCATCTGTTTTATCCACATGAGTTGTGTGCAACAACTACCAGCTCCTACGTACTCAGCTTGAGCAGTAGAGAGGGAGGTGCAATTTTGCTTCTTGCTATGCCATGAAACAAGATTGTTGCCTACAAAGAAACAACCACCGGAAGTGCTTTTTCTGTCATTTGCATCTCCAGCCCAATCCGAGTCAGTGTATCCTACAATCTCAACATTAGTGTCGAAAGTGTACTTAATTCCATGATCAAGAGTTCCAGCAACATATCGGATTATGCGCTTTACTGCTTTGACATGAGATTGTTTAGGATTAGCTTGATAACGAGCACACACACCAACACTATAAGCAATATCTGGTCTACTAGCAGTCAAATACATAAGACTTCCAATCATACTCCTATAATTGGTTTGGTCCACATTAATACCAGACATGTCAGCACTGATTTTACAACTGGTGCTCATGGGAGTGGGGAAGGCAGTGGCCGTTTCCATCCCAAACTTCTTAACGAGGTTCTGTGCATACTTAGATTGACAGATAAACAGACCATTTTGACTTTGCACAACTTGAAGACCTAAGAAGTAGCTTAACTTCCCACAGAGACTCATTTCAAATTCTTTCTTCATGAGCTCAGTAAACTCATGCACCAAGGATGGAGAAGTAGACCGAAACACTATGTCATCAACATATATCTTTGTCAACTGAGGCTCGCACATATCCATGATCAACAAGGTGATTCGATAATCTCTCATACCAAGCCCTAGGGGCTTGCTTAAGACCGTAGAGGGCCTTATCTAACCTGTAGACATAGTCAGGATGGGTAAGACTCTGGAATCCTGGGGGTTGTTCCACATACACTTCCTCTTTGAGGATACCATTCAGAAAAGCACTTTTCACATCCATTTGATACAAGGTAAATTTCAAATAGCAAGCAACAGCAAGTAGAAGACGAACTGACTCAAGTCTAGCTACAGGAGCAAAGGTCTCATCAAAATCTAAACCTTCTATTTGAGAATACCCTTTCACAACAAGTCTTGCCTTGTTTCGGGTGATAATGCCTTTTTCATCAGTTTTATTTTTGAACACCCATTTGGTTCCTATGACATTTTTGTCCTTAGGCCTAGACACTAAATGTCAAACATTGCTTCTTTCAAACTGGTTAAACTCGTCTTGCATGGCACTGATCCAATCAGCATCAAGCAAGGCTTCCTTCACATTCTTTGGCTCTATTATAGAAACAAAGCCATAGTATGTGATGGTGTTGATGTCATCTTTATGTATAGCAACAAAGCATTTAAACACCGAGAAATTGCTCACCAACCGACCAGTCTTACTCCTGGTCTTTCTGGCTTCAGACACATCCCCAATTACATGGGATAGATCATGGTCCTTCTGTACTTGTCTTTTGCCGCTCCTGTGAATTGGCTGAATGGCAAGCGTAGCATCCTTCCCAGATCCTGGAAGATCTATGTCATCATCCATCCCTGAGTCATTATCTCCTTGATCAGACTTGGTTTCGGATGAAGTAGGTTCAGCTTCTTGTTTAGAAACCTGCTCAGACAAAACACACCCATCATTCTTGCAAACAAGAGCATCATTAACAGCCACATTTACTGATTCCATAATTTTGCACGTTCTCTTGTTATACACCTGATAGGCTCGACTATTTCCAGCATAGCCGAGGAACACACCCTTATCACTTTTAGCATCAAACTTTGTCAAATACTCTCTGTCCCTATAGATAAAGCAGGGACTTCCAAACACTTTGAGATGAGAGATATTTGGTTTTCTACCTCTCCAGATCTCATAGGGAGTCATGATTGTTCCAGGTCTAAGAATTACACGGTTTAATGTGTAACAAGCATTGTTTACTGCTTCTGCCTAAAAAGAATGATCAAGACCAGATGCAGCTAGCATAACCCTAGATAATTCCACAAGAACCCTATTCTTTCTTTCTACAATGCCATTATGCTGTGGAGTGATAGGGGCAGAGAATTCATGATGCACACCAAACTCTTCACAATAATTTTCAAAATAAGAGTTTTTGAATTCAGTACCATGATCTGATCTGATCCTAACAATATGCATGTCGTCATTCAATTTCTCATTTGTGACTCTCTTAGCAACACTGTAATAATTTTCAAAAGTTTCACCTTTGCTAGACAAAAATCTCACCCAAGTGAATCTAGAAAAATCATCAACAATTACAAGAGCATACTTTCTTCCTCCAATACTTTTAGTTTCAACAGGTCCTACTAAGTCTAGATGCAACAGTTCAAGAACATGAGTAGTAGGATCAGCATTTAATAAAGGATGAGAGGTCCGAGTCATCTTACCAACTTTACATTCACCACACATACCTTGGGGATACCGGCAAGCTTTGGTATCCTTCTGACGGCTTCTTTTGAAGACAGCTTCACTATATCCTGATGTTTCAAGTGACACATTCGTCTATGCCAGAGATCTAAGGGTTCCTCACAGATCATAGATCTAAAACAAAGTTGGGGTGAAAACTTCTCTTTCGCTACAACACAATAGCATTGATCCCTAGTTCTCTTTCCTCTCATTATGCTCTTTTTCCTTTACCATCTAAGACAACACATCTCTGCTTATCAAAGGTGACTGAATCATGTTCATCAACAATCTGACTTACACTTAACAAACTCACTTCTAAACCCTTGACCAGTAGGATGTTTTTCAAACAAGGGAGACCAGGGGCATTTACTGTCCCACTTCCCACTATCGGAGCCCGAGCTCCATCCCCAAAACCAACATTCCCTTCAAGATGAATGTCATCCATAGATGAAAACCACTTGGGATCTCCAGTCATGTGCCTTGAAGCACCACTGTCTATGTACCAGGAATCAGCACAACACGCTGTGAGAGCTGTAAGAGCTACGCGGCACACTGCTACTGTTCTAGACTCCTTAACAGGCCTTAGATTTGTCCAGACACGTGACAAGAAACAGACAATGTTTTCCTCATCAGGATTACTGTCACACTCATCAAAAGACTTTGAATCTGTGTGTGGAGGTTTGAGAACATGAGGTCTGGACTCTTTCTTCTTAACCCAAGCTAAGCTCTTATTCGGTTCTCTAGCTACAGGGACAGAAAGACCTTTAGCTATCCTAGCAAATTCCTGTAGAGACTTTTCTAGAGTGGCTTGAAAAGATGTGAAGAAACTTGCAACTGACTTATTGTTCTGAAAACTGGTAGACTCTTGGTTTCTCTTAGGGTATGCATGGCTGTTTTGGAGTTTCCTACAAAAAGGTCGGATGTGACCAGGAACACCACAGTGATGACATGTAGGTTTGAATCTTTTTGGGGACTCAACCTTGTTAGTCACTATTTTATCATCAGGAACTTTACTTCTGACAAACACAGTTCCACTATTCTTAGAGTTCTCGCCAGTTCCAAACCCTAAACCCTGTTTGTTCTTATCTGGTCTACCCATTCCACACATCTTGGTCAATTTTTCAGACCCTATTGAAAATTTAGCAAACTGATGCTGAGATTCCTTGAGAGAAACTTCAAGTGCTAGCTTATCAGTCTTAAGACCACTAAGAGAACTTTCTAGACTCAGCTTTTCGGCTCTCCACACTTTTTGCTGGGACAGCAACTCAGCTTGTATCCTTGCTTTCTCTTTTTCACACTTTGCAAGATCTTTGGTCAGGATATCTATCTTAGATAACATGGACTTTGATGCGTTGACAAGTTCAGTGAACTTTTGCATTCCATCATCATCTTCATCATCCTCCGGAGTCTCGATTTGAGATACCGTGGCAATGAAGGCAACTGGTTCTTCATCATGATCCAAAGAGGGATCAGGGACAACCCGAGATATGAAAGCCACAGTGTCCTCCTCTTGATCAGACAATGGATCCTCTTCACTGTCACTATACGTGACGGCAAGAGCCTTCTGAGGGCGAATCCTCCTATTTGCACAGTCAACAGCTCTATGTCCCACACCCTTACACTCAAAACACACATCGCTTCTTTGGGAACTCTTACCCTTTGGATTTCTATCTTGTCCTCTATCTTGAGAGGACTCAACACGAGGATTCCTAGGATATCTGTCATGACCTCTATCTTGTGATGTCTCACCAAATCTAGGTTTCCCAAAACCCCGGTTCGAGGAGAACGGTTTCCTTCTTTTCTTGAGAAAGTTTTCAAACTGTTTTGTAAGGAGGACGCACTCTTCTAGACTGTATTCGACATCCTCAGGAATTCTAATCTGTAAACTTGACTCAGTTTCCTTGACAGAGGAGAGGGCAATGGATTTTTCTTTCATCAAACCATTCTTATGGGCTTCATAGGTTTTCAGGTTTCCTACTAGCTCTTCTAAAGAATAGGTTCTCAAATCCTTGGATTCCTGTATGGCTACTCTCTTATTCTCAAAACTAGGAGGAAGACCTCTAAGTAACTTTCTGACAATCCTAGATTGTTCTAGAGGAGAATCAAGACCAGCACACTGATTTGTTATATTCAAAATACGACTATAAAACTCATCTATTGACTCACTTTCGGACATTTTCAGCTCATCAAAATCTAACAAAAGATCTTGGAGCATCTGTTCTCTCACTTACTCATTACCTTCGTAGGTTGTTAGCAACACTTCCCAAGCCTGTTTGGCTGAGATACAGGTAATGATTCGTTTGCGCTCCCCCTCAGAGAGAGCCGAGTACAAACTGTTGAGAGTTTTGATATTCATCCGAGCAGCAATTTTTTCTGAATCAGTCCACTCAGATCTAGGCTTCGGTACACTTGCACCTGCCTGGATCGAGGTCCGTTCTGGGGCTGACCAGCCATCCTCAACCATCATCCATTGTTTCCCATCATCTTGGGAAATAAAGAATGCGGTCATCATGATTTTCCATTGTGAAAAGTTCCTTCCCTTAAACAGTGGAGGACAGTTCACAGAGGTGCCTCTATCACCCATTTTAAAACCCGAGGATCTTACTAGCAAAGGCTAGGAACTGCTCTGATACCACTTAAAGGTCCTAGAGGGGGGTGAATAGGCCTTTTTTTGAATTTTTGTTGACTTCTGTATCCGAGGATAGCAATGACTTGTGCTATCCCAGATTCACAGGATACGAATTTGCAGAAAGTAAATTGCAGCAAATAAAGAATCAACACAAGGATTTTTTTTACTCGCAGAAACCCTGAATGCAGGGAGAAAAACTGCGTGTCTCTAACTCTTGAGAGACAAAACTTTCCACTAAGTTGAAGTAACTTCTTACAAGAATAATAGTTCTAGTGATACACTACCACAGTGCTATCCTTCCTAGTCCCGAACTAGTCTAGACCTATTCCCTCTCTTGTTTCTAAGCTCTTACAACATGGAACACTTTTAGAAGCCTTGTTCGTGAATTCAGCTAACCACTAGCTGATTCAACCTTGAACGCTTCTTGGGTTGGTTGCACTACACATCCCTCATGGTATGCAACATGATATGAGTTGATGAAAGAAGTTTTGAGTTCAAGCTCTAAGGTTTACAGTCACGAGGAAGACTTAGAGTAGCATGAACAATGCAAGCTAAAAACTAGACTCAACAAAGAAGATGCAATAAGGCAGTTTTCAACAACCATTGAGTAAAGCCAAAGCTATAGATATATATAGGCAGACAAGGCATCAAAGATGATGCAAGCTGACCTCAACATGTTTCAGAAAGGTTTGGACAGAAGTGTTTGGTTCCCCATACTGAAAGTGATGTAACTAAATGGAGAGTTGACACAAGCAACCTCAATAAGACAAAGATACATTTCCTAAAACATGAACGATTCAAAGCAGGGAGCAAAGAGGTTTGAAACCCTCTTACTCAGTCGATCAGTGGACCTTGACACAGTCGATAGCGACTGGTCTTTGAATCACACAGGGACCAGCTTTGTATTGGATAATGTATCATAAAATCCAAGCTGGAGCCTTGAGCATCAAACCATTTGGTCACGGGTTGACATAACAAAAGATCTCAACCCTTAGATTGGTTTGAGCGCCAAAGCACTTCCCACAAACTCAGTTGTCCATTTGAATTTGAAAGACTTATTAAACTAATATAACAGACTTTGAAACTCAAGACAGCAGAAGACTCAGTACTAGGATAGCAAGCGAAGCTGCTAACCTCTGTGAAAAACAGTGATATGCAGATGCATGTTTTACCTGAAATCATAAGGGATATTAGTGCCACTTGTTCTTGATCAGATAACATCATCTCAGGATGTTTTGCAAGATAAAAGGATTGCCAACTATCCTTATACCTTCAACTTTTTTACTGTTGAGGATTGATCCATTGAGTAAACTGATGTGTACTGTTTTTGATAAAGCAGGGAAAATCCATGTATTAGAGTACAACTCTTAATATTATGTATAAAATTTGCTTGGAGGGCTGAAACCTGAAAGAGTGAAAGCTAAGATTCTTTATTTTTAGACTGCATCAAACTTGTTCTCCACCACTTTCCACCAAAGTGATACAATACAAACATATTTTGCATATTTTAGGTTGAAGACTACCAATGAACTTGACACATGAATGACATGATTAACGAGATTTGCTGGCATCTTCTTATAGCTCTAGTCCCTCCTATGTGAAAGTTCACCTCCGAATCAAAATGGAGAAACTACTTTAGTTTGAGCTATGAAACCTCCAAGTGTTATCAGTTCAAGATATCTTGTTCTCTTCTGTCTGAATTGATGCATGCCTGTATTTCTTCTAGTGTTTTTCCTTTGGTCTCTGGCACCAACTTTGCCACAAATAGGATAGTCAACAAAGAGAATCCAGAATACATGTAATAAGTTCCTGCAAAAAAAATCAAATACACATAAATTAGACTTCAGCAGTGAAGCTATTCAAACTTATTGAGCAGTACCATGTATATCAGTATATGTTGTGCTTGGGTCAAAAGCTTCAAAATCTTACTATAGGAACTCCATCTCATAAGGAAGTTGTAAGTATAAGAGACTCCCCAAGCACCCAACCAGTTCACAAGAACCACTAAGCTACCAGCAGCTCCTTTCACATGGATTGGAAAGATCTGCAAAATAAGGGAATCATATATAAGAATATTTTGACTTCATTTGGTTCAACATGAAGTCAAAATGTGGCTTGGTTACCTCAGACATTATCACCCATGGAACTGCTCCCATTCCGATCGAGAAAAATGCAATGTAAATCTGATGTCATAGGGAGAAAAATCAGAGAAGTGATCAAACTAAAATGAGAATGCAGTAAAATTATGAATCACGTGATGCTTTTCAAGTTTGAATTGTAACAGGTGATATAACTCACCAGCACACCAGACACAGCTATTGTTGGTACCCAATGAAGCAGCAAACCATATTCCTGATATTGGATGGTGGTAAATACAACTTTAGGCCATGATATGCCAGTAAAAAAGACAAAAAAGATTGATTATGTCAAAAATATATGTACCTTAAGAAAGAAAGAAGTTCCTGCTAGAAAACAGCCTAGGAAAGTCCCTGTTGCTGAAACCTTCATAACAAAGCAAAACAAATCATGAAATGCTTCAACTATTTTTACCAAAAAGAAATTCTTTTTTAAGAAGCCAGGATCAATGTATACCATTATAAGAGGTCTCCTTCCTGACTTATCGATCAGCATTGCCCCCACTACAGTAATTGGGACCTGTAAATAGATGTCACATGAGCTGTAAACCTTAAACTGATAACACTCAAAGATGTGAACTTCAACACAAAAAAGAATAAATTGATTGATTACCTGAACACATGCATAAGCTATGGTTCCAATTTTGCTCGAGATACCTGATGAATTTGGCATTAAGGAAATAGTAAGTTTTACATGTAAGATTATTAGGAATAATCGTATGAAATGAAGTGCAAAGCTGCAGTTGTATACCAGCTTCTTCAAAGGTTTGACTTGCATAGAATCCTATTCCATTAATACCTCCAAACTGCTGAAATACCATCAACCCAACCCCAATCTAGAACCAATCACCAAGTTCAGGAAGTTTCAGTACAAAAATGAAGTCATTTGGTTAAAAGTAGTAGTAAACAGTAAAAAGAGCTACATAAGAAAATGGCTTACAATCACAGAACGAACGTATTTGCTCTGAAACAAATCCAACACTCTTGATTTTGGAAGGCTTTGTAGCGTGAGAATATATTCCTGTCAAGAAGCATACATTGTTAGAAATGATGATTATAAACCTAAAAATAATTATGTTCATCATGTATTCCAGGTTGAGAGTACTTTTATTTCAGCTGTTTCATCAGATATATCTGCATATTTTCCACGGAGTCTTTGTAGTGCAACTTGGAACTCTTTCTCATGGCCAATCTTTGCCTGAATGACAAGGATTTCAGCCTATATACATTTTTGTAATAAAAGAGTGAAACACGTCAAAGTTGATTGCTTATTTTAATTTCTTACCAGCCATCTAGGGGACTCAGGAACAAACCATAGTCCAACAAGCAAGACAATGCAGGGAAGGATTCCTTCAGATCAAAACCCAATAATTAGTCCCTCAACAAGTTTGCCATTTTTTAGTTAGGAAAAACAAAATGTCATATGTAACAGAACTTACCAGTCATAGCTAGTGTCCTCCAACTTATAATTGTTCCTATTACAAATGAAACTGATGCTCCAGTAACAATCATGAGCTGCAGAACAAGAATAGGCAAAGCAAGAACAGTATGTTAATGATCATATACTTCTAAGCTAAGGCCAACAATCTACAAGATATCAAAGCTCATATCTATCCTACCTGATTTAGTGTTGTAAGCCCTCCACGGAGGTTCTTGGGCGCAATTTCTGCTATAAATATTGGGACCTGTTGATCCACATTGCTAAATGTTATGGATACGTTAAAATTTATGTCATCTAATGAATCAAACCATCATCCTGTTCAAAAAATAAATAAAATGAATCAAACCATCATGTTGTAAAAAAATATTTACCACATAGGAGAAAACTCCAATTCCATATCCAGTTAAAAACCTTCCGATGTCAAGTGACAGAGCTCCCTGCATCAGATATTTAACCACTCTGAAAAATTAGTGCCTTCAGTGATAAGACTATCTGATTGTCTTCAATTAAAAGCAAGAATCCAAATGATCCAATCAACAGCATATACCTCAGAGAAATAGATGGCTAGCCATCCTGTAATACAGAAAGTAGCTGACATTCTCATTGCCTGTTTAGTCCATAAAAAATCAAGCTTAGTGCAAAGTTCAGGTCACTGGTTATCACTAGTTAAGCTTCAAATTTTATTATTTTACACAAGAAAGCATTACCCCTTTTCGACCAAGAAAGTCCGCTATACGACCACTCGTTATAGCACCCAGCATTGCACCAATTGTCAGTATAGAGCCAAACATGGAGAACTGCCACATGACTCAAGATTACTTGCAAGTCACTTCACTACAATTCAAGGAAATATGAAAGGCAAAGAGATCAAGGCAAACCTGAGCTAGAGAGAGATAGAGATCTTCCCTGATAGCTGATTGAGTGGGTGCTGAATAGCCCACCTGCCAAAATAATAACTTAAGCTAAGTAAACACACCCTTTTTTCCGTTTTGGGTTATTTTGTATCTGTGCCCCCCTAACCAGAAGAAACACAAAAACCAAGAAGAACAAAACTTTCAGTAAGCCACCAACTTTCTTATAATCAAACCAGACACCCCATAACTGCTCTGACTAGTAACACTTCAAATGCTCACAGAAAACTCAAGAGTACGTACACATGATCCGAACTCGAAAGAGCCACAAACAGCAACACCTGTGCTAAGCAACACCATCCCAATTGAACCAGTACTACCACCTTCATAATTACCAACAATCTTCTTCTCTTGTTTGATAAAGGGCTGTTCCAAATCCTCAAGACTATTGGTTCCCCCATTCTCAACATCTCTGCACTGCCCAATTGCCATATCTAAACTTCTTACTACTCTAAGAATCCAAACCCAAAATGAAAGAAAAGAAAAAGAAGAAAAGAACAGGAGCAAAATCTATTCTCCTGGTAGGACTTGTTGGGATCAAAAGAACTCTTGGCCTGAATGATATTTTGTTGTGAGGGGTATATATAGCACATTTTGAAAAAGTGCAGGGGTAGATATTTTGTGGATTTGTCTGCTAGTAAATTAGTAATTGATTGGGAAACCTATTATATATAGGAGGCTGAATATGATGGGGAATCGAATGATTTGCATTGCTGCCATTGCATGTGAGATAAAGCTGTCACTGAGCATGCATATATAAACCAAACTGGGATTGGTAAAATTGGACCAAGAGCATTGAGTTTGTTTTGAACTGCAATTCTAGAGAAAAATAGAGCATGTGGATTTCTGCCTGGAATGTATGATTGAGTTTTTGGATATATTTGCATGCGTACGTGGATATTACTCGGACCGATGAGTTAAGAAGCTAAAACAAATCGGCTATGGCGGCAAGCCTGCCGAGTATTGCGTGTAGTACAGTGTAGTGTGCTTGTTTGTTAGTGAGGAAGATGAAGCTGGCAAGAAAAAAGAACTTATTTCAGGAATACATGCATGAGGAAACCATGGATGTATATACTTTAATCTGGAAGAAAATCTTCAGTTTGATATAGAAGAGAATTAGTTGCAAGTTTTTTCGAGTTATGGAAGAAACACTTGACAAGTGCTTCCTGAGAAAAATACTCGAGTGCCTTCACAATTATGCTTTGGAAATTAATGAGTTTATGTTCTTCTAACAGAAGCACTTCTCGTGAAAGCTGGCGCTTCTTAACAGAAGCACTCTTTAGAGAAGCAAGTCCCAAACAGAGGCATACGTTGTCAGCTTATCTCTACTCTCTAGTGAGTCTAGTCTCTAGGTACCAGCCTTACATTGATACTGTATTATGTTATTGCAAGAGGCTCCAAAGAAAAAAAAAAAAAAAATCTTTGTTCGTTTGTCATGACTACTCATGTTGTAGTAAATTCAAAATTATAAGTTTTTTTTTCGATTACATTAGAAATGTCAGTTTGATATGCATAGTTGTTTGATCTTCCAACATATTAAAATCTAACGTGTCGATGAATTAAACTTATGAAGTAGCGTCATACATTATATAAATTACCTATAGCTTGTGATGAGAATCACAAACGTCAAGCGAATTCAAGGGTGTCTATAACTTGGTTTCATGAAATAATTTGTTTGAGACAAAGCCAATGCATGACACCAAATGTTGAGCCTAGACAAAACAGTATCACACAAAATCCTTGAAAGAAAGACAATTATACACACACTGTACATATATAAGAAGACGAGATATTTCATAATCACCCAGCTAAGACAAGACATTTCATCTTGATTATAAGAAAAGATAATATTGTAGGTTGTCACAACTCACAAGTCACAACAAAGGAAGAGATATTTTATCATATTGGCCAAACTTAAATCATTATCAATTGCATCAAGAGCAAGTCCACCCATTCTAAAAAATCCAACCCAGGTTAGATGACATCTACGAATCTAACCCAAGAGGAAAAAACTCATCTTCCACCCATGAATGAGTTTTCTCCTCAATTCAACTCAGGTGAAATTTTTTATGAGTGAACTAATCCAGACTAGATGAGAAATCTAGCCAAGGTGAGTTTTTTCCACCTCAGCCCGAGCCCACACACATGGGTGACATCGTTCCAAGCCTACCACGCTCCAAAACACTGTGTAGCCTTCACGGACAAATAGAGGTGCGCGTCTACCATAACGCTGCTCCTCTTTAATTGTTTCAGGCCTTCCACCAATCGCATATGGCCATGTGGAAAGTTCTTAATAGCTTAGGGTATATTAAGTTAATCTGCTGTAGAATACTGGGTACCTTTCATTATTAATTGCTTGGCCATCAAATTAAGTAATTTTGATGGGATTTCTTAGTTTAAGGTTTCTAATTAATTGTTTCGGTCATCTATTTAATTATACATACTTGCTTTTAACAACTTATCCCGTTGCATTTTATAAAAAAAAAAAAACACAGACCCTATAAATACTTGAAAAAAAAATATTCAATAGCATGTAGAAATATCTAGTAAAAAAAAAAAAAAAAAAAAAAAAAAAAATACATGTTGTGTAAAATCCTTTATAAAAATTCATATGATGAAGTATAAACAGTAGAGACAAAGAGATCTAGTAAGAGAATAGATAATCATCATCTTATTCATTAATATGAGCCTTTTATATAGGGAATTACAAAGTACAAATATGGTAATGATAATGAATGCATAGTCCTAATCTAACTACATATCATGTTGGCATAAGGTCAAGGCACAGATATGGAATATCTTATAACACTCCTCTTGTGCCGCGTATCTACATGCCGAAAGGTGCATACGGTGTTACCACGTCAAAACCTTGCCAAGTAACAAAAACCTTGTAGGAAAAACTAAACCTTGGTCGAAAGAGAAAAGAATACAACGCACCAACTACTTCATTGAGAACTCGATCATGTGATGCTCCCCCTGATAAGTATCTTAATCGGAGAGACTTGATAAACGCCGCATTCTAATGTTTTTCACATGTTTCTCAAAAGTAAATTTAGACCAAGACTTAAGCAAGTCTGCCATGTGTAATGATTAATCTTAACCAAACACATTTATGAATAGCTTCATGTTGATCAATGATCTCTGCAAGAGACAAAACGGTGCATGCGATGTTGCCTCATTTAAAACATTGCCAAGCAAAAACCCAATGGGACAAAAGTCTTAGTCTAAGGGAGAAAGAGCATAACAGGGTTGATACGACACAACCGCACCCTTCATATTTGATAATGACATGTATGTATGTGCTAGTCTCCCCCTGAAGTTCACACCTCCCCCTGATCTTTACATCAATCATAGGGCTCTTCCTGATTTTTACTAATCACAGAAGTTTCGATAACTTAGCATGTCAATGCTCTTTAATATGTCTTTAAATGTGGCATTAGGCAATGATTAAGTAGATCATAGGGCTCTTCCTGATTTTTACTAATTACGGAAGTTTCGATAACTTAGCATGTCAATGCTCTTTAACATGTCTTCAAATGTGGCATTAGACAATGATTAACTAGATCATGCCGTATTGTCCTCAAATGATCTTTTACACTTAGATTTTGAGAAGAAGACCACTTGTGAACTCAAAACATAAGTTCGCGCTGGAAATCAGATTTCCAAACAGCATGACCATGGGGTACTAGAACAGTCGTAACTTCCTCTAGGAAAATATGTATGAATGAACCGTAAAAAGTTTTGGAAACTAGACTCATTTAGTTTTCTAATCGTATATTACACACATTCTGGTTCATCAGGAGCTATTCACAAAGTCCCATCGAAGTTGACTGTTTTGCCAAAATCAGATTCTCGGACAGATTCGTCTTACTTAATGAAAACGGCCATAACTCACTCAATATGATAGGTATGATCAAATGGTTGGTGTCCCTAAAAATTACACACATAGACCTTTCCAATGGTACCAATTTCATCATTTTCCAGTGAGTGAGATTTTCTATAGGTCCCGTGGAAGTTGACCTACGAAACTTGACAGATTCTGATTTTGCTTTTGATGTGTCTTTCTTATGTAGGGATAGAATAAGTCTCAACCCTTCATACCATTAAGTATTGAAAAATGAGTTACTGCCATTACATTGGTGTTGTCTAGGCGCATAGGTACATTTAGTTTTACAACTTTTCATAGCGAATGAGATGTCAAGTCTTTCTTATTGTGTTGAGTACATTGATGCATCTTATTGTACTTAGATGGGAACTCCATCTCTTAACACATATTTGTCATCTTTCTTTAGACAAAACAACGGATCTCTCTTTAGAGTAAAGACTTTGACTAATCATGAGGTATATGTAGGCCTCACTTTCGTTAGAGCACCTAAGCTAATTGATGGAAAATCATCATCAATACAGTCATCGAGTGCCTTTTCGAGACTGTTTCTTCCTAAGATTTTTTTCATTCTAACTTCGGATGTTGATACATGTTGGCATCTCTTGATCCATCAAGAGTCCATATAAATCCGAAATGAATACGCAAAGGCATAATTCATCGTATCCCTTCCGAATCAAGTAGAGTCCATGTGTGTTTTAATACCTTTAGCAAATGTGTGCTCCTGTGGTCTGGAGCCACTTGATTCGGATGAATGAAGTCCGCTTAAGACCTTCATGTATATCTCTGATCCCGTAGAGATGTTATTATGACCACATTCATAGGCTGCATATTCAGTTATTTGGAAACTACCAAACTAACAAAGTAGTGGAGTGCAATGACATCCATTACGAGAGCATATCTCATCCCAGTGCGTGTTAATGAGAGACCTTGCGCCATGAGGTGAGTCTAAGCTCTTATTCTCACTACGCTATCTAACAAAGACATAGTTGATAGGTTTTAACTTACGGTGTCGGCATCATCTGCCCAAAGACCTATCTCTTTATTAATGCTGGATTACATCTTTTCATTAGGCCAATCAACTAAGTTGATATCCATCAACAAAGGGTGGTTCGATAGTAGACTCATTATCCCACATCCTCATATACATTGTAATACTTGTAGAGATCTCTATATGGATTGGATTTGACATTGAGGCGTCCCCCAACGATAATCACAATTCAGACTTCATGAGACGGATTTGAGTATCACTGATCAATGGATCAGGTTGTGCCAGTGCCAAGCTCGCTTTCTTCCCAGTGCAAGAAAGTATCGAACCTAAGGGCCTCCCTCCTTTTGGGGAGTCACATGGCCTTGTGACACCAATTTTACCACCATATGGCATCACCCTATCACCATCTATAATGATGGTATCAAGACCAACTCCTTTTTTGGTCGCACCATGTCCTCTTGCTAGGACATCAATCGTTGCAGACATATTTGCAGCATGTGATCTCATCACTTTAACACTTTAAGCATTTGAGATCAAGATGAGACTTAGTGGGGACAAACCATGAGAGCTTTCCAGTGATAGAAAGCTCACTGTCTGGTTTGTTCGGAGCTGTTCACAAAGATCAAACGAAGTTGATTGTCTAGAAGGGACAGATTGCTGTTTTTCGCAGATTTGGCATTGGCAAAGCTTTGAAGCTTGCGGATGGCATGTGGGCATAAGCCAAAGACAAAATGACGTGTATATGATCAAAATCAAGTCTTTTTGGTCTTTCCAAGGTCGTAAACTCTATGACTAGTTAGTGAAAACTAACTCAGGGGACCTAGAGGATTCGATCATGATGATAATTGTTCGGTTTTGATAAGTCTTCAACGTCTTTTACAAGACGGAAATTGGTTTAATAGCGTTAGAGGATCCAAAATAAAAAAATTTCGGTAACTCCAAATCAGTATGACCAGGCATGTCCGTGGAGAGTCGGTAGTGCGAGTGTGACGACCTGTATTTTAATAAATATTAAGAAAATAAGATAGACTAAGTAATATTTATTTATTTTCCTTGGTGTACGTTTTATTGTATTCATAAATATTGGTATATTGGTGTGTATATTTATATATACTTATTTCTGTGAGTATAAAAGCCAAAAAGGTATTTGTAACTAGCCCATTAGTTGAATTGTTAGACCAGCCAATCTCTTAGTTTGTTAAACCCAATCCAAAAAGGAAAAACCCACAGCCCATCTTTGTTAAACCCAATCCAAAAGGAAACCCAATACCAATCAGTCTATGCTTCTTTAATCATAGTTTGACGACAAAAGAGTGTGCTAACCTGCATTCGTTCTTCTGCTCTTCGTGTTCGTCCTCTGCTTGCTCATCGTCTTCCTTCCCTCTTCTTGTGCTGTCTGCAAGCACCACTCCACCTAGATTAGAAGATCAAAACCACTACAATGATAAGATCGAGTAATCTCAGAAGCTGGAGCTGTCAAGGTTATGGAAGAAGACTTGGAGATTCAGTTACCGGAAGCAGGAGGTGGCAATTTTGATCGAGCTGGCATCGATTTCATTCTATCTCGAATTGAATTCTGACCTATTTGCATAATCCTATAAATACCCAGGTTTGGTTCTCTTATTATTCATTGAGTTGCCTATTATATATTTTACGAAAAGAAAAGAAAAGAAAAGAAAAGGAGTGAGGGAGAAAATTTTGTGAACGAGGTATCCGGGAAGTAAAAGCATAGCTCTGAATTGAGGTAGGGGGAATTCGGGGAACCTCTATTTAATTTATTGTGTGTTGATTTTCTAGGTTGCTATATATGATGAAGCTCTGTGAAGTGTGAAATTTGTTGTGTTGGTTTGCTATATGTAATGAAGTTATGTGTAATTTGTTGTGTTTTTGGCTTATGTTTTGCTATATGATTTTGTTTATGAAACTTGATTGTAAAATTAGTGATTGAGTTTTATTTGTGATGTTATTGATCATCTTAGTTAATCCTCATGTTCATGAATATAAAAATTGAGGCAGGAGTTTGGTGAAATTGGGAATGGAATTTGTGGGAGAATGCTTTTGTGTAGTTGAGTTTAATTCATAGGGACTAAGTATCAGGTGGGCTAATATGGCTGTACGATTTTGGTGATCGATATTAAACAAGAGGACTAGCAAAAAGGGAGTCATGATTTGGGTGAAAGGGTTACTGATGAAGGGATTAATACATTCATGCATTATCATTGTTGGTTTATGTTGTTTTAGAGGCTTGGCCTCCTACTGAGCCTTGCTCACCTCTAAGAATATTGTGCAGGTGTTGAACATGAACTTTAGATTTCTCTCTTGAAGAGCTTTGTGCATTATGTGATGAAAGTGTGGCTTGCCTCTTTAATTTTCTGTTTAGAGTAAGAGTAAAAGGCTGTTGGCTTGTGGTTTTGCCTTTGAAGTTTATATTTTAATTTCAGTTGGAATAATGAAGTTTGTATTGTAATCTATACATCTTTATTGAATTGGTTATGCCCTTAGTTGATTTCAAGTTCTTTGAATTGGTTCTTTATTTTTCAGCTTGTTTATTTAGAGTTCATAGGTTAAACTCAAAGTAGGAATAGAACTTGCAAATCTGAAACAGTGTATTTCAAATTCTACATCAGTTACCTTTCTTCTGAAAACTGTACAGTTCTGTTCGGAATTTAAAGTTGGTTTCTTCATAAGAATTATAATAGACATCTCAAGGTTCATTCCAGAATTTGAATCACCTGAAAATGATTTTTTTAGATTAAGTTATGATTTTTCAAAGTTTAGGGTCTGCATCAGGAAATTCTGCAGATTTGTATTTTTCTGAGATTTTTGACAAGTTACCTTCTTTCAAAAAACTGTACAAATTGGCTAGTTGTTTGAACTTGGTGTCTTCATGAAAGTTAGAGTAGAGACTTTAATGATCGTTTCAGAACTGGAATCTCATGAAAATAAGTTTTCTAGAATTAGTTATGAATTTCCAAAGTTACAGGCCTGCTACATAATTTTTCTGAAACAACAGCCAAGTTCTTATTTCTTTACTAGCTAGCTTTTCTTTTTATTTTCCAGTCACACCTTCGACTCAAGAAAAAAAATATATATTCTAGGTCAGGGTGTGACAGCGAGGCACACTTGGAACCACTATCTCCTTAATTTTGGACAATTCTAAGACATCACACTGAGCTTGGATGAGCCTAGTTGAACAATTGATGATCGAAAATCCGCTATAGGGTAGAAGACTTAACCGGAAACACGTTAGCGATCCTCCTTGAGGATGCAAAGCCGTGCGTCATCTTCACTTGGAAGAGACCAAAACGGCACAATCTAACCATGTAGATTGTAAATATGCCATGCTTCTAAAGACGATGTAAAAATGAACATCTTGTTTGTAAATCAATACGAACTATAAGAGGAGAATAGTTTCAAAACTTCGAAAAAATTCTCAAAACATTCATTATTGCTAATGTGAGTACATCGAGGTCTCAAATAGACGAAAGACGTCGATACGACGCCTTATTACATGTAGCTTGGAACGAAAATCAATGTCTAGTCAATGATGTCAAAGTCAAGGGTAGCTAGAGCTGAATCCGAATCTTTAAAATCCGCGATCATGAGGATGACGTTATTGTCCTCATATTGATTTTTCGTACCTTTTTGTATACATTCACAATTTGAAGGAGAGCTCGACAACTCTTTAACTAGTGATCCGGAGATCCACAACAATTGCATTGTCATGAGCTGACATGAGTAGTTTTGACAGATTGGTGTCTAGACCGGGAGTGTCGCCATTATGGCCGGCAACACCTCCCCCTCTTTTCTAGACATTGGCACGGCATTTTCTGCCGTTGCCGTGACGTGACCCATATTGTTTTCCCCACATTAGGGGATAATCCCAAATAAGTTTATCGCATTAGCGTATATACAATTCTCGTTTGCATATGTATGATCAAAATCAAACCTCGTTAGTAATTCCAAACCAACTTGGAGGGCCTAGAGAACTTGATGATGATCGAATCCACTAAAGATTAGGGCGAGGTCGGCCTAGTCGGTTTTGGGCCAAAACCGGATTCGACCCGGATTGGTCGGGTTGGCATTTTTTTGGGCCGACTACTACTTTTTTTTGTATGGGCCGAATAAACCGGGTCACCGAATTTTCAGTTCGGCCTGAGTCGGTTTCGGTTTAATACCCTTAGAGATGGCGACGCCAATCACAAACACTCGGGACTCTTTCTTCTAAATAATGAATTGAAGCAAATAAACTGAACCAAAAAAAAACTAGAGCAGATAAAGTAATAAATTGAAGCAAAATTGAAATCAAATCATACATATGTATATATTAGATCTGTGAACAATGAAACCAAAGATACAATTGAAATAGAATCGTAAACGAAACCAAACAACGAACTAACTTGAGCAAATTAAGAAATAAACTAAATCAAAACTGAAACTGAAGCACAATTGAAGCGCGCACACACACACACACGTATATAACTAAACCAAACAAGAAGATTGAATATATATATATAGGCCGGATCAGCCGCATCGGCCTTAAAGTGCGGATGTCCCTCCGTTCGCCACCGTACGACGCCAGCGAGGGCTCTCCTCCACCCCAGCAGACTCCAGCAACATCTCCGACCACTTTCCCTCCCCGGCGAGTCCGCCAAATTTCAGTTTTCCGGCCAGATCACCCAAAACTTCAAACAAAGTCGATCTGGTCAGAAAACTGGAATTCGGCGGACTCGCCGGGGATGGAAAATGGTCGAGGACGCTGCTGGAGTCTGCTGGGGTGGAGGCCCGCCCTCGTCGGCGCCGTACGGTGGCGAACGGAGGGACGTCTGCACTTTAAGAGCCATGCGGACGTCCGCTCTCGAACGGCTCCGTGTATATATTTATAAATATATATATATATATGGAA
>NC_020494.1:10067840-10134363 GCF_000184155.1 Fragaria vesca subsp. vesca
ATGATTATTTTAGAATAAAAATATTATTTATTAATTACATTAATACAAGCGGTGCGGTGCGGTTAAATTCGGACGGTGCAGAACAACAAACCGCATTCGAACCGGACAAATCCGGTGCGGGTAGAAAACACAAGTTTTCCAAACTGTTTTTTTTCGGTTTGGTCACCGAACTACTTTAGCGGTCCGGTTCTATCAGTTTTGTCACTTTCGGTCGGTTTCTACCCAGCCCTACTAAAGATTATGGATCATGATGCCACAAAAGATCATCGACAATATGTAGTCAATTAAGGTGGTAAGCAATCCACTTGACTAATAACTAAATAAGTAGAGTTATATGAACGTTTCAAGAAATGCACCATGAGTGTATTCCACAGTACATTGTGGTCATTATTTTTTGCACAGATTGTCATTGAAGGCATTTGTCGATGTGGCGCGTCAAAGATTTTAAGCGCATGAGATGTGAATCTCGGCATCTAGGCTTGTTAGCCTGGGGGTCAAAACATGTGGTTTAATATTTTCCAATGCAAGGTTCTACAGATACCAAATGAAAATTCGCCTTAGGTATCGAGTACGTCAAAACTTAAATGAGCAGAATGTTACGTTGCTCTTGCATACAAAACCAAGCTGTTTTGAGACTCGATAGAGGTCACAAATTATGTTTTTTAGTAGTTTGTCCTACGGATTGATCACACGCAATCCGAAAAAGCCACGAATTGATCAAACACAATTCGAAAAAAAGTCTCGGATTGATCAAACACAATCCGGAGAAAGGTCAGGGTTGATTACACACAACCCGGACACAAAAACAAGAGTGATCAAACACACTCTTGACCTGCGAATAAAATTTCAGGATTTTTACCTGCACGCACAAAATCCCAATCATAGAATGGAGATGGAGAAGGGAGGAAAAGATTTTATTCTCCCCGAGTTATTGAACTTGGAAAATTTTAGGGTTTCAAAACATACCTTTCGAAACTTCAAACACTTGAAGAAGTCGAAAATTGTAGTCGGAGGAAACCAAGAATCGTCGGCAAGCGACGGCCAAGGGATTGACATCCGGTGATGTCGGACGGCGGCCGGGAAAACAGTCGACGGCGACGGTCGGACATAGGAGCCGAAAAACGTTTTTTTAAGGTTTCGGAAAACAAATTGTGGGCTATTGGCTCTAGGGTTAGAACAAAGTGCATAATAACGTGATGAAGTATAAACAGTAAAGACAAAGAGATCTAGTAAGAGAATAGAGAATCATCATCTTATTTACTGATAGGAGCCCTTTATATAGGGAATTACAAAGTACCAATATGGTAATGATAAGAAATACATAGTTTTAATCTAACTACTGTTGGCATAAGACCAAGACACACATATGGAATATCTAGAACATATTATATAAACTATTATTTATTTATATTTAAAATGATTAATTGTACTAAAAAAATGTGTTTTTATATTCAATTAAACAGTCATTGCCACGTGACAGCAGTCTCACATTTCAAACGGGTGGAAACTGCTACCCAGTCACAGTGACACAGAATGACCCAGGTCACTGTGCTCAATCTAACCCAACGGATGAACTTGTCATTTACTACGAGCTTCTAGCCTTCCACAAATTGTCAAAAGAAAAATCTGGCCATTTTCTGGAATCTGATGTAAAAAGCAGAGTTCTGCTATGTTCTACAACCTTAAAAAATGGCAGGAGGAAAAAAGGTTGTGCTTCCCAGTGCCCCACAATTTTGATGGTGTAATCATTTTAAGTATTTTTGGTAAAGATATGTAGGGCTTTTGTCTCCGAGGAATTTTGAATTCAAAGTCTTCAACATCAATAAGAATGCAAAGATCAAGTTTATTGTTCAAGAACATTTTTTTTCGATCAAGTATCGTTCAAGAACATTACCTTCTTCGACAGTAGTGCATTCTGACCATCTGTTGGAGATGAATCTTCCCTTTTAACGCATACAAAGTCTGAACAACAAAATCGAACTTTCAAGATGTGAGGTGTGAAGAGTTCATGATCAGAAAAATGTCATAGCCAACCTCCGGTTGAAGTGATACTCAATTGATGTCATTTTAAGTGCAAGTAATGGTAATCTCACTAATATGTCACTAACTCAACTTCCTGCCTCTGCACATTATCATAGTAAGGGAAGGAGCCCAGTTACCAGAGGGTTGCCATGAAAAGAAGCAACAGTAAGATCAGGCAACTAAAGAGGCTTCTTATATTTATTAAGCACTAGCGCACAACATCAAATCTCTCTGAAAAGGTTACAACTCTAATACACAACAAAAGCTAGTGCTTTAACAAAAAAAAAAAAAAAAATGCTGGTAACAACTCCTGTCTTCAAAGAAGAAATTACCATCTCAAAGGTCGTTGGCAACAAAAGCACAGTGGAGATCTACCACAGTGACAACATGCACTTTGTCATTGGCTTCTCTAGGTGTAGGCAGTGTTAGAAAGTAGTCTACAACGGATATGTAGTTATGTACAGACAAAGGGCTTGGAAACACCAGTACATTAATACCTTAGACATCTGATTAAAAATTGTCAAACAGACATCTGCGTATTGTTACTGCTAAGTCGCCAACCTTGTGAGGATGAAAGACAACCGCACAAATTCCTAAGCACATAGCTGCAGCAGAAATTACATACAGAGTGGGGCGAAATCCCAGGAATGTTCGCCTAGAGCGAAACCCTAAGAGCTCCCCAGAAGAATTACCACAGTTGGCATGTTTGATAAAGTTGACTTTCATGGCTGCTTTTTTGTTTAAAAGCGGAAGAGTCTCACTTTTCTCGTTAGAAGTTGAACCCAACATCACATCCATCTTACCATCTACAGTAATCTCCGTATCCTGCAAAATATTTACACAAAACAATTGATGAAACAAATACACCAGTTTATTTAATAAACATTTTCAAACCATGGATGGACAGAATATCCCAAGTACATAAATCGATAGTTCCAGTTATGCAGCATAACACAACTAATATACTAGAGTTGACTTTGAATAATGCAACTAGTTCAAAGACAACAATGGCCAAGCAAAACTGTCAGATTCAATCAAGGGAGGTGACAAAGGATCTATGTATGATCTAACTTTCACATCCAAAAGTGATAGGAAAGAAAGCACTGAACCTCGAAGAAAATGTGAAACCCAGTACGGCCATTAGAAATAATATCAGGATATACAAATTTCACCCCATTTTTCTACCCTAGAGTTTCATTAAATGTTTCCAATCAGTTGGAATTTCAATATTTTCATATTATAAAACAATATTTTTCAAATTAAGTGGAAATTTTAAGCACCGGATGAAAACAAATGCTAACTAATCAAATGTAACTCAAACCAAAACTAACTTGGCAGATTTATTTCATATCAATGCACAAACACGACCAGCAAATAATAGAAAAATCTCACGTAGCAAAACTTAAGTCCTCACCTGAGTGTGGATAGGAAAATGTTGTTTGCTCTGGAAGCAGCTTCGACTTTGAGAAATAACATCCCCCTTATGCACCAAGCTTTCAAGTTCCAGTTGTGAAACCCCAGAATATCGAAGTTTTTGACAAAGAATATCACGAGCATGATCCATATACTTTTGTAATAGCCTCATATCAGCATCAATACTGCCACTATTGGGGTTGTTTATCTCTACATTATCCATCAAAGTTTTCAGATTTTCTAACACTTTCTCCAATATGGTTGTTGACTTGAAGAAAATCAATAAGTTCAATAAATGATTGAATCTTTGTGCCTGAGATGAAGTCATGATATGTTGGACATTTTCTGATGAGGGCTTTCTAAGAAGCCATGCTATATCTAAAATAATCTCAGAAAATGCTCTGTGTCTGAGTGAAGATGCTTCACAAGAGTTCAACAGACAACCACTGGAAGAAACGTCTGACGATCCTCTCACGAAAAGAGATTCTTCTAATCTTTTCTGAATAGTCTCCATTTCAGCACAAATCTCTTTGTTCCCAACAAGAACAGGTAAAAAGTTCGATAACCCAGATTCATTTTCGACCTGCAATAGAGTTGCATTCATTGATAAATTAACCAAAGAAAAATAATCCAACCGGATTAAAAAATCAATTATCCTGAATGGCTGAATCTACTATTTTTCTATATACCTGTGACAAATTCTGGTCCTAATTTATTTTCATAGCTAATGCTATCAGCTGCAGCTATGCAGATAAACCAGATACCATTCTAGGTACCCATATAACATTTATCAATTAAGAAAGATACAATAAATTAGACATGTCATATTTAAATATCAGTGGTGATATACCGAGTGTTGGCTCTATTGGGTAAGCCATGTCGCAAAGAAATAAGACAAAACACCCACATAAACAATATTAAGCATATTATTACACTACAACCTCTTATGATCACTGGATATACATACAGAGGAAAGAGGCCAAATATATGCAAACTACTAACACTGACCAACAACCATACATAGACTGATAGTCAGGATTCATTGGCAATAAATAGCCATGGGCTGAGTTTAGTTTGTGTTTTTTGTTTCTTGGGTCCTCTGGACCCCATTTATCAAAAATAAAATAATAATTCATCGGCAATGAGCAAAATGAAGAGAATAAAATACCCAATATATTACCTCAATAAATGCAGGACCAAAACTAGTTGCTTCTGTATGAGGAACATGTATCTTGTAAAATTGATGATCTAAATTACCAGCAGTGCTGTCCCTTTCGATCTGACTATGAGAGGATTCTGGATCATAATTATCGGCCAGATACTTTCCAGAGAAGGATACAAGAAACCTGTCACCATCATAATCTTTTATTAAGCAACTTATTCAAGAAATTTTCCCTCTCCACAACAGTGTGACATTAAACAGAATATTAGTAAGATAAACAAAACGCAAAACTAGAATATGTATCTGTCTATCTCTCTCTTTCTGCAGAATTACTAGTTTTACAGTAGAACATCTATCTAAAGCCTCTTCTTACTAAGAAAGTAAGAAATATCTACTATAATAAAGTAATTATACTTGATAGGAAGCTGACTTAAACGGGATGAAACCTGAATAACATGATAAATCAAAAGTATAACACAATAAACGTACAAACAGAATAGGTGAGAAATCCTTAACGGAAGTAATACCTAAGTTTGGGTTGTAACAAATTACTTCCACAAACAACAAACTCCATTGGCTTGCCTGCTTCAAAACATGTAGGGTGAATATAATGAAGCTTGGGGGCCCGCACCTCCACTTTGGCCTTTATTACAGAAGTCCCGTCTGCATATGAGAATGAAAAGAAGCATATCGGTTATTCTAAACAAGTAGACAAATGTATAACTGTTAGGTAAAGAGCATGTTTCCCTTGAAAATCCAAAATCCACGAAAGAAGAAAACTTTATTGACACAGCTGTCTATAGACATAACTCTACACATGCTATAAGAAAATGGTAAGACGAGTTTCCAGTAGCTTTTTCAATGTAAACAAAAACATCAAACCTATAATAAGTGATATCTTAAACACAAACCATCTAAATCCAACCACAAATACTAAACATACTTCATATATGGAACTGTACATACATATCCAAATGAACAGATCAAGTATTTCACCTTGATCTTTAGCAAGTGTGACCTGGACCTAGATGCTACTTTATTAATAGTTGAGGGTGGTTCTTATATTTTGTTATCACATCATCATTTGAGTTAGTCACTTCATTCTCCTCTCTTTTTCAAATAAAATGATTATGGCTAAGAAAGAAATACTGTGTTCATCAAAAAAATACTCATCTTTAGATAAGGACATGACATGCACATGAGTTGTTGTGATGGAAGGAATAGCAACGTAAGAGCTTCACAAGCAATATGCTAGGATTGTTTTTAAAAGTGTTTCTTATTGACATAACTTCATAGATGTTCTTCAGTTCTGTGAATCCGATATATCATTTGGAAAAATTGAAAAAAGTGTTTCAAGATCTGACTTTTCATTTTTTCTGGGGCAATATGCCAAGGTGCGTCATCAAAATACTAGCATAGACCATTTACATTCTGTAATGTTCTAAAACTGAATTATATAAAACTGAGCTCATCAAATTACCTTTAACAACACGGAAAATTATGTCATTGAGATAAACAAGCATATTTCCCCTCCCGGATAGCATCATTCCAGGTACGATAACAAAATTATGTAGATACGATGCAGGATCATCAAGTAACTGAGTAAAATATCAAATCCAAATCACACAGTTGAACAAAAGTGTTGAATCAAGGTAAGGAGAAATCTGTGACAAACCATCAATCTTACAAAACTAGATTACAAATATCATTACCTTCATCCACATAAAGTTTGGCATTGCAATAAAAACAGTCAAGATAGTACAGCCAGGACGGATATAGCCCTCCAACTCAACCGGCATACTGGCTAACCATTGGAATATCTGTAAACACACTACCATATGTTAATCAATTCCTATATCATGCCATAAAAGAAGAGCTTCAGTATAAACTAAACTGTTATAACAATCTTTAAATATTACTTGGTGCCGAAGTCTTCTAGGGAACTCTGCTGGATTCCAATCATAGAGCTTGAATGAGATACGACCTGTCGGACACTACAAGTATGTATCGAATCAGTATATCTCCTGATAATCATGTTCAATCCATGCAGTAAACAAAGCATGCAGAAAAGACCCACCATAGATGAGTAGGCACTTTTGTTGTCACTCTGTGGCGGAGAAAGAGAGTGATTGGAATCATGTTTTCTTCCATCCATTTGAGTATCACTAGGAGTCAGGACCGATGGAACACTATCACTGCCCACATTCTGGGCATTAGGCATTGAAAAGAGAGTAGATATACCTCCACCTTCTGACTCCAGCAACTCTTCCTTCTCATTTATCTGGCTGCTTAACTGTAAACTGTCTGCACATTATACATATAAACTAGACTTTTAGACATCTTAACCAGGAACAAGAACAACTCTACACTGCCTTTTACAAGTGTGTCAGAGTAACATCAAACCAAACACTGAATACCTTCTCCTGCTTCAACATCATGATTGCCATCTTCAACATGAACTTCCTTCTGAGATTCCTTCCCTAATTTAGAGTCACTAGGCTTTCTTCTTCTTCTGTTATTGTGACGCTCTAATTTTCTTCTACAGCTCCGTTTACCTTCATCAAAATCAGATAAGACATGGAACCTGTGGAAGAAGTTAAACACATTGCGTGATTAATAATTAGTTACCATAACATCAACAAGAATAATATACACAGTTCCTCAGTCAACAGGGAATGCAACAGTATTACAGCTTCTGATGATAAATGATTCTAAGTACACATATAATGCTTCTCTAACTCCCCTCTGGAAAGTATTGCTCGTTTTACTCTGAGGGCCTTCTGACTGCAGTATTGAATAGTAAGGTATAGGCTTATGATAACTTCAAGACAGGTATATGTAGGGAGTTAACTTGGGCTTTGACCAATGCCAGATGTGAGCCTTTCAATAATCCTAATGTGCTATATCGCTCCTTAATTCTTACTTTCGCAACATTTATCTTTAACCACGAAACTATGAAAGAGCATAGACCAAAAAGTGCAACTGATACCTTGCTTATTAATATCTCTCTCACCCAAACTAAAATGAATGTAACATCCATATAAACAAGATTCCGTGTGTCTATACCAAAAATCCCTTGTTCTTCCTACTTCCCTAACTCGATGAAATAGCAGTCTCTTTATGACCTGTATCATAACCTCAAATTTTGAGTACCAATCTTTGAAAGCTCCAGTATACTGCAACTGTTGCTAAAGAAACCTTAGATGGTAAAAACCCATTCTAATCTCTGTCACAAGAATATTTCTCGAACTCCCATCAATCAAAATCAAGACTATAAGAAACAGTTCCTAATAACCCTTCACCAACAAGTTGATAAAAACTCTAAAAACCATGTGGCTTTCCGGTATCCGAATTGCATACATGTACAAAACTATCACAATCTAAAGACTGAATAACTAAACAGCATGTCCTTTCCCAAACACAAAGAGACTCATGCCGCCATAAACACTCCCTTCTCCACTCTTGGCAAATTACATAATCACACCTCAAACTCCTATGCAGAGTATTAAAGACTTAAGGGGCTTACAGCTCAAATCCAAAGCTAGCTTAGCCAACTCTACCGATCAACTTTCTTCGAAAACTTACTTAGCAACTTACTAACAGCTCCTAAGCTCAAAAATGAAAATCAGCAACACTCCAAATCGAAAATGAACTCGAAACCGAAAATGAAGTGAAGAAAAACTGAGCTTACTTGCCGCACTGCTGACAATAACGCTTGGAGTCGCCGTCGATGACGACGGTGGTGGCATTGGCGCAAGCAAGGCAGACTCTATGCCTCCGGTGATAGCCTTTGAGCTCCTTAATGTCGGCCCCACAAGTCGGGACCTGGCACCGGGCCGTCCCGGGCGGGGCCCGAACCGTCCTGACCCGCTTCTTCCCGTGCCCGGCCTCCTCCTCCTCCAGCTCCATCATCTTCTCGTCCACCTCCGGGCACGCGCACGGCACGTGACCCGCGAGAAAGTTGGAGCACGCCAGCCTCGGGTCGCGCTTCCTTATCCGCGGCGCCCCCGGGGAAAGGTCCGGGTTCGGACTCGAGTTCGGGTTCGGGTCTTCCTGCGGCGGCGGGGGGAGCGGGTTGGGCGGGTCGTCGGGGGCCCATGAGATGGACAAGTCGGAGTCGACGGTGAAGTCGAGGAGATCGCCCCAGTCCCAGACGGCTGAAGGGTCGCCGGCGGCGGCCATTGGCGGAGGAGAAACCCTAGGGTGGAGTTGGGAATGGGTTGGGGAAAGAGAGGGGGGTGACCTTTGCATCGCGTTTAGGGTCAAAATCAAAATCACCTAACGAAACCATACACACACCAAACAGACACTTCTTCGACGTCAAGATTCCCTCTCAACGTCCCAGACCACCAAAAATGAAGTAGACCATTTTGTTCATTTTTGCTTTTCTTATTGTTTTCTTGGATAGTCATGTAAAAAAAGTTACTTTTACTGCTTTAGTGGTAACTTTATAGAGGTGAAATATTTCTCGCTTTCTATTTTGCAAAAAAATTCTTCTTTTGGTTATGAAGCTTGTGGAGATGGCTGTCCATACTAATGCGCAACCCTCTGTTTAAAGACTTTCCGTGACGGTAAAAAACGTATACAAGTAAAAATTCTCTTACTTATACGACTGTGCAAATTAAGTAAAAAGGAAAAATTAATAGTTCAGGTGGAAGCAGTTACAAGGTGTGGCAACAGTGACGACATCCTGGGATTTTTCTTCTCCTCAAAGCACGTTGACGATCTGGCGCTTGTGATCCACGCGCCGGTTACATGGTCTGATGGGTTCAATACTGTATTTCGTTGTGATGTGCGTGTGGCGGAACGGAGAAGAATAAAGAGAGTGGGACAGTAGGGTGGGCCCGGTTACTTCTCGATGCCTTGAAGTCGCGTCGCGGGTGACGAAATAATGAGGATCTGATGCTCCGTCAACTCAGTTTATTTTGAAATAAATTCTAACCCGGTTGAACACATGAAAAACAAATGTTCTTTATCAACAGGTTTGGTCACCTAATTTGCGTCATAGACTCTACTACACTCTACAACGACAATCCAACAATGTACATTGATTGTAGTTTACTTTGTCTTTTATTACAGTAGTGTGCTATATTGTTTTATCGGTTATGTGATGAACAGTGTAAATCTAGGCTGAGTTAGTGACTCGTTTGAGATCTATGACGATTCGTTTCAAGCATATGTATCTTACTTGTGAACCTCGTGATTTTGTATGAACTTGTGTTGGTATTTATATTTATCACATTGTGTTGACAAGCATAAACATCATGGATTTTTTTTAATGTTACTTGATTTATTGAGTTTATTTTTAGATATATATTCCGAGTTTAAAGATTATAACTTGACGGAATATGAATCAAAATGTATGTTCTATTTTTTTTCCTATGATCTTATTGTCCAATGTGATTTAGAGGTGGTTATGAACTTATAGTTAGAGAGACTCAATCTTCACCTAAAATCAAGTTATCTAATTCTCATTTCCTCATTTGAATTGATATTGTGACACTTACCAGTAATTGCATATCAATTGTTATTAAAGCTGTAAATATGTCTTAATGTTTGCTGTTTCTATTGGAAACCGCAAGGGAGAGGCAAACAATATCTTTTAGGTCATGTTTGTTTCATGGAATCAAAGTAGTGGGAAAGAAAAACCATTACTTATTTGTGTTTGGAAACCTAAGGAAAATAGTGGGAAATAAGGAAATTGGTTCCCAATTGTAGGGAAAATAGATGGGAAAGTTGTTCCCTCCACCTAACCCAATGAACCACTTTCCCTCCCAATTTCTTGCAATCATTACATCATTTTTTTTTTATTAAATTGACCCCACTTAAGTTAGTGTTTACAATTTTTAACCACATGTTGTTTTTGAAAATTATAGAATTTTGTTTTCTTTCCTTGTCAGTACCAAACACTTGAAAAGAAAATAAATAGGAATTATAATTTCCAATGTTAATGGAAAATGCAAAGATTTTGGTTCCTTCCCTTCCTTTCCATGAATCAAACGAGACCATGTTGTGCATGTGTGCTAGTACCAAGGGGTACGTTGTTGTTGTAGTCGTGCCACCACCATGCTTCTTCTTCAAGTGATTGTAGACAAGGAGAACACCAATCTTATCAATTCGTACATGCGATGCCTAAACAACACTAGGCTTTGTGATCTCTTGCGTGCACAGAGATTGATACATTTCACCAGGGTGAAAAGGCAGAGCAATCAATTTGAGAAAGCACTAGTTTTCTAGGGTATAGTTCTTAGCTTTGTTGTTATGGATGCGAGGTCGCTCGAGGAGGCTTTAGGGTTACTCAATGGAGGCTTGAGGTTGTTCGAGGAGGCTTTGATTGGATGCATGGAGGCTGTATAGATCTTAGGGCTAGTTTGGTATTGTTGTGACTTTTAAAAAGAAACTGGTGTTACTGATGTACAGCGAAAATAATAAGCTGTGAATCTGAATAGTTTTTTATTTGAAAAATATTATTAAGGGTCAGGTCAAGTTTTAAAGGTGATGCCAAGACAAAATATATTAATTTTTAGTGTTTTTTATTTTTATTTTTTTATTTTATAACATCAGCTTCTTAAAAGATCTATTCATATTAATGGAGACTAAGCTTATTCTTAAGGTACCACTGAGCTTAAATGGTGGTGAGGATCCAATGGTATGACACTTTGACATAAAGGGCCGCTATAATGTGAAGAATGATTATTATGTTGGCAGATTACTAGATGGTTAGAAACTAAAAGCTTCAGGGTCTAACTTGAGGGCGAAACGTGAGAGATTATGGTGCAAACTGTGGCGTATTCAAGTACCTCCTAAGGTACGTATGCATGCTTGGTGTATGGCAAAGGGAACATTACCCTCTCGAGCTGCCTTAGCAAAGAAATTGGTTCAGCTCCCAGTCGTTAATTGTGTATTTTGCTCGATGAATGAGGAAGATAGGTTGCACCTTTTCAAGAATTGTAGTGCGCTTCAACCTTTCTGAAAGCAAGGTATGTTACAAATTCATCCTAGCTACCCTTCTATAAGTGTTGATGTATGATTTTGGGATACGGTGGAGATGTTGAACGGTGAGAAGCTGGAGGCTTTCTTAATGGTATTATGGGTGATCTGGATTGAAAGAAATAACATGGTGTGGAAAGGAAAATTCTATAATATTTCCAACATGATAGAATGGTCCTCTTCGTTACTTATGGAGTATAAACAGTGCCACCAACAAAATGAGGGCAAGAGGAAGAGAGTTAGATAATGGACGTGCCCACCTCGTGGAAGGCTCAAAGTAAACATAGATGGTAATTTTGCGCAAGAAGATGATAAAGGAGGTGTGGGGGTTGTGATCAGAAACTATGCTGGCGATTGTGTTGCTTCTTTTGCTAGACCATCTCAGTATGCCTGTAGCTCGGGGTTCAGATTCTGATATTAGTTACCTCACTCATTTTTAATCTTATTTTCAACTCATTGCTTACAAAAATCTGAAATTTGGGTTGGGCTTAGTATCATTACCAATTGTAAATCGGTAAATCACCACAAAACTATAATCAGTGTCTTATACACACCGCACTCTATTCCTCCCTCCAAATCCAAACCTCCCAAACTTCCCTAACCAGCGACTAGGGTTAGGGTTTTTCATCCTTCAATAGAGACCAATGGCCAGGTATCGTAGCCGCAGCCGTAGCCTAAGTAGAAGCTACAGCCCCCCTCGCCGCCGTAGCAGAACTCCGCCACGTGGACGCAAGCGTTACGACGACGACGAGCCTCGCGACCGCTACCGTGACAGCCGCTCTAACCGAGACCGCCGCTCGCCGGCTCCGTGTGGCTTGCTCGTTCGCAATCTTCCTCTTGACGCTAGGTATTGATTCTCTCTTTTCTGAGTGCTTAACAATCTTGCTGGTTTTATGTTCATCATTGTTTAGCTAAATTAAATGTTCATAATTGTTGTTTCAGTGATGAGATTATCAAATACACTCTGTTTTTAAGCCGAAACGAAATTTCATTTATAAGAATATATTTCTGTTGTATTGGCAATCAAAACGAAAGTGATGCTTAGCCGAAACAGGAGGGCTAAATTTGGTAATGCTGGAGTTTCTATGAATTTGTGATGCTAGTGCATTACCAAGTTGTTAACATGTTAGTGATGGAACTTGTAGGATTGAGGTTTATAAACAAAAGGCGTCAGGGTGCTTGTTAAGAAAAATTTTCTGGCCTAAAGTTTCTCCCGGCTAGTCTGAACGTAGCTATGCTCTTGTGCTAATAGGGAATACTTTTACTTTAGTTTTTCATTTAAGGGTATGTATGCTAGTCTGTCGAGTCACTGTGTCTGTTTTTTGGTGTTGTGGGACAGATAGTTTGGGATTTATCATAGATATGCTGTTATATTGACAACGACAACTATATTTTATATAACTGAGGCATACTCATTTACTATATGAATTGAGTTAATTACAGCAAGCTTTTTAACTCCAAATATTGAATTCAGAAAATTAAGCTTCTTATGTTATTATTAATAATTATCTGTCATCTGTTTGTGCAGGTCAGATGATCTTAGGATCCCTTTTGAGCGCTTTGGTCCAGTGAAGGATGTGTATCTTCCTAAGAATTACTATACCAGGTATGGCTCATAACAGTTTCATACTTCTGATAATGCTAGCAATTGCTCTGAGTGTGCATGTGTCAAACTCGAACGTCTGAATAAGTACTTTTCATAAAGCTGAACTTGATGTCATCTTCGTTAATTCATATGAGAAATAATGCTGCAATTTCAAGTTATGTTTAATAAGCTATTGCAATATAGGGAGCCACGTGGCTTTGGGTTTGTGAAGTACCGTTATGCAGAGGACGCAGCTGAAGCAAAGCTACAAATGAACCATACACTTATTGGCGGACGTGAAATAAGGATTGTTTTTGCTGAGGAGAACAGAAAAACTCCCCAAGAAATGCGCACAACAACTCGTGTAAGGTTGGGTACATTTTACTCCCCCCTTGCAAACGGACCAATCACCTCTTGTCTATGTAATTGGAATTAGATGTTTATTCTATGATTACTCTTTTCTGAAATTTTATTTATGTGTAGCGGAGGAAGCTCTAGAAGAAGAAGAACTCCACCTAGGTCTCCTAGAGGGCATTATCGTTGTGAGTTTGAATTTTTAGTGTAGAAAGAAAATTTATGAACTCATCTCTCAGATTATTATGTGTTCTCAATAACCATCATTCATTTTTGCTCACAGCTTACTCGCGGTCAGTTTCACCTCTTAGGCGTGACTCAAGGTCTGTATATTATCTCCTGAAGTTTATGCTGTTGAACGGCAGTGTTTCATTTTTAAGATAACTGTAATAATCTGCGCCATATGGTGATTGTTCCTTCTGAAAAATCTGTTGTCCTCCGTTTTTGCTGTTATAGCAGTTTTGTATTATTTGTTTCTTTTACCTCCACTTTTCATTCTTTTAATTTATTTATTTCTGTTTCCTTTTTCATTATTCTTTTTGTTAAATTTTTTGGTTCTGTCCTGCCTACAGAGTTTGAATTGGAGCTCTTTAATTACATGTTTGAAAATTTTATCTTCTCTTCATTTGTTTGTTCATTAACTTGTGTCTATCGTCATATATTTGTACTGTTATGAGAGCTTCTATACTGAACTCTTTCTACAGAGATTGCTTCTTGTACATGTATGTCTATTGAATTTTATAATATCTGCTTGTCGCGTTGTTTATGCAGATAGTAAAGTGAAAAAGGAGACTTTTAAAGGCTTGGGGGTTAATAAAGTTTAATGAGAAAAGAGATCATAAAAGTGATGGCAACTTCTTTACCTTTCTACCAAAGTCTCTGCATAAGTACTATATATGCACCATCAACTGTCATCTACAAATGGAATTGGGTTCCTTATTCTTATGACATGAGTTTGTGAGGCTTTCTATGATTGACTAAAGTGACAAGCTAAACTAGGTCTGAGAGATGATTGGAATCATAGTATTGGTGTATTTTTATCTCTCTTTACTAACTTTTAAAGTAAGTTTTTAATAAGAAAAGTTGTTAAGTTTGATATCTTGTTTTGCATATACGATCCAGTAAAGAAAGAAAATAGAGCTTATAGTTGGCCAAAGAAAGAAACCATCTACAAAGAAAAGAAGCAATTCAAAGATTTTCACCGGTAGAGTATGGTGATATTGTTGAAGGAAAAGATATTATCTGGTTTAGAAAGTTGGGGCAAAGAGAGCTATGAAGTTGTCAGATGCCGATCAACCAGTACTAGCCTAACACTGAGTTTTTGGATCAAGTTTCATATTTTTTGTTCGGAACCCTGAAAGGTTCAGGTAAAGGTCATATTTTGATGAATTAGATTATGAAGAGGATGTGAGTTGCTGTTCTGTTATCTTTTAACAGATAACTTTATCAAAATATGAACTTGTGGCAACTTTACATTTGCTCGTGATGAATTTTGGAAGTTTTCATCTTTGTGAAAATGGATGGTTTTAGTGGGTATCTGTTACTTAATCAATAATATTTTATATTATTCTGGTGATGATTATTCTGTAGAATTACTCCATAGAAATAATGCTGTATGTATTTCTTCTGTCGGCAGGGACCATGGAGCTAGGGAGCATTATCGCTCCCCTGTGCAGTCTAGATCAATTTCACGATCTCCTTCACCACGTGATGAAAGAGAATATAGGCGGTCCCATAATCCTATGGAGAATGGACGGAGTCCACATGTTGAGAGAGACTACAGTAGGTCCCCAAGTCCAAGGGAGAATGGTCGGGATCGGCGTGATGAGAGAGTCTATGCACCTAGCAGGTCAAGGAGTCCGAGGGGTAATAATCACAGTCCGATGTAGTGCGGTCATACAAGTAAGATGCCTCTTTCAGTTAGTACACATGTAAAAGAAGATATGCATTTTCCAGTCTTATCATGTTATGCTTTATCCTAAGTGAGTCCGCACTGAGCTTGGTCACACATCTGAAGAAAGTCTAATGATATAGGAGATGATGCAATTTGTGTTTTAATACCCTAATATTTCTTCACAATAAGTTCACTGCCAAGTTTAGAAGGGTAGCACCATCGAGCCCAGGTTTGCAAAGCAGGTTTTGCTGGAACTTTTTATTAAACATATGGATAAGGATGATGGTCATTAAAGTAACATAATGTGCAGCTGTTACTGCTTAGCAATTGATCTTAGATCAAACATCTTCAGTTTGTCTAACTTGTTTTAAACATCTTCAGTTTTTCTGACTTCTTTTATGCTGACAGAGTGGACGAGCAGGAAGAAGGAAAAGAAGCAACACGGCAATGGGAGGTTGTTTGGGATGATGATGATGATGTCAATGACGACTTCGCAGTGCAGCTGAAGAAAGAACTGGAGAGCAACACCGGGAAGTAGCTTCATTGTTTTTTGTATTTTCAGATGTGGCCTGTAGTAAAGCGATTGTAGTGCTTTGCATTTAACAATTTAACTTGCCACAGTATTTTTATTTTTGTTTTTTTAAACAACTTGCTACAGTTGTGGCACTCTAGTATGCTAATGATTTTCCTGCATATTCTCGTGTATTATTGTGTGGAATTCTAACATATCCAGGAAAGTTCAGTTTGCACTGTTAACAAGATTCTAGTCATATAATTGGACCAATGAGCATTTCTTCAATTTCTTGGTGGTTGACGTCGTCAACTTGACGATGTAAGCATTTTTCTGACATGGTTACATCCAACAGACTACTGGAGGTTGGGAACCACTGTAAGTGCATTGGATGTGTTAGGGAACTTCATGATATAATATATTACCCTCACGTCATAGGTCCGAACGCTGGTGTTGCTCAATGTTATTTGTTGAATTATAACCATTTAAGAAGCCTTTAGATATTGCGAACAATCTGAAAGGAGTGTCAAAAATCGTTGTTAAGTTGGGCGCCGGAGAAGGATAACAGAGTTTATAATCCCTTCAATAGGTTTGTCGCCGATCAACGCATATTCAATAAGTATCTATTGTTAGACACTATCAGAAGTGCAAGCATTCTAATATATATATATATTTTTTTAAATGTAATTAGAGTGATTACAATCACTTTGAATGGCAAACTGACTTGGGCTTTCACAAAAGCGCAAACCATGATTTGCAAAGCCACTATTAGCCTCATGGTATACACGATTCACTTCCACGTTCCTACTCAAAAACTCCCTAGTGTAGTAGTGTACGTTAGCAAGTAACGTACTTGTAATTGCATGTAATGCTCCTTTTAGGGTGGCTAAGGAAGCCGTATCCTACTGGGAAACAAATGACTGGGGACTTGATATAAACAGACGCAATTAAGGCCCTTTGGGATCGACCAGAGATTAGATAGATCAGTTGAGGCAAAATATAGGTCAAGCTGTACGTTGATGATGGAGAAATATATGTTAGAGCCATTGATGAAATCATCATCAGGTGGATCCTCATTGTTGATGAGAACTAAGAATATTGATGACCTCCCGGACGTTTTACTGGTTGAAATTCTGTGCCGCCTTCCCTGCAATAAACTCATATTCCAATGCAAGCTTGTGTCCAAGCCTTGGTACAACCTCATATCTGCTCCTTACTTTGTTCGCCGCTATCTGTGCCTCCAACGTCAAATGCAGAAACCTGTTCTTCTAGCAACTCTAGTTCGATTGAATGTAGGTATCCCTGGGAAACCTCTCATCATAACGTCGGATCATCCGGTCTTCAAAACAGCAGCTTCAAGCAATTTCACTCTTAATTTCCTCCCATGCTATAGCCAAGCCAAACAAGTAGAAGAACCAGGTTCCTGGGGTGCACCTGTCGTGGTAGGGACTCATAATGACTTGGTTTTGTGCTGCGCAACCAAGAACTATCAACGTGACTACTACCTTTGTAATCCATACACCAAACAATGGGTTTCTCTCCCTCGCACCCCTCAGGTCTACCGCAACGCGCTTGTTGGCTTTGTATGTGATCCATATTTCAAGTACTACTCCTCAGATCATCATAATGGGGAAGAAGAAGAACGTAGCACTTCTTTCATTGTTGATGCTGAGTACAAATGGAAGGTTGTGGGGGTAATATTGAATCCATCAGATACCAACTTTCGTTTGGAGATCTTCTCTTCTGAGACCCGTCAATGGGGAGAGAGATTTGTAGAATGTTCTCAGCCATTTTCTTCATTTGCCTGTGATGACTTCTTTGATAACACCCGGAAACCTAGATCTTCGTTAGCTTCCGTGGCTTACAAAGGAATGTTGTACTGGTGGTGCGAGAAGGACCTTATACTTGAGTTGGATGTGTCCGATTCAAACATACCTAAGTACCGTTTCATTGAACTCCTTGAGAATTTTGAAAGTACTGTTGGATTAGGGGTTCCAGGAGTGGGCGGAGGGCGTTTACAGTTGTGCATGCATGAAGAATATCTCTCTAGAGATCACGATGAGGTTCAGAAGGTATTTAGAGTTAGAGAGTTGAAACAAGTTGTCAAGGACAGGCAAGGCAAACTCAAATGGTTAGCCGACCGTGTTACTATAGTTTCCGAATCCAAAGATATTGAGGTCTACCCTCGACCGTTTACAAACCCAAATATATTAGCTTTCCACCCAAACAATGAAGACGTCGTGTATTTGACTACTGAAGCTGGCTGCAAAATTTTCACGTGCAGCCTTCGTGAAGGAACATTAAGGGAAATTTCCAAGCTCGAGGTTTCCAAGCTCGAGGCTCCGATAAGGGGATCGAAGAAGACATTCAGCTACTCGTTTTCTCTCCCATGGTGGCCAACCCCTGTTCCTAAGACTCTAGAGTAGATCGAGTAGAACCACTTGGACCAATTAGCTGCTATACCAGCGGGATTCAATAAATGTGGATTGTTTGCACTTCACAAAACATTCGTATGTCATACTTATGATATTGGAATTCTAAGCAAGAATTGCTATGCTGACTCTGTTTGCATTTTACTTTTTTCTTTTTCATATCAAATATCTGATTGTTTACAGTGCAACGCAATGTGATAGATTGCAAATAAATCAGATCATGAAATTAGAGTTATTATTCTATTAGATCCGAAGCTTATGAGATCCAACTCATCTAACCAGGCCGGATTCACCAAATTCGAATTCAAATATAATGTCATCTTAGTTGGAATCTTACAAGAGAATCAGTATACCTTCTGTTATTGTGAGCAAAAACTGATATCCACTCTTGGCTTTGGCTACTCCCAGAGGTTGATCCTGCTACTAGAAAGGTACCAGTTAATAAGATTGGACATTCTTTTGATCTCTTCAGGATTACCAAGTTGGATTTATTTGCAGTTGGATTACCAAGTTCTATTTTAGTTTGTATTGTTTTTTGCAGTTGGATCATGATTCATTGCAGTATCCACAGGGCAGTTGGATCATGATTCATTGCAGTATCCACAGGTTTTCTGTAACTTTCATACCGTCAAGGCGTCAAGTAGAGCAAGAAGTTCCGAAATGAAAAGGTGATGTTTGAACACAAGCCTTGCTTGCACCAGCCTTGATGTGTCCATGTTCATCACTATACACTATACCACATGTGACATGCCAAGAACGCACTGTCACAGTAACATTTAAGCCACCCAGCCTCCGGTTTTTCCAAGCTCTGTGCTGCCAATGTTCACTGCCTCCAGCTGATTGAACATTTGCTTTTTGAAACTCTTGTAACCTCAACAAAGCATATTGTAGCCTCTGAAGGTCGTTGCCTCGTATCTTCCCACAACTGACTGTTTCTATTCTTCCATATAGATCATATAAATCATCAGACAGCGAGCAAAAGCATCTTTACTCAATGTATTAGCCAACTGTAGTGGGCACTAGGCAGTCCTTCAGCTGAACGTGAGTAGACACATCAAAATTTACAGAAGCAGCGTTGCCAAGTTTCCTGTGCGTATTGACATCCGAAGAACAAATGCAAGCTAGTTTCCAATCGATGTTGACATAAGAAACATCCCACCTACATACCCTTTCAGTAACAAATTAACTGTAGTTGGCAATATTGCAGACAGCTTCTCCAAGCATGAATAGCTAGTTCAGAGCATTCCAACTAGCCTTCCATAATCGACATACATGTCCAGAGGTAGAGGAGGAGCCAGAACAGCTCCTAAGGCAATGTCCTTTGCTACAAAATACGCACTATTAGTAGTAAACGTACCTCTTTTACGAAAATGCCATATTTCGATTCAAAGGATTAGGCATGGAGTTACAATACAAGTGTAACATCTGCTGGACGGAACAAGCTTTCTAGCTTCTGAACATCCCAAGTGTGAGTAACCGAATCAATGAGCTCTGAAACAAACTGTGGAGCTTCACGATTTGGAGAAGAAAGTGGGCGACGAGGAAAGACATCTGGTATCCATTTGTCTCCAAATATCCACTGCTGAACCTGACCCAATTCTCCACCTTAATCCTTGTAACCTCCCGAGCTGTCAAGAGTGCTCCACCATGAAAGAGATGGGAGTCGTACCCATCTGCAAGTAGAGTGCTGTATAAAGCTTTGCAGTCAAAGAGCTCGGATTTTGTCTCAAACGCCAACCCTGCTTAGCCAGCATAGCTAAGTTGAGCTAATGCAGATTCTTGAATCCCATACCACCTTATTCTTTAGGCGTGCCATATTTAAATGTACATGAAACGTGATTTACATTATATTGGCCAAGATATAATTAGTGTACCCGAAGGCACAACAATTGTCTTTTTTTGTTTTTTTTGAAAGTGGCACAACAATTGTCATGTGGCTTAGCATGTAGAAATTAACCAAACCAACTCGGACAATGAGAGGAATGTAAGCTAGTTAGATTATGAGATGAAATGCTAGTGATTTTAGTAAGCAAATCAATTGTTCACTATACTATTGGATGCAAAGTTGGATCACCAACCATTCCAACTACAATAGAAGTAATCCTTTATGCTTAAAAAGGTGAAACAGTTCCTGCTGGAGAAGCATTCCCAAGCAAAATTTGGACATACAAATGAAAACATCTCGGATCCAAAAGCAAGATGCACTGAAATTGTACGCAACAGTATCTGCTCATTGCACACTGCACATATTATTGCAATCATGGTAGAAATTAACCAAACATCTCATTCCAATGGGCATTTTTTCTCAAATTTCTCCTGCTCTTTGCGACATAAATCAAATTCATTTGTATTGTAATACATGCATCCGACATACTCGTCCATCTCTTTGGTGCACCTCTGATGAAGATCTTTCAGCCTGCAGGGACAAACGTCTCATATTTGAACATGTCACAAGATCATTTTTCACTGTCCGTGCATGTTCAGTGCAAGTGTCAAGGAGCACATCAGTGTGATGCGATAAGATCTACATGATCATTTTTACCAATGACCATTGAGGATCAATTTTTCGAATAGACTACTCAAATCACAAAGAATTCCAACTCTATCCTACTGCAAATATAAAATTTCTCCTGCAGATTTCAAAAATTTGCTGAAGCGAATGTTGATACTTGAAACTCAGTTGAATTCAAAGGCTGCTATTGAGGCTCTACACATATTTTATACTGATCATACCAAGTCTGATATAAAAGATAAAGCGAGCAGAATTTTCTGTCTTTTGAGTTTAGAGAATGGAACTTGAACTTTAAGTTGGTTTAGGCATTCTCTAGTAGATTTAGGCCACTGAGTTAGCCAACAATATGTAGGAGAAAGACAGGATGCCACCAATCTTGAAGAATAATGAAGATATGTTGAGTGGAAACTTGCATACATGTTCCATAATGTAAAAGAAAAACGATGAAGTGACTGATCAAAAAGATAGTAGAAGGTGATGAAACCTAGATCAATCTAGTGTTAGGGAACGGGGGACTAGTTTTACTGGAAAGCACGGAGGAAAACATACAATATTTCATTTATCATTAGTTTCTTTGGGGAAGAGTATTCGTCCTTTGTTTTCTTAACAGAACAAAAACCTGTAGTAAATTAGGTACTACAAGGCTTGAAACAGGGCATCCAGAAATCTGCAGCCCAAGACTCGATGAACTTGATGTAGATGGAAAAACTATTCTAGACCTTAAATCACATGAAGATGAAACCAGATTATAGAGCAAGATTTGGCCTAATAGCTCAATAGCCTCCTAGCAAGTAGCATCTAGTGTAATGCTTTCACAGTATATAGTCCCAAAGTCCCAAATTTGGACTGTCAAAGAGTCCCATATCTCATACAGATCATACAAAAGTCTGATATAAACGATGAGGTGAGCAGAACTTTCTGTCTTTGAGTTTGGAGAATGCAACTTGAAAATGTCAGTCCTTAACATTTTGTTCTTTGTCATCTCCACACCTAGCACCTCATTTATTGGTTTAGGCTTTCTCTAGTAGATCTAGGCCACTGAATTATCCAACGGACAATATGGGGAGAAACATGACTCGGGATGCTACCAATCTCACAGAATATAGAAGGCATGCTGAGTGGAAACTTGCATACATGGTTCATAATCTAAAAGAAAACCAATGAAGTGACTGATAAAAAAGGGAATTGAAAATGATGAAACCTAGATCAATCTACTGTTTGGGTAGGGGGGGGACTAGTTTTGCTAGAAATCATGGAGGAAAACATACAAATTTTCATTCATCATTAGTTTTCTTCGCAGATGAGACTTCGTCCTTTCTCTTTTGTAACAGTACAAAATCTGTAGTAAATCATGTACTACAAGGCTCTAAATAGGCATCCAGAAATCTGCAGCAAGTAGACGTTAAATCTAGACAAACTTGACGAACTTGATGTAAATGAAAATCTAGACGTTAAATCACACTAATAGCCTCCTAGCAAGTAGTACCTAGCTTAATGCTGTCCAAGTACATGGCCCCAAAGTTCCAAATTTGGGCTGTCAACAATCAACAAGTCTTATGAGTTCCTACGTTATATTCCAAGCAGTGCATTCCACTCCCAAGTTCATAACCGAGAGGATGCAAACAAAAGTAAGTTAGCCAGACTTCATATATTTTAGTACAGCTCATGCAATGGAACACACTTTTCCACCACATCCATTGCAGTTAGTTAAGTTTTTTCGATTTCTCATTTCAAAAGGGGGGTAATTCAAAACACACTCTCAAAGTATTCCTTAAAACTAAACGAAGATCAACTTTATCACCTCCCTAAGTTCAATCTTCAAACCAACAATTTCTATTATATGCGAAACCAACACCTCAATATAAAAACTAACCACATTGAGCTAAAATGAGCAAAACCACAATCCCAAATCACACTCAACAAAGCCCACATCACATCGAAACCATACAAAACATCACAGTTCAAAGGAGGAGGAGGGTGACTTACAAGGAAAGGACGCAGCGAGTGACTTGGCGACCTTGGTCGAGACACTTCTCGGGATTAGCGTCCTTCTTCTTGCACTTGAGAAAGGCCACGTTCTCCTCTTGGCACCTGAATTGAATGTGCTTCGCCGCCGACGTCAGCACCGCCGACGTCGGGATCGGATCTCCTGCTGCGTCCACCGCGCTCGCCATCGATTCTGCTCACAAAGATCCAACCTTTACAATCCAAAACCCTCAATTTCCACAAATCAAATCACAAAACAAAAACCTAGAATCCGAAATGCCTCTACCTTTTGGCTTCTGAGTTTTCTGAGCCGGGAGGAAATGAAAGTTTAGGTTTTTGGTGATAACAGACTAAACTAGTACCCAGCTGAGTTGGAGCTGGATGATCAAACCCACAAAGGTAAGGACTTTTTGGTCTTTTGAAAGGGTATTGCGTCACCAAAACTCTGCGTTTTTGTGCCTTCTTTTAGGTCTTTTTCAGCTCCTTGAAACGAAATCAAGACTCCATTTTAAAGGCTTCCTCCTCCTCCAAGACTACTACTACAACTACTTGCAAAGCTTGAATAGTAAGTCCTCAATTCTTTCTACGGGAAACTTAAATTTTCTATCTTTATTGTTGTTGATGTTGTTCTACTTGTGTAATGGTAATACCGATGGAAGATGTGTTTTGGGTTTTTCAATATCATTGGGTAAAGTGCAAGATGTGTTTTGTGGTATGGAGGTGCTGTTATAGCTTAAGAGTTGAGATTGTTGTTGATGGGAAACCATTTGTACTGTTTATTTCTGCTTGAGGTAACTATACAGGTATCAAATTGAAGTGTTTAGCATATGAAACTTTGAGTTATGGTATATAGTGTGTGCCAGGGTTTGTTGAGGTTTCTTTCGTTAGATTGGATATGTGTTTTTTTTCTTTCATGAAATTGGCGAGGTAATAGAGATGTTCGGCTCAGGGATTATCAATTTAGTTAATATCCCTAACCTATACAGCACTGCAGATTTTGTGATTTTTTTGAGTTATGGTGTAGAGTGTATTTGATAGAGCTGAACTTAAAACTGGGCGGTTTATTGAAATTTCTCTGGATACATTAGGGAGGAATTTAGTTTGGTTGATAATGAAGTGGCAAGACATTTTGTGGTTAGATGTGATCTCAGTTTGATGCCAGTATGTGTTTGTTTGGTGACTGTCATTGACGGTAGTAGCGTATAGGCTCTAGATTGTATACAAGGTCATGTGATTGCATATAGAGGAATACAACTTGGGGATTATGTGGGCGAGCTATTTGATCTTGTTCACGGAATCTTCTTGGTGCAGATATCTTTCTTGATTCTTTGCTTATATTTGTGGTTTATTACATGTACTTTCCACTATTTCCCACCCACAAATATGTAGGTCTGTATGTTGCGATGATTTTCTCAAAACAGTTGAGGAAAATACACACCAAACTGATTCATCTAAAAGAGTCCCTAGTCGTGTGATATGAGGAAGTGCTTCACCCATACCCATATAGGCTCAGTGTTCATTATGAGTTTTTTCTAGAATATATAGAAGAAAACAAATACCTGGCCACAACTTCTGAAGTTGGGCAGTTAACTAGCATTCAATCCTGAGTCGAAGGAAGCCAGACGATGTGATTGCTACCTGGTAGAATCAGCTCTGAAGATGTTTTAATTAAACAGGATGAACACATAAGCACACAAAGTTTTGAATAGAAAAGTTAGCCAGCAACAGCTACACATACTACATTTTAGTTGGGCTCTAATATTTGTTTATATGTTACGTGCATGCATTGTGACACATTTAAGACATGACATCCATTGAGATAAAGAAATACTGCTATGAAAGGTGTTTCTTTGGCATGGATGATGGATCTCAGTCATGGGACCTTGTTGTTGCAGAGAGTTTTGTTGGTTCTTTGCTTCTGTTTGTGATTGCTCCCATCCAGTTAGGAACTATTATACACCAAAAGCATGTAGGCTCTAGTGTTTTAAACATATGACGTGGACTACTTATATCTATTCTAAGTTCTGAAATGTGAGTAAAAACGTGGATTAGGGGAACTGAAGATCAGTATATCCATGTAGTAATTTCATGTTTCCAGCAGTGTTACATCTTTAACTCTGCAAATAATATGGCCCATCCTTACTGCAGTGAAAGATGTTTTCTATTACTTATTTGATTGACTTTGTACTGTTTGAATTAAGCAATGGGCGACAAGAAGAAGAAGGCTACATTGTTCATCCGACTGGTCTCAGCTGCTGGAACTGGATTTTTCTATGTCAAGAAGAAGCCCTCTAGGATGGTGGAGAAGCTTGAGTTCCGAAAATATGACCCTCGGGTGAATCGTCATGTTCTATTTACCGAGGCAAAAATGAAATGAGTAACTTGTCTCGTATAGATGATGTATTTCATTATCTACCTTTATTTTGTTCCTTGTAGACAGCTTGTTCTATTGATCTTAATGAAAATTTATCTATATCTAGCAATAGATAATAAGCTCAAATTTTTGTTGCTTGTTGAAACATTGAAGATATCTTTTTCTCTTATTCAGTAGGTCCTCCATCTATATCTCCTGAGATCGTGTGAGGGCGTTATATATGTTTGTGTTTCATGAAGGGTGTCCATTTCATTTGACAAAAAAGAGAGTTGCTAGTCTTTATCATCTTCATGTTCTTAGGTCTCTTTTGTTATTTCTTATCCCTTATTGTCTGGACTCTCTATGAAGGACAAAGCTTTGGGGAGGAGAAAAATTATCCCAACAAATATGAAGATTGTGAAGAAAAGAATGAGACAGTTTAGTGAGGTTTTAGACAGAATCTATCTTTGGTGGGAATCGTGCAAAATTCTGATATATTTTCAGCCAAGGTGATGTGATATTCAGGTTGAATGCTAGATTGGCAGATTTTTAGTTTTGGACGGCTTGCACCTCGTCTTGGAAGGCAAAGTTGCAAATGGGGAGCCTCCTCATGTTCGGTTCAAGTTGAACATATGCAGCCTTTTCTGAGTATACTTCAAGAGAACTAAGAGAAGGTAGTGGGATTGTGGCGAGAGATGCCTTTGGTAAGTACGTGGGGTTTTTTACCAAGCTGTGCAGCATGTTTATTCAGCTGAACAGGAATTCAGAGCCTGGCTGGCAGATGGACAATGATTGTTGTGCAAGGAAAAAGGATGCTTTCCAGTTATTTTTAAAACGATTTGGTTGACTCTCACTAGTGCGACTAAGCAGGCTGTCATTCTCCATATGTCTCTTTTGGGTTGGGTGTATGATGACATGATAGAGGGATTCGACTGAAAAAGAAAAAAAGAAAACTTGATCTAGAAAAATGGTCATCAGGTTATAGTGGAATGATTTCGGGTTAGCAACAGCATCAATCCTCTTCGATTAAGATGATGAGTTTGATGCAATCCGTTGTATTGAAAAATTCCACGCAGTTCAGAGTTAGAAATTATTACACAACCTCACAAAGTGACATATTCTTTTCCACATAATTGTCATGGATCACACGATAATGCCGATGTGGAGAGGCGGTTGGTTCTTACTTTGTGATACTACAGCCAAATACTGGATAATCTGTTAGTATATATTTATGTTGGCATTCTTATACAAAATGCTAGTATGCCGTGCATGTACATGATTCATGTGTTCCCTAGTTGGATATGATAATTTCTATCACTAATTCCGATTTAGTTGGATTAGAATTATCTTATATAACTAGCATGTTACGTTGGAAATAAGTCTTACTTTGATTAGGACTTGTATGTGTGGGAAAATAAGGAAACCTATTGTGATTAGGTTTTATGTGCATGAATATCTGATTGAACTTCCTTATTAATTCTAATTTGATTAGTATTAATATTGGATTTAAATTCTCTATATTTTGCTATGCTAATAAGTAAGGAAAGAAGTTATAATGTGATTAGAAATTCCTTCATTTACTATCAGATTGTGATATCAAGATTTATATTTATCTTGTGTATTCTTTTGACAGGATATTGCATTGAAGATAGCAAAATCAAAGTGATAAAGAATTTGTCAAGCATTGAAGATTCACAGTTTTGATCTCAATCAAGATAAATCACTATACATATCATTCATGATTTTCTAATTATGTTCTATATGATTACATGCTGCATTAAATGAGTTTCTCAAATAAAAGATATCTTTGTCTATGATTGATTTGTTTTAAACTCTAATGCACTTGTTTTGGAAAATATCTTATCTGCCTAAAATGACTTTGGTTTAAATTGGAAAAATTGTGTTTTCCCAAATTATAGCAGATTAGTTGATTGATATATTTTCCATATCAAAACAAAGTGATAGTCGACATATTGTTGTGATTCTCTTAAACAAATCATTATGTGTCGATGTGCATTAACTGAGGGGGAGAAGTCTCTTCTCCATAAATAGGTTTTTGAGAAAGAAACTGAAAAGGCAGAGTTTTAGAGAATAGAAAAAGCTTTGATACATTGCTTCTAAGTTCATATTGTGTTCATGCTATTTCTCTCATCTCTCATATGTTTGATATGATCTTCATTATTCATTTGCATAAGTGATTGAGATCAGTGAAGTTGCAAAGAAAAGAAGACGTGTTCAGTTCCTTCATATGAGTATCAGATTCAAAGAGAGTTAGAATATGGTTATCAGTTGTAAGGTCAAGTTAGTTTGAATACTAGTAAAGTGATTGTGTTGAATATCACTACTTGATAGATCTGTAATCATTCTTACTCTATAGTGGATTTGATTTAGTGTGGACTACTTTAAAAGTCTCGCAGTAACATTTCCTCGAGGGAGGTTTACACTGTTGTTAACAAACTTTGTGTTCTTGTGTCTGTTGTTTTTTGATTTGATAAAGGATTGAATCTACATATTCAATCCGTCCATATTTTGTTCCATTCTATACTTTCATAATCATTTCGAAAGTTACGTACCTAAATTATGTTAGAAAAAAGTTACATTCATAATTTAAAAAAATGAAAAGCCAACAATTTTACTTGCATTGTTCCACTATTAAGTCCACAAATAATAAATCAACTTCTCTCTAAGAAAACCCCAAGAGGCGACTTTAAAACTCCTGAAGTTTCCAATCCAGCAGCGGCCTTGGCCTAGCTAGGTTGGCCTTTTGGCCTCACCAATGCCACTTGGTTTGCTACTAGGCGAGATTTGAATGATGATCTAAGTGGCTCGCAGTGGAGTGGTGGGGTGTAGGCTTTTTGCAAGGTTGTTCTTTGGCATCAATACAAGTGGTTGCTTCTGATTTTCGGTGGTTGTGTTTCTTGGGGTTAGAGGATCTTGTTGTGACAACCATGATTGTTGTTTCGAAGGAGGCAGAGTCTAGGTTGTTGGATTGGGTTTGGTCTTAAAACAGGGATGGTCGTGAATGTGTGATCTAGACGGTGACTCATGACAACATGGTCTGAATGGTGTCAAGGTGGTCCGTCAAGGTGGACAGGCATTTGTGGCTTCGATCACGATGGTGTTTACCGCATCGGGTCAAAACTGTCATGGTGGGCCTCACTCCCTTTGTGAGCTACTTTGTGCTTCTATGGTGGGCGATGTTTGCCCTAGTCTCATGCCTATGTTATTAGAATTTTTTCTTGTATTTGGAATCTAAACACGCTTTTTTGTGTGCACCCTAAGTATCTCTAGCGTCTTTGGAGTAGTACCAAACGAGGATATATTCGCTACCACTATGTATTTGATTGTATAATGGGACTAGATCTATTTTTATGCACCACTTGTTGGTCAAAACTTCTTGTTTGACATTCAATAGCAGCTGGAAGGTATGTAACGACATGTTTAGGTTTGTGATGAATATATTTACGTCCATTTTAAGTGCATCGAACTATTTATAGCCAAGTCGTTGATAAATATCTCAAAATTTGTGACCCTAATTAATTATGCTAGAAAGAAAAATTTTCAAGTGTTGTTGACATTGGTATTGATGTCGAACCCACAGGGAATGTATGAAAATTAGGAAAAACTAATCGAATCCAAATTAATTTAACACTAACCTAATTGAATGAAAGTTGATGGTGAAGTAGCTAAGACAAAAAAAAATAGATAAAGATTACCTTGATGCGAAGTAACTAAGGTATTAGATTTCACCACATTACTCAATAAGTCTCTAAATATTATCTACTAATTCCCGAATTAGGAGTAGCAATCTAGAAATCAATCAACTGCTTTCTTAAGATTTAACAATGAAGCACACATGAAATATATCTAAAGTAGACTCTTCTTCGCTTCTTAATTATGAATACCAAAGCATCACATGTACACAAACTTATTGAAACTACAAAAGATCAAAGTGTTTACAAAGCATCAAATGTGAAACAAGCTCATTTGAATGACAATAGATCAAAGGAGTTCATATTAAATAATTTACAAAGTCAAGCATGGATTAATAAAAGTGACTTCTAAATTACAAAAAATGCATGACATTAGAGGTGAAAGGAACAAAAATTTTATTAATGCATTTTGAAGCAAGAGTCATAGGCATGAGTAGCATAACTATGAGAATTGACAGATAATTAAAATAAACTTATTTCATAATGTGGTTTCCTCCTTAATTAACCTTAGTTAAGGAAATTAGCAAGACATAGTACAAATTGAAAACATATTTAAAACAATATAAAACATCATACAAAAAGTAGCTAAAGAAAGGGAAGAACAAAGAGCAACAATGTGTCTCTAATTCTCCACTCTCTCCCCCCTTCCCTTATTCACTTGAAACAACATCTATTTATAGGGAAACAATGATTTTCATTCCATCTCCATCTCCATGTGAATGTGATTTTCCTTCCGTCCAAAATCTCATGCTAGCTTGATGGAACATGTTCACTCATAAATGATTTCACACACCACTTTCTCTTCATCAATTCTTTTTGTCTTCAACATCTTTTACTAATTTCACTTCCCAAGTGTGAAGAGAAACAAGTACGTACAAGATCTTTGAAGTTTTGAAAGGTGAGCGCCTATATTCATGCAAGCTGTTCCATGCAATCTTGTCTTTGGCAATTCTTCATGTAATTCCCCATTTGTTTCCATCAATTCATGCACATTCCTATATGAATCAAACAACCAAAATGAATTCAACATTTGATGGCTAGCTAAGGTTACATTTTCCACACATCACACTTAATGCAATGAGAAAGCAATCCACCAATTTAAAACATGCATATATTATATACATGGTACTAGAACAAGAAGAACATGTGTTGCAATTATTCATCTAAATTAAGGGAAAAAAACTCATGCTAAAACAAGGACTCAATTTACTATATGAAAATAGGTAAATTGCTTCCATAACTTTAACATTTTATTTATTTAGACAAATCATCTATAAGAAGTTAAGAACACAAAAACAAACTTAATAACTCAAACTAATTAAAACAAGTAACTAACACATATAAATCATGGATAATAATATGATATAAAATGTGCTCATCATGTATGTTTACTTATGAAATCTTGCACACCATTCCCAAAAATCTATATTGCTTGTGGTCTTTTCACTCTTTTGTGTGCAAGAAAAGAAAGTCTTGGCATACCCAAACATAGCTATTTGTTTATTTATTCTATTGCTTTTAGTTTATAATTGTTGTTTTTTCTCAATATTTATTTAACACAAAACAATATTTGAGTTTTTGAAATTTAACCAATTACGAGACATAAAAATCGATCTTGTCGTATTTAATGCATGTCAGATTGGTGGATAGTCATCAAATGTCAACATGATAATGATAGGAAATAAGAAACTCACATTTAATCATCTTCTCTCTGATAAGAACCCTAGCCAGCTGGTTTTTTTCTTGTGAGCTTGATGCTTCGTTCGATGGTGCATCTTTTGAAAAATTAGAGATCACGGACAAGGTCCTTAGGTGTAAGCTTGGTTGCAGTTAGATGTTTGACCAGTCTTCTTTAGGTGGGTTGGATTAGTCGCGATCTAGTTTTCTGGAGTTTTTTTGCAATCGCGAGTGAGGATAATCAATGCGGTGCTGGCTGGTGGCGAGGTCTAGGGTTGCGAGAGTGGTCAAGTGTAGTAAAAGTTGATTTTCCGACAATGGATAACCTTGAAGATAACCAATAATCTGTTTTTCAATTTGGAGGACGACCATGATTTAAATCCGATTGGGTTAGTCTGTTCGGAACCATTACTGAGGTTAGCCATTATCCAGAGTTAATTGGATTTTGCTGGCCTGTTACGTGATAGTTTGTTGTTGGTGATGTCGCAGACGCAACAACGGAGGCTTTGGACACTCTTTGCGATCAATGAGAAGGCTGAGGATTATGGAAGTAATTGGGCTAGGCTCATGATCACGTATTTTTTGTTTTAATGGTAAACATTTATACCAGTTTTTGGTAGAGATGGTTGGGCTCTGTCTTGATAGCTGCACTCAGCGTGTCATGTTTGCTCTACAGAGGTGGCGAGTTCTTTGCTTCATCAAATGGTCGTAGTCTCCTTGTGGCATGATGAAATTTAATGTCATCGATAATATACTTTCCAATGGCAACATAGTTGAAAAACTGATAGACATAGTAATTTATGGCTCTGCATGAGCGTTATCTTTCCAATATGACTAAAATTGTAAACCAGTTGAGTAGCTAATGATGCACTCTTTGCTAAATGGTGCTTGAATGCATATATAGGTTATTAAGATAGAGACTCATTATACAATTTTGGAATGTTCTTACACTATGGGCTTTAGGCACAATGTCGCCCCCTTATATTCTGTGGTTTAATTAATGGTTATGGCGTGAGAGATGTCGTTCTAGCCCTTGGATTCAAATCTTGATTTGTAAACATAATTTTTTTATCAGTATTCGTGGGAAGGCATAACAAACGAATTCTAACCTCTTTATTAGATGACATCCTACATCGAATGATGTTATTTTGTCGGTTTGTCCGTACAAGAATGACATAACAATTTTACACATTTTTTTTTTGTTAGGAGTTGTGTGTGGCGTTACAAACTAGTTTTGTTTCTTTAATTCATGTAGTCATAATGATTATGCTTTGTCCGTACAGTATTAATATAACTCTTGTCCAAAGATTTTCTCGTTAAGAGCCGTTAAGAACCTTAACGAACTAAATTATTCTTTTCTCAAGCATAACCTCACTCCAGTCAATAATACATAACAGTTATACTTAAGATTTCTCGTTAAAAGCCGTTAAGGACCTTAATGAACTAGATTCTTCTTTCCTCATGCATTACCTCACTCTCCGTACTACAATACATAACGGCTCTACCCAAGATTTTCTCGTTAAAAATCGTTAAAAAGAGTATGGAATTGGGTTTCTCCAAAACATTAATGATCAAATTTTGAATTTCAAATTTTCAAATTCTAAATAAACAAAATGAAAATGGAGGGTAAATTTTGGTAGAGTTAAAATGATGACATGGCAAAGCATGGTGTAGCCACATCAGCCACTCAAAATGTAATTTTGACAAATGGGTTGGTGTATTGCTGTACTGATGCCTATCATGAATCTATCCTCTTGTGATTTCCCCTGACGTGGCCCAATGAATGAGCACATGCAAACTTTGATCCTGAAACATTGGTGCTGGCCATTGCTACAGGTATGGAAGCTACTAAGCAGCACTGTAATCCCAGCTCTCTTTCCCATTTTTGGTCCCTGAAATTGTTTTAACTTCCATTGCCAATTGGACACCAACTTTACCATCTACCACACACACCATAACCATAACGCCTTTCAGTTTCTCTCTTTCTCTCCTTATTTTATGTAACCTCCACTGACACCTTCACACCTTTCATCACCACCACACTGGTTCCTCAGTGGAAACAAACAACAACTGCTCTTCCTTATTAGCCCCCCTCACCCCTCACCCTTCTCCTCACTTCTCTCATCTTCTCTGGGTCCTCTTCTCCAGTTTCTCTCAGCTTTCAAGCTCTCTCTCCCTCTCTCTTCATCTCTCTCTCTCCTTGTTGCTCTGCTACATGCAATGGCTCTCAGCACATTCTCAATCTCAACTCAGAAACCCACCTCTAAGTTCTCATCCCATTTCTCTTTTGGACCAGCTCTGCCATGCCCTCAACAACAAAAGCTCTTCAATCAGGTTAGCAGAGATATCTTTGTCTTTTAAAATTCAACAAATTGAACCCAACACCTTGCATGGCTGAAATCAGTCAAGCAAAACTGGGTTTAGTTTTGCTTGCTTTTGTTGGTCATGTTTCAATTTCAATGATCTTGTTGTAGTGAAATTTTTGTAATTGAGTTTATGGTTTCAGGTTCTTGCTATCAAAATTTTCAGTCTTGTTGAAACTGAACAAAAGCTGTTGATGATAATGGTGTCCTTTTGTTGTTATTTGCAACAGGTAAAGAAAAGGACAACTGGGATATGTGCTTCACTGTCGGAGAGTGGAGAGTATCACTCACAAAGACCACCCACTCCTCTCTTGGACACTATCAACTATCCAATTCACATGAAAAACCTTTCTGTCAAGGTAAATACAGACATAACTGAAAGGCTATGTTGTAAATGTTACTTAATAACCGTGTTTGTCTTTGCATGAATTTTGGTTTAGAACCTTAATGTTAATCTGTTGATTTCAGGAGCTTAAACAATTAGCTGATGAGCTGAGGTCTGATGTCATCTTCAACGTTTCAAAAACGGGAGGTCACCTAGGATCAAGCCTTGGTGTTGTGGAGCTCACTGTGGCTCTCCACTATGTGTTCAATGCTCCTCAGGATAAGATTCTGTGGGATGTTGGTCATCAGGTTTCAATCTTACCTTCTTTGGTTCTAAGCATTTACAAATATTGGAAAACATTTGGTCCAAGAGTTTTTATCGACATCTCATTGTGAACTTCTGATTTGATTCAGTCTTACCCACACAAAATCTTGACTGGGAGAAGAGATAAGATGCAGACTATGAGGCAGACCAATGGGTTAGCTGGTTTCACAAAACGGTCGGAGAGCGAGTATGATTGCTTTGGCACTGGTCATAGTTCTACTACTATCTCTGCTGGCTTGGGTAATTATTCCTCATCAATGAAAATTTAATTCTCTATATCGGGAGACGAACATTTGTGTTTGATGTGCATGCATCCTGGATTTTGTATCATGGGAAATTCCCCTTTCATAGCCCAATTCACATATTTGAACCTTCCTTGTAGGAAATAGGTATATCATTAAAATTTTCCATGTTTTATAACTTCACTATTTAGCCTTTCTTATTGAATATTATTCTATATGAAATCTTCCTTAATTGAATCCGCATTTTTAATTTAGATTATTAGATCAGTTATGAACACAAATTTGACTAGGTGCCAATGTTCAGTTGAGGTGGTATTAACCTACATAGATTCATATATGCATACCTCCTCAATAAATTTTTGTGATTCATGTATCTAGATAGGTACTTGTGTAGGTTAATTCCTTATCAATAGGTATAATAAAATTCCCCAATTTCATAATCTAGCATGTTATCATCACTCATACAACCACAACTGTATTTTGTCTGATGATCCACCGTCTTGGGTTTGAATACCGAAAATGTGGTCTCAGTTCAAATAATTAGGTGTAATGATCTTTGGTTATAACAGTCTGGATGTTGATGCACATACAGGAATGGCCGTTGGGAGGGATCTAAAGGGAAAAAACAATCATGTGGTGGCTGTTATTGGTGATGGTGCCATGACAGCAGGGCAAGCTTATGAAGCGATGAACAATGCGGGTTACCTTGATTCTGACATGATAATTATTCTCAACGATAATAAACAGGTTTCTTTACCTACTGCCAATCTCGATGGACCCATACCTCCAGTAGGAGCTTTAAGCAGCGCTCTGAGTAAGTTGCAGTCAAACAGGCCTCTTAGAGAATTAAGAGAGGTTGCCAAAGTAAGTATTTTAGAAGCCCAAGTATGATTAAGATTCATGATAATAGAGGCTAACCTTTTATTCCCTTATCTGGTCATATGGTTCACTTTAATCTGATCTTATCGCAGGGAGTTACCAAACAAATTGGTGGTTCTGTGCATGAACTGGCAGCAAAAGTTGATGAGTATGCTCGTGGAATGATCAGTGGCTCTGGCTCAACCCTGTTTGAAGAGCTGGGACTATATTATATTGGTCCAGTCGATGGTCACAATGTGGATGATCTGATAGCGATTTTGCAGGAGGTTAAAACAACACAAACAACCGGTCCTGTCCTGATCCACCTGATCACGGAGAAAGGTCGAGGTTATCCATATGCGGAGAAGGCTGCAGACAAGTACCATGGTAAATACAGAATTTCATAGAAATAGTTTATGCTTTATTGTAGATATGGTCTGCAAATGCACCTCAGTACAGTCCATCAAAGATGACTAAAAAAAGTTCTACTTATACTTTTGCAGGAGTGGCCAAGTTTGATCCCGCAACTGGAAAGCAGTTCAAAGCTGCTGCTAGCACACAGTCCTACACAACATACTTTGCAGAGGCTTTGATTGCAGAAGCCGAAGCAGACAAAGATATTGTAGCAATCCATGCTGCAATGGGAGGTGGAACAGGCATGAATCTCTTCCTCCGCCGTTTTCCAACAAGATGCTTTGATGTCGGAATAGCAGAACAGCATGCTGTTACATTTGCCGCAGGTCTTGCCTGTGAAGGCCTGAAACCTTTCTGTGCAATTTACTCATCTTTCTTGCAGAGGGCTTATGACCAGGTAAGCCAAACTATCTTTCAATCTTCAACTTGATCTTCTGTTCGAATTTATCATGGTTTTATTTCTTGATACTTATTTCACTAATATAGGATTGTTAACTTCAAAATCTGTGTCTTTTTGGTTTCATGCCGCAGGTCGTACATGATGTGGATTTGCAGAAACTGCCTGTGAGATTTGCTATGGATAGAGCTGGGCTTGTTGGAGCCGATGGTCCCACACATTGTGGGGCTTTTGATGTTACTTTTATGGCATGCCTCCCTAACATGGTGGTCATGGCTCCTTCTGATGAGGCAGAGCTCTTTCATATGGTAGCCACTGCTGCTGCCATTGATGATCGTCCAAGTTGTTTCCGGTACCCAAGAGGAAATGGGATTGGTGTAGAGCTGCCGGCAGGAAATAAAGGCACTCCTCTTGAGGTGACTATCAACTGTCTCTGTTACTATATTACCTCTATATATATGGAAAATCTTATTAGTGTATTACAAATTAATTACATGTTTGGCATTGTCATGCAGATAGGAAAAGGAAGAATATTGATTGAAGGAGAAAGAGTTGCACTCTTGGGCTATGGATCAGCCGTCCAGACATGTTTGGCTGCAGCAACTTTGGTGGAACCTCTTGGCTTGAGTCTGACGGTTGCTGATGCACGATTTTGCAAACCGCTAGATCATGCTCTTATCCGCAAACTTGCAAAATCGCATGAGTTTTTGATTACTGTGGAAGAAGGATCCATTGGAGGCTTTGGTTCTCATGTTGTCCAGTTCCTGGCTCTTGACGGCCTTCTTGATGGGAACCTGAAGGTACGATCTATATTTCCATGAATTCCTAACAAAAATGTTAGTTCAATATTGCATTAGCATTGAACTCATCAATGACTCATTGTCATTGTCAATAACTTGCAGTGGAGACCTCTGGTTCTTCCTGATCGGTACATTGACCACGGTGCCCCAGCCGATCAGTTGGCCGATGCCGGCCTCACTCCTTCCCATATTGCAGCAACAGTACTCAATATGCTTGGACAAACAAGAGAGGCACTGCAGGTAATGTCATGAAGGGAGTATTATTCTCAGACTGAGTGAGACCTGTCAAGTTCTATATTTTACCTTTCCATCTGTATAAAAGTAAAGAGTAGCATTAGTTGAAGCCAACGTAAACAATCCCTACATCAGTTAGCAATTTAGCAGCTCCAACTAGTTGAAGTCACAGAGAGTTTAGTGTCCTATAAATTCAGGGATGATTTAGTAAGACTAGAAGGGAGCTCTTGTGTCTTTTGCATTGGTGTCAACTTGTGTGTATTTATCAACTGTTTGGCAATCCAATTCTGAGTTCTCAAATACTTGCTCAATTCTTTGCTAAATCATTTTCCCTGGTTTGGGTGGAAGAATCCATCATCACTGTGTTGCACAATGAAGGTAAACTTGCTGATATGGAATGCGCCTAATGTATGTCTTGTGTGCACCAAGAAACATATTTTCGCAAAAAAAAAAAAAAAAAAAAAAATCATAGCTTATGTAAAATAAAGAATTTCTTCACCAGTCACCAACAATAAAATTCTCTGCTTCTAGATTGTATTTTCAAAACTCCTAAGTGATTTTTTTGGATATGGAGTGAAATCGCAGAACAATTCTTTTTGTGCTTCGTAGTTCATACAAAAATAAAATATAAAAGAACAAAACCGAAAAGCTGGTGCATGTGTTCTGAAGTACTCGCTATTCACTAATGAAATACTTAATACTTTATTTTTGGTTATTTTATTAATAATTATTTGTTTATTTAATAATTATTTTGAATTTGTTAATTCTTCCCCTAATTCTTTTTCATTTTTCCACCAATTTTAAATTTAATTTTTTTCCATTAACTCTTTGATTTTGAATTTGCCACTTGGCAGAGACCTGGCATCGACAATATGGTGGAGTGAACAAGCACATCTATTTCATGTTTTTCATTACCAGAAAAATTAGATGGAAAATTTGAAATTGGACGGAGCGGATGAAAATCTACTATCATGCAAAATGAAAATCCCCATCCCGAATGACAATTTCAACCAAATTTAGATGTATTTCAGCTTTCGTGTAGTTCTAGTGAAGATAGGGAGTCGTGGAAAATGGTAGAAATGTTGTTATGTATTCTGGTATTTAATCTAAGAAAGCTTTTCTGGTAACACTCTTGGCAATGATGCATATGCATGTTGGTGATAAATCAAATTCCATGCCATCTATTAATAATCTGACTATATCTTCCACTTACGACCAAAAAAAAACAGACTATATCTTCCACAAGCAAAGAGGTGGGCAGGTCGGTGCTGCACCTCCCATTTCACAACATGATAGTGGGAGATGGTGACTGGTTGATAGAAGATAAATTAGGTTTGTGGTATTTCTATTCTTGTCTCATTTTTGACATATATCAGAGGCCAAAGGGGTCGACCGGCCACCAGAAACATATGTCAATTTCTTAGGCCAGACCACCATTACTTCCATGCATATGTTGATATGAAGGGAATCGAATTTAGTCACTAGTGACCAGAAGGGTCGGTCTTGATGAGAATTCGAAGACTCAAAACGAACGTCATTAGTCTCATTACGGAATCAAATTAGTGTGTGAAACTATCAAATACAGTAAGCGAGTTCGTTCAAATGCATGACGTTGAAGATCAATTATAATGGTTCTGTATGTCTCCCGCAATTTCTGTTATCTGTGGCATTGTTCTGCAGTAGACTGTTTATGTTTCTTATAAACAAATAAAAACCTAATAATGTCCAATCTCAAATCAACCAAATCACAAAATGTACATACGCACCATTAATCATCGTCACATTATGGAACAAGCGTTAGGATTCTCATCACTAAACATCAAAAGTAACCCATCACTCTCTTTGCAGCAATCAAACATGAGTGGATGAACAATCAATGGTCTCGATAAGTTTCCTTCATCAGACGCATCGTTTGGTTCTTCTTCCTTGTCAACAATGATCTCTACTTTCTTCCTTGTCTTTTTCCTCAGTTTCTTCAATACCTTTTCAGGGTCAATCTTCCCCATCACCACAACCTTGTGGTTGTTCATGTCTGTTCCAAACTTCTCCACTTCTATTGGAACCCAGAAAGTAAATACAAAGATGAAAGAAAATAACGATCAATTATGGTTTGGTTTGGAATGTAGAGAAAGGGGTGCAGAGAAGAAATATAACGCACACCTTTGATTTTCAACAAGGTTTTGGCAACTATTCTTTCACATGCATTGCAGTGCATTGAGACTTTGAATTCTGCAACAACTACCTACATTGTAAAATCACAATTGTAATAGTGTGAAATTGATTATGAGTTATTTAGTCATGGAGCTGTAACTTATCTTACTTTGGCTTCTTCCTCGTTTTTCTTCTTCTTTCCCATTTAAACTGGTGAATGAGAAGGCAAATCGCCCATGCAAGGGATATGGAATCGATATATATGAATGCCTTGAAAAGGTAGTTTCAGTATGTGTTTGGTAATAGCAGTTACTAACTTCCGTAATCAAATAAGAGATGTCCTTCCTTGTCGGAAGATAGATTAACTATGCTTTTCGAGAAATATTAACCACCACTCGAATTGATCTATTTGAAGGCTTTCATGCTATTTATAGTTATTAGATTGAAGATCAATGGATTAGTCACCATATAGAGTAACTTCTAACATAATATGCATGCATGACTACTCATTATTGGATTAAATTCAGTTTACCCCCTAAGGTTTGGGGTTAACGTTATTTGACTTATTTCAGTCTCATACTCTCAATTTTGAAAATTTACCCCCCTAAAGTTTCTAATTTTCATAAATCACACCAATTGCTAAAATTCCATCTAATTTGGACGTTAATTTTGACTTCATAACTCATTTTAAGGGCTAAAGTACTCGTATAACAATATAAATCACCTTTTAGGACCCTTTTTCTAAGATTTCATTCTAGCATTTAACGTCCAAATTGGATGGAGTTTTAGCAATTGGGCTTGATTTATGAAAATTGCAAATTTTAGGGGGTAAATTTTCAAAATTAAGAGTATTGGACTGAATTGATGTTAACCCCAAATCTCGGGGAGGAGGGGTAAACTGAAATTAATCTTTCATTATTTATCAATGTTTTTGCTAAAGTTGTACGGATTAGTTTATTCAACGAGTTTGATAGTTTAGTTGTTGTTTACGTGATATCGAGTACTTAAGAATTTACAACAATTTTATGTCTTTTATTATAACAATTGGATTGAGTAAGGATGATTCGGAACCCTTAAATTGTTATCTAAGAAAATCCAAGTAATAACATGAATCCAAGCAGAGAAGTCAGATCCTCGTCGTCTCTATTCATACTAACCCTTCTTTCTGCTTTTAACCATATTTGCGTTGTGATCTAACCCTTCTTTCTCCTATATTTATTTGATTTGTGTAGCGATCAATTTTATAATCATGTTGCATTATAGATATCATCATCTCTATTTATATTCTTCTGCTTGCATGTATAACCTTTAAACCACTAAGTTTTTTGTTTTTTAATTTTTATTGATACATAATGTTAATTGATGATTGCATACAAATCACGTCATTTGAACTGCATGTGGCTATGTTCAATATACATTGGTTCATAACATGCGTAACTGTATTCTTTAATTTGCGAAGAAATTCAGATTGTGAAATAAGAATATCACTCTAAGGTGACGATGCTAAGCATTAATAACTCGGCAATTCTTCCTAATTTCTCCATCATTTCCTGTTTTGATTCCAATGTCACCCATTTTCTTCATCGACTGACCGAAGTGAGCCATGAAGACATGGAAATTTTGGAAGCTTCTTGCAACCCAAGCCGCCCGCCGGTCAGTGAGTAGGGCAGCATCTGATCCGAGCAGGCCTTTTTTGTGCCTCAGACCCACAAAGTAGTGGCTGTCGAAGGAGATTGAGCTACTTTCGTCAAGCTCAACGGTGGTGGCCGGATTAGGAGTACTGCTGGGGCACTGTGTTTTCAAGAACTCTGCATATGCTGGATCAAGTGAAGGGTCTATGTCCCCTTTTCCTGTGAAGTTCAGTCTCCTTGCAAATACCACGCAGTGTGCTACTCCGAGGGTATGCGCCCCTACACAATTTATTTGAAACTAAAGTCATGAGGTGAATGTCAATAAACAGCACGATTGTACGTACATCAAAACCTTTTTGATCGAAACCATGATTTCAGATTTCAGAAGAGGCTAGCTTGGAAATGAACTTATATTAATAACAAGCTAGGTAATCAGAGTGAGTTAGAGGTTTTTAGGGTACTTGGGTACTGGAGATGAACTAGGGTTTGCAATAAACCAGGTTTTAGGCTAACGTCGGAAAATATATATGACAACTGTGTACCTGATAAGGCAACAAGATCTATGTAGTTTAGCCCTAAACCAGCAAATTGGTCTCGGAGTGTGGTGTAGTTTGCACCTCCGGAAGGCAAGTCTCTTGTAGCCTCTGTAGCAAGTGAAACTCTGCCATCTTTCCTCCCTCCAAATACCAGCCACATCGACCTTCCAAACTGCACACATATCATATATATTCATCAGCATCATCAACACCATGATACGTATATTGTTATAAGCTAAAACATTAAACATATAAAGACAATGGAGAACGTACTTGGTAAGAAACAGCATCTCTGGCTGCTAAAGCAACAATATCAGCACACGAGACGGTATCGGGACACTCTTCTTCTAATTTGGCTTTTATTTCGTCAATAATTTCATAACCTTCAACTGACCGGTTAGGTCTTGCATCCTTCTCCGCCGTGTTGCCGTCCGTTGAATCTATCAGTATCGATGCATCACATCCCTGCGTACAAGAAGATATACAAGCAAGTTAATTGTCTTTTCAGAGTAACAATAATGAAGCTCTCCTACCCGAACATCATCTCATACTGTCGAGCTACATATTCTAGCAAATTAAGAACGGTCCATTATCAATACAAACAATATATGAACACGAATCATGAAAAATGTGTATCTTCATCTGTGCACATGTAAAAGGAGGTGAATATATTTCACACATGCACGCACGATTTCACTAAGGGTTAGGGTTTATAATGCGTGCACTCACCTGGACAAAGCAATCATGGTAATGCAGCCTTAGAAGCTTGGCCGCGAAGTTAGGGTTAGCTGCAACTTTGCTCCATGTAATGCTCCTCACTATATTTTCAAATTGCTGGCAACTCTTGCGATAGAACCATGGACTCAGCTGATCATGACCTCCATTACAAGAACTAATAGCTACAAACACAAGAAGAGAAACCAGCACAACTTTTACGTTTGCCATCATATTGTTCGGCAACCAAAACTAATTCTCAGAATGTATGACTACAAGAAGCCAATGCCAATTGTTTTGTGTTGGTTGAATGAACAATCAAAAGCACGAAGCTCTATTTATAGCAAGCTAGCTGGGGACGTACCCGAAAATGGAATTGATTCTTTGTTCCTTGAGATATAATCTGAATACATATTTAAATCCCTTTGTCAATGCAAGTTGCCCTTCACGATACATATGATAATTGAAAATTAATTGATTAAGAGAGTCAACTATACAAATGAATAACCTAGCTAGCATATCCAATCATTTCGCTTGTTGCAATGAATCATGGCTTTGTGACCAAAGGAAAAGGAGAAGAAAGAATAAGTAGCTAGAGGTGGAGAGAACTTAGACACCAAGTAAAACAATTGGGTAATGGAACTCGTAAGCTAGGTACTCACGACGAACTATTACAATAATCTATTTGTATATATAATAAATATTCCCACATATATATATGACTGAGACAAAGATCGATAGGTTCCATGGTGATATTTCAATTAGTCCAGAACTACGTACATGCAGCTCTTAATTCAGCGAAACAATTTCAATATATGTTCATGCATGCATCAATGGCTACATTTCTTAATTAGTTTTATGCTCTTCTTCTATATACATTTGATTCATGATTTTGCACGTCCCTGATTTGGTATATTGTTACCGTCAACTGTCTTTGGATGTTGCCTTCAACAGAACATCATCATATAATTAGCAGCTGGTACTCGTTGAAATGTATTACTATAGCATTTCAATGATTCTTGAAGAGATCTGCAAAATTAATCGTTGTTGGAGTCGAAAGGAAGCAAATGATTTTGTTCACGTTTTCGTATGAACAGAATTTGCAGTTTATTGGGAAGACCCAATTTTCATTTTTGTTAATTGTTTGCTTAATCCTAGCTAGTTTGCTAGGTTGGTTTTGTAGATATAAGATCGATATACATGCAATATTCTCTTATAAGATAATTGTTGTATTATTAGCAACGAAGTTAATCAAGATCAATGATAAATAACAAAATGCTTGAGGATAAGTTTTTTAAGGTGTATTAAGATGTATAACCAAGCAGCTAGATCGGTAGAATCGAAGTGTATGACCTAGTAACTTCAATTTGTAGGAGATACGTACGGGTTGATAAGATCTCTTTTGATTCCCAAATGGCCGCATTTGCTTCCCGCAAAGATAGAAATGCCACCAAATCATATATAATAGAGTATAGGCATCCAAATCGCTTGCATTCAAAGGTCGAAAAATTCAATTTCAATCCAGATCAAGCTAAGGATCGAGCAGTGACAACTGCAATTGAGCTCAGGTTGAGAAGACCTAGCCAGTTCCACACTCAAGGCGAGTTTGTCTTGCCTGCGCCTTAAGCATTCTTTAACAAAAGCTAAACGAAGAATATAAGCGACACATTAGTATCGGATTAAGTCTATATATCTTCTATTTTTCTATGAAAAAGTTTTAGCTAATGCTATATTTCAACAATGATCTAGCATTATCGTGAGGAATAGATACACAGTTGGTGATAGGGTGGACTCGGTTCTATCGGTTTGGTTCCCCATTACAAATCAAACGAAGCCTAAAACTGAAACTGATACACCAAGTAACCAAATATTGGTTACTCTATATACCAGTTCAGTTTCAGTTAATTCTCACCGCATTAACATTGTTGATTTAATTCTTATTATTAATAAGAGGTTTACAGGGCACTAAAGCAAATGCACCCCGGGAAAGCTCCGGGGCCTGACGGTTTCTCGCAGGCTTTTTAACAGTTTTGGGATATAGTTGGAAAAGATGTGGTAGAGGCTGTTAAAGTCTTATTGGAGTCGGAGGAGAGTATGAGACAAATGAACAATACTTGGGTTACCCTGATACCCAAAGTTAAAACTCCTGAAAATATGCAACAGTTGAGGCCGATTAGTCTTTGTAACGTGATTTACAAGATCTGCTCGAAGGTGTTGGCAAACAGGCTCAAACCGCTGCTGGATGACATAATCTCGCCTTTCCAAAGTGCGTTCGTACCGGGGAGGTTAATTTCTGATAACTCCATTTTGGCTTATGAAATTTCTCACTATTTGAAAAAGAGAAGGAGGGGACATGTAGGTTACAGCGCCGTAAAACTCGACATGAGCAAAGCGTACGATCGTGTTGAGTGGAAGTTCTTGGAAGCTATGATGATACAACTAGGGTTTGGGAAGAGATGGATTACATGGATTATGCGTTGTGTTAAAACGGTGACATACTCTTTTGTCATTAACGGTGAACCAGTGGGTAACCTTATTCCCTCGAGAGGATTGAGGCAAGGAGATGCCATATCTCCCTACTTATTTCTCTTTTGTGCGGAGTACTTGTCAAGGCTTTTAGTCATGGCGGAGCAACAACGTACACCAGATAGAAGGGGTTCGAATATGCCCTGAGGCCCCTCCCATTACTCACCTGTTTTTCGCGGACGATTCTTTCATTTTTATTCGAGCGGGGTTTAGAGAGTTCATCATATTGCGAAATATCCTACGTCTGTATGAGAAGGCAACCGGACAATAGGTGAGCTTTGAGAAGAGCTCGGCTTCTTTCAGTAAGAACGTCCATAGAAGTCTCCAAGATGGTCTGGCTGCTGTGTTGGGGGTTAAACAGGTTGAGAAGCATGAGAAGTATTTAGGGTTGCCAATGGAGGTGGGGGCGTCGAAAGTGGATACTTTTCAGTATCTAAACGAACGAATTAGAAAGAGAACACAGGGGTGGCTAGACAAGATTCTAAGTACCTCAGGCAAGGAGGTATTAATAAAGTCCGTTATCCAGTCTATTCCAACGTACATCATGAGTTGTTTTGAACTCCCTCAGTATTTATGTGATGAGATGCATAAGTCCATGGCTAGATTTTGGTGGGGAGACCAAAATGATTCAAGGAAGATACATTGGATGAGTTGGGAGCGGATGTGCTCTCCGAAAGGGGAGGGAGGATTAGGTTTTCGAGACATGGCGCTTTTTAACAAGGCCCTCTTAGCAAAACAAGGTTGGAGATTGGTGAGACAACCAAACTCTTTGTTAGCTAGGACTTTAAAAGCAAAGTATCATCCACATGAAGATTTTCTGAAAGCTCAAGCGAAGAAAGGGGCCTCGCTGACCTGGAGAAGTATCATCAAGGGTAGAGATTTGTTGAATAGAGGGATGCGTTAGCAGGTGGGAAATGGAGAAAAGATTTCAGTTTGGACGGATCCTTAGCTCCCATTACCCTATACTTTTCGGCCTTTCTCAGCTCCGATGGAGGGCATTGAGGCTATGAAAGTTCAAGAGCTAATTGATGAGGAGAGTGGGGAATGGGAGCAATGGCTGCTGAAGGACTTGTTCACTGATGCAGAGGCACAGGTAATAGGAAAAATTCCGCTAAGCTTGAGAGGAGGGGAGGATAGGTGGATGTGGCACTTTGATCGAAAAGGTTTGTACTCAGTGAGAAGCGGGTACCATGTTGCAAGGAAGGTGGAGCACATGGAAACTATAGCCTCTTCGTCAAGCTCACAAGGTGGTTGGGGTTTCATTTGGAAGAAGGTATGGAAGGTGAATGTACCACCTAAAGTACGTATGCATGCATGGAGGATTTTGAAAGAGGTTCTCCCAACAAAATGGGTGCTAAAAAAGAAGGGGGTGGATCTGGGTGTGGAGTGTCCTTTCTGTGGAGGGGACAAAGAGGATGGGCTCCATATTTTTAAAAATTGTGGGGTGGTTAATCAGCTATGGAAGTGTTCATCTTTGACCTCGACTCCAAGTACTCATCCGGCGATGGAGATTAAAGCCTGGTTATGTGATATGGTAGAGTTGATGCATGTGAAGAAATTAGAGGTGTTTTTGTATACATTATGGGCCATTTGGGTGGAACAAAATAACATTGTTTGGAGGGGTGGATGTTTTGTTCCAGTCAATGTGGCTGGGTGGGTTAATAACCAGGTGGATGAGTACATAAAGTATCATTGTAGAACTGATTGTACCACTGGTAAGCAGAGTCGGCGAACACATACCAAATGGAGGTGTCCACCTAGTGGCAGACTCAAAATAAATATTGATGGTAGTTTCGTTGAGGTGCAGGAAAGAGGTGGTATGGGAGTGGTGGTCCGGGATAACAATGGTGATTGCAAAGCAGCCTTTGCTCGACCAGTTCATTACGCTTTGTCTGCATTGCATGCGGAGGTAGAAGCTTTACGCGCTGGCCTTCTTATAACAGTGCAACAAGGGTGGGATGAAGTTGGGTTTGAATCGGACTGTGTTGCATTAGTAAAAGCCTTTCAAAAGGATGATGAGGACCTTTCTGAAATTGGCGTTTGATGGAAGACTGTAAGAGGTACGCTAAGTCCTTTAAATTCTTTCATTTTCGACATGTTTTTCGAGAAGCAACTGGTGTGGTACATAGATTAGCCCACCTTGCTAGCTGGAATAGTTTAGATGATTTTTGGATTGAAGAGACACCTATTATTATTCGGGATGTTATCTTCGAGGATGTGTAATAATGTAAGGGGTTCATGTAATATGTCCCCCCTAAATTTGGATTCTCTTCTTAATAATATTATTCCAACTGAAGAGCCCGGATAGCCTGGGTCCTCAAGTTCCTACAAAAAAAAAAAAAAGTATGTATTTTTGCAAGTGTTACTTTTTCGGTTTATTATAATCACTAACCGAAAACCGCACCGCAAACATCAGTTAATTTTAATTGGTTTCAATTGCTAAAAAGTCCAGCCGTAGTTGGTGAGGGATGGAGAATTGTGCTAGGGGATTATGTTTTCCTGATTCAATCAAGAGACAATTGTTAAGATATAAATCCCACATCAGGAATATATGAGACCTTGTCTATGGGTTTATAAGGGTTTAGGTCACTTCACTTATTGCCCTATTGGTTTTGGATGTGAACCCTAAACTACTTTATCATGGTATCAGAATGGGTTACCCACGTTACGTAATGACCACACAGAGTACTCCACATCACCTAAATATTCGCGCGTGTATGAGACTTTACTTGTAGGTTTATAAGTTTCAACAATTTTGGCAACATCCAATATCGCTTGACAAGTAGGAGCTTGGACTCAACACCTCTCAGGCGCCGGCGCTGCTCTTCTTCAACATCAATCTCACCAATCCATAGTCGACTCTTCGATTTCTCTGATCAGCAAAAGGAATCATCCTCACGATTTTGCTATGTAGAATTCCGATGTTCTAATTCTGAGCTTCATCACCTAACTTAACACACATCAACCCTATGTGACCTTATTTTCCAAAACCCAAAAATACAATTTTCCTTTACACAATTATTTAGAGCTCAGTTAGAGCTCAATTTTCTTAACCCGCTTACCCAAAAAAAAAAAAAAAAAAAAAAAAATTAATTTAGAGCTCAGTTGGCCCAAAATCCTCGTTAAACCCTTCCACACTCCCAAACCCCTTTCCTCTCATTCCATGGCCGCGACCACCGCAGCTCCTCCTCCTCCCAAATCCAAACTCAACCCCAAAACCGTGCGCAAAGCCGTCAACGCCCTCCTGAAATGGCGAAACTCCGAGAACCCCGATCTCGTCGACTCCGATGAATTCACCTACCTAGTCCTCACCCTCAACAAAATCCCACCAAAAAGTCGCGTCAACGCCTTCAAAATCCCCCTCCCACATCCCCTCCTCCCCGAATCCACCCAGTTCTGCCTCATCTACGACGACCGCCGAACCTCCAATCTCACCATGGACCTAATCCAAAAGCGCATCAAGTCCCAGAACATACCCATCGCCAAGACACTGAAACTCTCCAAGCTCAAGTCCGACTACAAGTCCTTTGAAGACAAGCGCAAGTTGATGGAGTCGTATGATTGCTTTTTAGCGGATAACCGGATTGTGGAGCTGCTGCCGAGGTGTTTAGGGAAGGTGTTCTACAAGAACAAGAGGATGATTCCGGTGCCGGTGGACTTGGGAAAGAAGGACTGGAAGGGGCAGGTGGATAGTGTTATTGAGTCGGCGATGTTGTCTTTGAGTAGCGGGACTTGCAGTGTGGTGAGAGTGGGGAGGACTTCGATGAGTGGTGAGGAGATTGTGGAGAATGTGGTTGCCGCGGTTGAGGGGATTGTGGAGATTGTTCCGAGGAAGTGGGGCGGCGTGAGGTCGTTTCATTTGAAGCTGTTGGAGTCGTTTGCGCTGCCGGTGTATCAGGCTGTGCCGGATGAGACAATGGAGGGAGGTAAGGGGAGGGAGAGAGAGGTTGTTAAGGATGAGAATAAGGATATGAAGGAGAAGAGGAAGGGTGAGGAAGCAGAGCTTAAGAAAGCTAAGAGGGGTAAGAATGCAGCAGAGTGATTCGGCATCGGGAGTGGGATTTGATATTTTTGAGTAAGTGAGTGAGGCTGCCCAGTTGAGTATGTCTGGCTTCAAATTTTGAATGTTCAGATAATCAGATGTCTATTATCATATTGCAGTTTTGATATTTGTTAGTTGAACACTTAATGTTATAGTGCCCATTGTGGTTTTCTGCATTTCCATTTCTTTGTTCTAGTTTCATTGTAACTATGTAAATTGGAACCTACTAGGGAGATTTGTACTGACTTCTATATATACAAAGTCCCAGGGTTGAAGATGCGTTATGAATTCAATCAGTGTACACGTATCTTGAAATGAATATCCAAATCACTGATACTTTAGGGGTCTAATGTGAATGCCTTAAAATTTTCATAACTTCTGTAGGTTATAGTGAATGAATATCTAAACACCTGAGAAAAAGCCCTTATGTTATCCTTGTTTTGTGTTGTCTCCGGCATTCCAGAAATGAACTTAATTTCAGAAATGTACAAAGAGATCATACTCAAGTTTTTCATTTGGCAGAATATGACTATTCAATATTACAAAACTAATGGTGTTTCTTTTATTTTTTTTGGATAAAATAATGGTGTTTCTTTTAGACAACGAAAGAAAGTCCCAGATTCTTATCAGAGAGATTCCTCCTCAGCCTAATGATTTTCAGCTGAAGTTTGATGGCTCAGTTTGTTAATCAGAATGGTGCTTCTGGTTTTGTTATTAGAGATGCTTCTAACCCTATTCTGGCTTCTACTGGAAATATTGGTCGTATTGATGTCATTGTTGCTGAAGGGTCTGTAGGCGTTCAATTTCATCAAAGTAGAAGAAGACTCTGAGATTTTAGTGGGGACTGTGTCAACAAGAAAACGGTTCTCCTTGGGGTATCAGAATGCATCTTCATGACATTGCTAATCTTGCTTCAAAGTTGAACCACTTATCTTTCAAGCAAATCTGGAGGGAAGCAAATATTTTTGCTAAATCATTTACAAATTTGGGACGTTCAACTCCCATTTCCATCTGGAATCTTTCCTTACTAATTCAAATGGAAAAAAGAGCCAAGAAACCACACTATGCCTTCGTTGCCTTTCATTTTGCTTCTTCTGTTGCAGCTGTCCTAGTAATGAAAAGATGATCAAATTCCATCCCCCAATTCCATGTTAATCATAACGTGGTTGTTGCCACGAAATGGCACGAGCTCTAAAAACTATGAATGAATGTAACGTTTGTTTCTCTTTTGTTTGGAATGTTACGAAAATGTGAGTTGGCGGGTAAATATAAAATTTCTAGTTTCTCAGATAGATCAGTGTTCTACAACAGGGATATATGATACAAAAAATCATTAAAACCCAAGTTACGGGAATGTGTTTTCTTCCATGAACACTGCACTGAGGATCGACCTTCTGTATTCAAAACAATATATTGAAAAACTGTGTTTTTCCCATGACAAGAATAATAGAAATTACAAAACTTCAAATGGAATGAAACAATTGTTTAGGATGATCAAGGCCACCTCCCACTTGTCCTACTTTGGAAGTATGTCTCAAAAACTATCCTGCGTGAGTAATCTTCTTCCTGAAGAGCACAAGAAAACAGTTTCACTTGTTATTGCAGAAAACTAACGTGCACAGAATGTTCTGCAGTACCCTAGTGTAATAACTAAACCACAAATACAGGTTGAGCTAAAAACAGCCGTTCTATGAAAAAAGATTCGAGTTATGTTGTACTTTATCCCTGCCTGGCAAATTCAAGCTGAGCTCATTTAGACAGATTATAATCCTCTCGGATATCATTCAACTTTTGTACAAGTGATATTAGTTCAAAACTTCAAAATACTCATTTACGAAAAAAAATAGGCAAACCAAAAAGAACAAAATCTGTGATGTATATTATTATGATTCCTTGAAGCAAAACAGTGCAGATGACACCCCAAGCAAAATGGTTCTCTCTCTTTTTCTTCTTTCTTTGTTTCCTTTTTGCAGAAGAACCCCAAACAAAGGTTTTGGAAGTTGATTCATCCACACCACTGGAAATAATGCCTACAATGCATTATGAATCCTGAATACGGATGGATACACAACTAAAAACAATTAACATTTTCAATATTTTAGCTGTGCCAAGCAGATGGATAGGCCTCTACAAAGTACTATAGATTCTCTAACTACCAACTAACCTTTTTGAGAACAAGCCCATCTAACTTAGGATTCTTTCTTTGCTTCTACATCATGATTTCTCCAAGGATTGAGAGCTTCTCTGACCGCCTGAGCCTCTGGTGAACTCTCCCAAGCCCGTTTTTCAGACTCCAGAACTGTTACTTTATCATCTTCATGTATGAAAGAAGGAACCACGAATTAGATTAAGCAAGAAACAAATAGAATATCATATGAGACTATGAGAGACTGTAAAGCAGCTCTTACACAATGTGTTGGAGAAAGTTTATCTAAATCATAACAAACAACTTAGGGATGCATTTGGTCAAAACATTAGTATCATAAGGGAGACCTGAGTTGATTGAGGGGTGGATCCGAAAAAATCAACAGGGCAGAATAGGGGTTGCAACATAAGTTGTAGAAATTATTGAGCGGAGACTATTGTCAATATTCAGTATCCAGGTTTATCGTTCCTCAAAATTACTTGAGAGTGACTATTACCATTGGTTATTGAATGATTGCCTTTGAACACAAGTGACGATTCAAAGGATCCAAAACATCACTAAAACCCATGTCATTGAAACCTTATCAATGTTAGGTTCAACCAGTAATGCACCACTTAAACCCAATTCTTATACAATGCCATCTGAGGCACGTTCAAAATATCCTACAGCAGTCATGAACAACTTCTATAGGCACACTGTAATCGATCCACATTAGGAAGGAACAAGCTTTCATGATAAATCTACAACATTTCATACGCTGACATATAAATTGAAGCTAACAATTTCTATATTATTCATCATAAACTCAACTCTATCATTCCCTACCAAGCAGTAAAATAGAGAATACAAATTGAGAAGAAGACAATAACAAAAAGGGTAACGATGAAAAGGAGAGTTCTCACACAGAAGCCGGTTTTAATCATGAAGAACTCCATGGAAGCTCCAATCAGAGCCGACCCAAATGCGATCTTCAAATACCAATCAAGAAACTTCATATTCACTGCAAAATACACAAACCCAAATAAGAAGTCGGAAATTGAAAGCAAGAGGCAGTAGCAGAGCAAAGAGATTTACAGAGCTCCAGACCAGAGTAAGCCAAGTTCCGGGGAGAGCCAACGAAAAGCGGGCTTCGGGTTTTGGAGTGCGGACTCGGAGCTATAAGCAAGCAAATGGGTAGTTACTAGTTAGGCACTTGTGCCCCCTTTAATTTGATCATCTTTAAGACTTTTATTGACGTATTTTTTTTTTTTTTTTTTTTTTTTTGAGAAAATTATTAAGAGGTTCATTTAACAAGAAAACACATTAAACATCTTCTTACCCCGTTACTCGTTAGAGCACATTTAAGTTCAAAATTCTATTCAGATTGGGATGATTTACTAAGAACAATGCACTCAAAACACTTTAAATAAGGTAAGGTATTACATTTGATTGATGCCTCGAATTGGGTTAAGATCAATGTCCTCAAAATGAAATGCTTTGTGTTCGACTTCTTATGGGTTATGAACTCTGTTAAGGGTTCAACTTGATCAACATGAATAGTGGAGATTTAAACTCGAATTGCAGCTTTGTTGGACTTTGAACGCGAATGTGAATGCCTTCCCCTTGAAGATTTTTACCAACTCAATAACTTATTGCCCACTTATAGGGGTTGCTTAGTTAGTTATCTAGTCATAAGTATAATATCATTTTTACTTGATGGTATAATATAATGCAACCTTTATAACAAAATCCGAACTAACACGGGCCGCAACCTCTTCAATGACATGTTCACTTGGAATAAGAATAGATATGAAGGGAACTATTACAGTATATGATGTTTTTTGTGTTTGCTAACATATAAGTGTGTGAATGGTTTCATACATTTACTAACATATGTAGGTATGCGAATGATTCCAATGTGTTTGATTCATGTTTTTACTAACATATGTAGGTATGTGAATGATTCCAATATATTTGATTCATGCGCTTGCTCACATACATAGGTATTAAAACAATGTGATTACCAACTCATTTCAAGGAACTAATTCTTGAACAGTTCACTTGATGAGTTTAGAACTCATTATTTCGATCTCTGTTTCACTTGTCAAATATTCATAACTTTCTCCATTCATGTTAACTCGGGTTCGTAATGTCTTTTATTTGAAGGGAACAACGTGCAACTTAAACACGATCTACGCTCAAAAATTTACTTGTAAAAAGTAACAGAAATTACGTTCATTCTTGTTTTCTTTTGGAGAGAACCCATCTCCGGTAATGAATTAGAAATCAGGTGGCAAGTATAATGTGGTGGACCTGCTCATAACTTCATGTAGACCATTTGTCCTACTCTCCTCAGCCGCGCACAAACTCCACTCGCCGGTCATCCGCCCCTGCTTTGGGACAAGGAATCATGACATAAAAGCGAGTACGCAGATCAATTATAGTCGCGCAGGTATGGAAATCGAATGCGGCAACGAGACGAAAGCCTTTTATGACCATGAAAACAAAGTCCTCGTCTTCTTCTTCTTCTTGGTCTTGTTTGTGTGAAGAGACCAGTGTCTCCTCTTGGAAATTCTCCTGTTCTTTTCTCCTCTTCTATACAATTTCCATTATTCCCTCTCCGTTATCATTATACTAATCAAATAGATAGTTGGATAAAAACCTCAAAGAAACAATTCTCATGTTCTTCAACTACTTCAATCCCTCCACTCGCTTCTGCTGTTAAAAAGTTTCACTCTTTTTTCTTTGGGAGCTTGTGTTGGGTTTGTTAGCAATGCAAGCGACTCAAGGAGTGAGTAATGGAGTTACAGAAGCTCCTGCTGCTCAGGTTTGTGGGTTTCTTTCTATATTTGGATGATTTCTTCACTTGTTTGTGGTTTTGGAGTTACAATTTGTGGGAGCTGGGTGGATGCAACATGTGCTTTGTTCTTGATTTGGGTTCTGGGTTTCTGTTTGTAGCTCAAAAGACCAACTGGGTTCTCCAGTTTTACCATGATTTGGGTACTGCTTTATTGATTGGAGCTGGATCCTAGTTCCTTTTGGATTTGGTGGTAGGATTTCAGATATCTGAATGAATAAGGGCCAATGTTCATTTCTTCTGGCTTTCAAGTCTCTTATGGAAACTTTACATTCTTTTGTGCCGTGCTTTATTAGTCTTTGTAGATCTTGGTTCATTGGTTGTCATATGTAAAAGTGATGATTGCTTTACTGCTACTTTCCTTATTGAGCAGATAGGTTGTTTTGGATATCTATACTCATTTGAGCTGAATTCTGCACTTGACATATTCTTCTGTTATTGTACTCACCCGGGTTGTGTTTGCATAACATGTTTGAATTCACTTTGATGATTTGATGATCATAAATCTTATGACTTACTGCTAAGATACTTGGTTTTTATGCAGGCTGGTGCTGAGAATCTGAAGTCCATACAGGAAGAAGGTGGAGAATCGGGACATAGTGGAAGACGCCCTGATATATCACTTCAAATACCCCCAAGGCATGCAGGGTTTGGCAGTAGCCGAAGCGGGAAGGGTTTACTCCAGTCTCAAGGTTCCTCTAAGGGTAGTCCACTATCAGGAGGCTTGTTCCGGGCTTTAAGCTTCAAGAAGAAAGGCACATTGCCGGATGGTGAGAGAAGTTCCCTCCTTAATTCAGACTCCAATACAGCTCCTGGAAGTCCAGTAGTGAACAATAATGGACCAGCATTTTCTTGGACAAAGTGTGCCTCTCTTCCTGTTACACCAGCATCAAATATCTCACCATCCATATCTACACCTGCTTCTGCAAGGACGTATAACGAAAGGCACAAGGCACATGTAAGTGGTCATGCAGTCTATCATTTTGCACATCCCTAGTTTTTTAGATTTCACATGCTTATTTGCACTTGAAGATATACAAAAATATGACAATAGTATTCAGTCATTAATGAGAATTCCACTCTCACAATCACGCTTGCCTAAACAAATATTGTCACGTAAAACAAACCTAGTTTATGCTTTTCCTTTTTTTTTTTTTTGTCTGAACAAGTTTCAGAGTTTACAAGGTACCTCTTAATCATGCTGTATGATTATTCACGTCAATACATCTATATTGTTGTGCTTCTTTGATTTCTTTTCTCATTATATTTGTGAATCCAGAAGTCATCAGATTTCCAAAAAAGAAGGAACAAGAAAAAGTATCTGAGACTGTTGTGGTTAATTTTGTGCAGAAAGAGAATGTGAAGCCTACAGTTTCAAGGTCTCTGTCCGTGCCTGGACGGAATATTGTTATTGTCAGATCCATATCTTTTTCTGCTCGAAATGAGAACATCGAAACAGATCCTAGTGATGGTATGTAGTAAACTTATCCTTATAATTCCTTATTCATTCTGCATGTGTTACTTGTCTATTTGCATAGGTAAACATTCGATGTTTTTAAGGTTTATTGATGGGGACAGAATTTTTGTAAAAGAGGATTTCTCTGCCAATAACCACTCTAACTTTGTTTTTTGGCATATCTCAGATCAAATAACTCCGGTTCCAGTCGAGGCTGAAGATGAAGAAATTCCTGAAGAAGAAGCAGTATGTAGGATTTGTTTTGATGAATGTGAAGAACAAAACACTCTCAAAATGGAATGCAGTTGCAAAGGTGCTCTCAGACTTGTACATGAACAGTGTGCAATTAAGTGGTTTAGCACAAGAGGAAACAGGACATGTGAGGTATGTGGGCAGGAGGTTCAGAATTTACCTGTAACCTTGCTGCGGGTGCAGAGTTCTGTTCAAAGGGCCAGCGGACAGAACCAAAATCAACAGAGTCTGCATCCAGAAACAATAAGGTGACACAAGAATCTGGTATTGAAATTACTTTATTTATAAATATGAGATACATTTAGAGATTCATGTTGTCACGACCATATTAGGTTTTACATAAAGGTGTGGATGAAAACCCAAATAGAAACCTATTTTGAAGTATCTGTTGCTGTTCAGTCATGATTGAACAGTCTTTAATAGAATCTCCAATAGATATATCCAATTTAAGTGCTAGAGGATCCAAATAATCTGTTAAAAAGAATTTAACGAGGATCCAAATTATACTCTGATTGTTATTAATATTGGGACCTTAGTGAAAGTACTGTCTTGAGTTCCTACCAGCCATAAATATCTTACCATGTGTTCTAACCAAAGTAGATTTTCTATAGGTACAGAGGTTTGGGTTGTCTTTTTTCTTGCATAGGCTTGTGGCTTGTCCATGTAAGAGAACTTTCTAAGATTTACATGAGTGATAACCCTGGCATGAGAAGAGTGAGTTCAGGCATACTAGGGCTAGGATTGTGAGAGGTTTCATTCATTCACAAATATGATCTCTATTCCTCTATAAAATAAAAAATAAAATTTTAACCATCAGCAATGATTTACAGTAAGCAGATAATGTCTTCTGTAGGGTTTATTCTCATGCAAGTCATCCTCTAATGAATGGCTGAGTTCCGTTTTTTTCAAGCATATGATAGTCATAAATTTTTAATTTTTTTTAAAAAAATAAAAAAAAAAACTTTTAATAGCTAAATAAATCATATCTTGTGCAGTGCATGGCAGGACTTCGTAATACTGGTATTAATTAGCACAATATGCTATTTCTTCTTCCTTGAGCAACTACTGGTATGTCCATTCATCTATGAAGATAATTTAAGAAAAAAGAATTTGTCTCCAACTAAACTAAAAGTTGATGCGTCTCCTCATGAATTGGATGATCTGATCACAATATAAAATCAAAAGATAATAATTTGCTTCGGCATAAAGTAACCATATCAAGCATTATCTGTGCTTCTTTCTTTCTTTCTTTTTTTCTTTCTTTTGATCGTTTAGTATGTTGTTCTTATATGTAATATAGTTTTTGTTTTTTGGTTTAATGAAAAGTTAATTCAATTTGGTTTAATTATTTGTAATGCCATGTCAATTTCCATGTCATTCAAACATTAAATCCTGACCATAGAACATTTTTAAATCTAATGGCTTAAAAACGTTGTAAAAATTTGTGTTAAATATGAACCGGACCAAATATATTAGGAAATACAAGGTCCCAAAAGCACACAGTGAAGCAGAGGGACTGAAATGTAGCTGGTTATTAGTAGCATATATAGAAACGCTAATCCTATTTGTTCTCGTTATGCAGATCCGGGACTTGAAAGCTCAAGCTATTGTAGTTGCAGCACCATTTGCATTTACATTGGGTCTCTTAGCATCCATATTCGCCATTGTCCTTGGTATAATTAAGCCTAAGAAATTATTAGTGGTATACCCTATAAGTCTATAACAGTCTCACTATTTTCTTGTTTAATATTCAGCAATCAAGGAGTATATATGGACATATGCAGCTCTCGAGTTTGGCCTTGTAGCACTCTCCGTGCACCTTTTCTATTCTACAGTAAGTGTTTCTCCTCCAATGAGTATAGAATTTTCCCTATAGAATATTTAGTTAAATTGCCAAGTTATTTGGTACATCAAACTCTTGCTACTTTGGGTATCAAGAACATACACATATTAACTAATGCTATTCATTTTCTTTTCCCAGTTTCATCTGCCAGCCATATATTCAATACTGCTTGCATCAGTAGTGGGTTTTGGGATATCAATGAGCCTCAACTCATTGTATATGCAGTACTTCAGTTGGAGAGTTCAAGTTGCTCAGAACAACTCTAGCCCAGTATGATTGAATCCTGGTAGTAACAAGGCTAGCATGTAGCATTGTGTTGGTCGATCAATTATCAATACAATAATGTAAATTTCTTACTAGTAGATTTGATCAAGTGTACACGTTTTTGTTTAATGAAAGATGTTGCACTGAATCAATGAGCATGTGTCCCTCGATTATATTTCATCATTTGTAGTCCTTGCGGTTTGCTTCTTATTAAAACTAGTCATTGCTTTTGTGACTGTGGAGCTCCGACTAAATACTTGAGAAAACCTCATGTAAGAACCATGACTCCAAGGCATGTATAAAATAATCTCTTTTGGAACTCTTATTGAAGGGTAGAACAAACTAACTAGTATACACTCCAGTATATGTTCACATCCCTTGATCCATTATGCACTAGCTACATAACCCCAATATAGGAGTACTACAAGGAAAAGAGAAATTACACATTTTCGGTTATATACAGCATAACTACTTTTTTACATGGAAATACAAAGATAACATAACTTGAATATGAATGCAGACCAACCTCGTACCTAACAAATATGGCCAAGGAGAAACTGGAAATCTGAGGAAGGATATTAATAAATAGAGGTACCACCTTATTTATTTTTTGGACACTGGCTGGAACTTATTGCCATCTTTCCTCAACCATATGGTAGACCGGGTTTTCTTAACTTGATCAGTAAAAAGGCGATGTCTGTCAACAGAATAAAATTGCAAGTTTGTTAGACCATTTTTACCAGTCTTTAGGCAAAAGGGTGAAACAAACAACGCTAAATATGAACACTGCGAATCAAAACCAAATTGGCACATATAATTGTTTTATCAGTTGCATGCAACTAACCTTTCAAATTCCAGCCTTTGAGTAACAATCCCATTCAATACCAGCTCTGAGCTGTAAACTGCAGCTCCTGCAAGAATAAAACAGTGTCACAAAAATCTGTTTTCCTATTCTTATAATACTTGGGTTGACAAATGAAATTTCTCTTAATACCTTTTTCAAGTAAAGGCACACAAATTTCATAATCTTCTTCGCAAGATAGAACCAACAGATTATCTGGAATCTGATTAGCCGTCAAAGCAGATCTGCCAATTCTCTCCACTGCCTAGTGAACATTTCAAACAAGAACAACTTAGTTTGCTGGAACTAGTGGGAAGAGAGATCAAGTAAGACCAGGATAAAACCACACACACACATATGTATATCTATAAACAGAGTATAGTTTCTATGTTTTCTGCAAACACGAATTTGTAGACACAGAAAAACACTCTTACAACATCCAAGATAAATTGACCTGTCTTTGAAGATTAAATAAGCCTGTACCTGGCCATTGACTGCTTTAACCAGACTCGAAATCGTTTCTTTACCAGGCTTTGTATTTGGGGTGATAAAGACTTTCCGATCCTGCAAAATCTACGTGTTAATGGAAAATACAGAACAAGTAACTAATCTATCCGCCAACACCAACACCGACACAAACTTAAGATTTACCTTTAAAAGTGGATATTGGCATGCATGTGCCAGTGAAGCTGGCATGCTAAATCCAAACTCCTTCTCCTTTTTAGAATCCCTTAGTATGTAATTTTTCTCGTCAATGAAGCAGTTAGCTTGTCCACAGCTCTCTAGCCATAAATGTGTGACCACTGGTTTCCCAGTAGCTATAGCTTCTAACATATTCCTTGTTCGCACAAACTGATCTGCTACGAAGTGTGTGGCATCTGTCATAGAGGATGCAACAGAAACTCCTAGTCGGCCCAAAACCTGCGAGACAAACAACATACAATCAGATTACTTCGGACCAGCTTGCATAGTTACTGAATAGCTAATTGAACTCAGAAAGTACCTTTTTCTGCCGCTTAATTATGTCCTCATCCAAGTGGTGACTATATAGTACTCGAACATCAGTCATGTCTCTCCTCCTCCTTAAATCCTTTGATGCTGAAGTTGGTTCATACTCAAGTGAACTCAAGTCACGAAGTTCTTTCAAAAGGCTCGGCCTTGATAGGCTCCTCTTGCATGACTGTTTGAAATATTCATTACCCATACAAACAGGAGACGCATCATTCACAACCACCTTATTGTGGTTAACCGGAGTATTACATGCTGCATCGGATTGTTGACAGCTACCTTTCTGACGTGGGGATTCATCCCTCATTTTAACAGAAGAGGGTGTTGCATCATGCAACCTGTCAGGGACCCAAACAGTCTTCTCCACAATTATCTTCTCTGAGATTGTTTTCCCATCGTTATGAGAAGAATTACAATGAGGGGGAGCACCATCACAACCTCCTTTGTCTAAGTTTTTCTGTGCAAAATTTTCTTCCAAATTCTTATTTACAAGAGATCCACGTGTGGAAGATCGTGTTTCTCTTTTAAACGTATTATCAACAGTAGTGCTTCTAGCATCCTGTGACCTCTTGCGCCTAGTGCCATAGTTTCCAAATTTCTGTGGCTGAATAGATGGCTCAGATGGAACATCTAAGTTACCAGGGCCATGAACCTTGCTGGACAAAATTCGCCGAGATCTTTGTCCTCTAGGAAAGCTTAACCCATCCAACTTGACACCGTTACCAACAGCTTCAAAATTAACATCTGCATGCTCGTTTTGGTTTTGTTTTGTGTTTCCAACCCTGCTAGCTTGATTCAGACCCAGCTTTGAAGAGTTTTCACTCAACTGAACACCAGCAACATCCTCCATCACATTGTTAGACTCGTCTCCACAATCACTGGATGGATTTTCAGCTTCATTGAACTGATTCACCAGCATAGACTGCCTAGTTCGACATGCAATGGGTGTAAAGGTACCACCATGTTGTAAATTCTGTTTTTTAGATCCTTCTGTGCCTCGATCAATGGAAACAGACAGTGTTCTCTCTGAGACTTTCCTCTGACTGATATTTACGTGTTTTGCAGCACGTGACTCGGCCTTCTTTGATTTTATTATCACCAATGCAGATTCATGCCGCTTCCTGGCATTCTTAGAATTTTCCAGAGGTGCTATTGAGGAATCTTCAATTGAGTTAGGATCAACCCTCCTTGTTTTCTTGGCTTGTTGGGATTTTCGGGAATCAACCCCTGCATCAGAAAGGTGTGCTCTTTTTCGAGAAGGGGGTTTCTTCACACTTGTGTTCTTGCTCTTTTCTCCCATTGAACCTTCAGGTGAGTTTCTGTGAATAGCATTATTGACCTCACAATTGGAAATTCCTTCACCGTTGAATAAGGCTTCCATAGCTTCAGCAGCTATTTGAGTATCAAAACCTACATTTAGCATTTCAGGCACCTGGGGCTTATTAACATGAGCATCCAACTGTCCTCTAGTGGAGCACATATTGAACTGTTCATCAAACTCATTAGTGAGATTCCTTTTGTGTCTCATTTCATCTTCACATTCCATCACCTCACTGGCTTTTGAATTCTGCACCAACAATTTGGAATCAGAATGAACTGCACCAACTTTCTTGTTCTTTCCCTGTAAGGTTTGTTTGTTATCATGCGGCTCGTCCGCTCTGTTCCTTTTCACTTTCCAAGGTTGGGGAAGAGATTTCGACCCATGACTTCCACCACTAAAGAAGTCTGTCCTTTTCCGGCGAAACAATTCACCTCCTCCTTCATCCTCACGATTATCATCCCACTCATAAATGCCTGCATCTGTAACTAAGCTTATCTCATTGGCTTTCTTCGCCAATATTTGTGGCCCTTTTGCACTTGAGACAACTTTTGTAATTTTCTTAGAACTCTTTCTGCACTCTCCTTCTTTATCAAACTCCTCAACATTATCTTGGAGAAACTTATCCACAAAATTGAGAGCATTAGCCTGTGATAACTCTCCAGGTTCTTGAGAATCAGCATAGCTTAACCCTGCCAAATCACAAGAAGGCAACTGAAGCAAGTCTTCACATTCTTCAAAACTATTACTCTCATGAGGAAACTCCTCAATTTCAGCTTCTGGATTGTCAGTAAAAAGTTTTCTCACTGTTGAACTGCAAACCCTTGAACTTTTTACTTTATCATTGTTCCGACCCATATCATTTCCCTGATTGTCTTCCTCACCACCTACAGTTGTAAGGTGCTCCAAAGAATAACGAGACCCACTGTTGTTCCGAGCCGCTAGACCAGAGGCCCGCAAGGATGCTGCTCGGACAGAAGTGAAATGCATGCGCACATATCCTGAAAAAAAGTGCCAGACATAAAATTTTAAAAGCCCACATTGATATAATAGGTTACTAATCATTTATATCCAAGCTTTTTCAAGGAATTATTTTATACATCACAAAGATCATTGAATCAACAAACTACAACACAACTTCTGATAAGAGAAAATGCATTTGCACAAAAAAAAAGAAAAAGAAAGAGAGAGACAGTACATACCAGATTTCAGTTCTGGGGACTCTTCAACCACAGGTGTTGTAGTAGAAACATGAAGCCCTAAGAGACAAAAATCCAACTATACGATCAAAAAAAGCCAATAGTATTATGATGCACAAGTTAAAGGTGAAGAGTGAAAGCTTTGTTTCACTTCTAAACTCTTACACATTAACAAAAATGCCAAAACGAAAGGATGATATCCCATTATGAATTATGAAAAGAAATCTCTATCCTATAACAAAAACAGCGGCGCATCGATAATCAAACACTAATATTCTTAACTAGTATAAAGACGCCGCACCTGCATTATGTTCTTCATCGACCAAACGACTCTCTTGCTGCATCAGCCTCTTCTCACGGCATTGAGTTCTCTCCTCAACCACCAACTCCCCCTCACCTCTTCTCATGGACACCTCCTCCTCGACATCCAAAAGCTGAGTGGCATCCGAGTCCTCCCCTTCACTGTCACTAACAACCCGATCATCCAAATCCAGTAACTGAGTCTCCATGTCCCCAATGCAGTCCAACAGCTGAGTCTCGCCGCCGAGATCCATCACTTGGGTTTCACCGGCAAGACACACCGCTTGTGTATCATCCTCAATAACCTCAGTATCGTCTAAAATCATCATCACAAACCAATCAAAAACCTCCAAGAACAGATTTTTATCACGAAAAACACAACAACATTGAATTGGTCAATGAACCCAGAATCAGAATGGATTTGTTGACCACGAATTAGAGAGTGATTACAGTAAAGGAGGAAGCTTTAAGAAGATTTACCAGAATCGAGAGGTGGATTGGTCTTGATCGGCGCGATTTCATAATCGGCGTGGCAGAGAGAACCCATTGCGACTCAAACCCTAAATTGGAAGCAGTGAAATTTGACAATAATGATGGGTTAAAAGGGAGAGTAGGGTTTTTGGTAAGTGGAGGGAAAATTTGGAGGGAAAAAAATTTGCGGTTTGGTTTTTGGGAAGAAAGCTCTCTACTCTAGGTTTGTTTCTTCTTGTTCACACTCAGACTTTGGTCTTTCTGTTGTCTGAAACGCTGCGTTTTATTGGATAACTACAAAAACTGGAATGATGAAAACGCTGCGTTTTGGATGTATAAGATTTCAAATTTGAAAAAAAGACCGGGGCATTCCGAGAATCGAACTCGGGACCTCTCGCACCCAAAGCGAGAATCATACCACTAGACCAAATGCCCTCGATGTCAAGTCTGCCCTGGTACATATACTATATAAGTTAATTTCTGAAAAGAAGGAACGAGAAGTTGTTTGTTGTTGATGATCTTGAACACCGGCAATCTGACTCTGTTAAAAAGGTGGTATCAACGACCATCTTTGGATTCTAACTCGACAATTAACAAGAGTGATGTTGATAAACAAGAAGATTGAAGTCTTGCAAAACCAAGTCCTGCTATGTGCAACAAAAGGGTGGAATGCCTCTCAGTAGTCAGTAGAGCAGCTGTGGCATTCACAAATGGAAAGGTTTCAAATTAAGGACCCTATCTCGAGTAAGTTTGTTGTCACAACTCTCACAAGCATTGCTAGTAAAGTCTTTTGCTACTTTTAGGTCTCGTTTGGTTCGCGGAAAAAAAAGTAGTTCTTTTATCTTTCCTACGGGAAGGGAGGAAATAAAATTTCCCGATGAATTTTCATTCCGATATTTGGTAACATAAGAAAAATCATCGTTGTTAATTAAAATAACAAAATAATATATTGTGAATAATAAATACAACGAAATGAGATGGGAAAGTGGTTCCTATGGATTTTGGAATGAACAATTTTCCCTCACATTTTCCCAACCTTGAGGAAAGTATTTCATTTTCTTCAGCATTCCCAAATGCAGGAAATAAACAACTTTCATTTCTTGGTAGTTACTTTTCATGAACCAAATGAAGCCTTGTAAGTTAGGGCATTTGTTGAAGCTGGAGGATCAGTGAACGTGCAGATTCCTTTAGCATGAGCAGTACTCCTCTTGGCCAATATGTTAGCGACTATGTTCCTCTCCTGATGAATGTGCTTCAATTGTAAAACCTCAAACTCATGCATGAGTCTTTTGTAATTCATAGCAAAGGTTCCCAAAGGATGCACCTCAACATGCAAATGAAAACCCTATTCTCTCTACCGTGTCTCCTCATTTTGGCACTCTCGCCGCCTCCCCTTGAAGGCGTCGAATCCAGCGGCTCCCATCGAAAGCTAACCTCAGGGCACATCTGCCATTCTATTGCTTCTCCTTATTCAATCCACCTACCACATCCCTTTGCTTGGACAGTTAGACACGATGGAGACGTCCTTAAGGCTAGGCATCCATCTTGGTTCTAGGGGCTGTTAGATGGTGAGATCAGAGTGTTGCTAGAGGTGGGAGTGCTGATCTCGCCAGTTATGCGATGGTGGTTGCGATGGTGGCTATGGTGGTGTTGCACGGTGTTTGTGGATGTAGATAGTGGTGCGACATGGCGGATCATGGTTGGAATTGTTGACGGCGGGTCGACAGGGTTGGATGCCGGAGCCGACAATGGTTGTCTTTGCAAGGAAGCAGAGATCTACTCTTTTGGGTTCCATCATGGCTCAAGTTTGGATTCATTTGGTATGGTTCTAGATTTGGGATCCAGGTATCACTCAACTAAATTGTCATGGATCTAAGGTCTACCTATGGCTCCGCCAGCCAGAGTTTAAACTCCGAGCACATTCCCTGGCAAAGGAGAGTAGAATGAGCCTGGGTCAATGGATCTTGGTTTTAAGAAGGTGTGTTCGTTTTGGACTTTTGAAGATCTTGTAGTTGTTATATGTGTGGCAGACTCTTTACTGTTTTATAGTATTTTCGTACACCAATGAGGTCCGTAGGCAAATTTATTCGTTTAACTGTTTATTTCGAGTTATGTAACAATTACTGGGTTAAGATTGTCTACTAGTAGTGTAGCTCATCATTCCGTTAGCTATAGGCTTCTTCTTGTTTGGCTTGTATTCGCTCCAGAACATATGTTGGATGTCTCTATGTTCAATTGTTGTCGATCTTATTAATAAAGTTTTCCTTATATTCAAAAAAAAAGAAAAGAAGAAAAAAAAAAAAAAAAAAAAGGGCACTTGAAATTAGATTAACTAAGACACCCCGTTCAGATTTTACCTCCAACTTCATGAGGTTTAGACCGAGCACCAACTGAAGGCCATGAAACAGACCCCAGGCTTCAGCTTGAAGGACCTCACAAATTCCAATGTCAACTATAAAACCACCACACCGATACAGTTGGATACTTGGACAGACCAAGAACAAAGCGCTAGCAAGGGAAGAACTGCCGACGTTTAGACTAAAGACGGATCCCATCCCTACTGCAACCAAACGCCTTTTGTCACCAACATCTCCATTTCAGACTTGCATTTTATATTGAAATTAATGAAGGAGAATTCGTATTAGACTGAAAACTGAGCACATAATTGATGTACATCATAACCTACAGTCCTACACTCAGAAGAAGGTAGCAGTTCATATACATGGGCACTGCCTCAGCTACGGCTTTAAACAAAATTTCTTTTCCTCCACCACTACAAAACTTTGCTCTCGCTTTTACCTATTTTACACGACTTTCATTTCAAATACTCAGTCTTAAGCTTTCATCATCCACCAAATAATGAGGTTAAACAAAATGCAAGGCAGAGGACGAAACTTACACATCCCAAATGCTTAAAACAGAGAATGAGGTTAAGAAATAAACGGGCATGATAAATAAAATTAGCTTCAAGTGAAATACTAATTTCTAAACAGACAATAGTGAAGCTACCACACCCAGGAGGGCATAACAGGTCTACACTGTTGTGGGCACTAAAGACGTCATAAATTACATAAGCTCTATCTACTTTGATAACTAAATAGCGTATGATACCCGTGTATTAAGGGCGAATCAATCCTTGAATACTGAATAGCTTATATTACATATTTCTGCTCTAACAAGCTGTACAAAGTTCTGAGGTTAGACACTCACTCAGCTTCTGGCGGTGCCACTGAGTTACTGACCGGTTCCTCAGACGAAACTTCAGGCCGTGCCATGGAGCTACCCACTGGTTCCTCAGACGATAACTTCACATCTTTAACCTCCTGCACTGTTGCCGATGGTGGCATATCCGTGTCTTTGGACATATTTCTTGGCAACATCTCACAAACCTGAGAAACGTCACCTGCTTTAGCTTCAGTTTCAGCCTCCTGTGCTCTTGACGATGGTTGCAAATCCATGTTCTCAGACTCTGGCAGTGTTATACGAACCCGAGAAGCCTCACCAGTTGTTGAAGACGGCTGTATATCCATGTTGTCGGACTCCAGCAAAGTCTCACAAACTGGAGAATCATCACCAACTTTAGCTTCAGATTTTGACCCATGTGTCGCTGAAGATGGCTGCAAATCCATGTTCCCCAACTCTTGCGATGTCAAATCCATGTTTTCGGACTCTGGCAATGCATCACACACTTGGGATGCCTCATCAACTTTAGCTTCAGATTCCGACTTATGTGCTGTCGAAGATGGCTGTAAATCCAGCTGTACGGACTCCGGCAACGTCTCACTAACCAGAGAAACATCACCAGCTTTAGCTTCAGACTGTGACTCATGTCCTGTCGGAGGTGGCTGCAAATCCATGCTTTTGGATTCCAGCGGTGTCACACAGACCTGAGATGCATCACCAACTTGAGTTTCATATTCCTGTGTAATTGAGGATGGCGGCAAATCCACATTTACAGGCTCCGGAAATGTCTCACGAACCTGAGATACATCACCCATTTATTAAAAGATAGTTTCGAGGGATTGAGATGCAAAAGGTGTCATTTATCAATGTACATGATTAAAAGTTCAACATATACCTAATCTCTCAATCCTACTACTTCCTTTAATCACTTCTATTTTCATTTAACTTGATTACACAGTATACGTCATGGCAATAGAATAATTTCCAATTAAATATATATATATAGAGGCATTCTCAGGTGCGGACGCCCGCACCGTTTTACTGTGCGGATTTCCGTCCGTTCGACACCGTACGGCGCCGTGCGAGGGCACGCCTCCACCTCAGCGGACTCCAGCAGCTTCCCCGACCACTTTCCATCCCCGGCGAGTCCGCCGAATTCCAGTTTTACGGCGAGATCGACTTTATTTTAAGTTTTGGGTGATCTCGCCGGAAAACTGGAAAAGAATGGACTCGCCGGGGATGGAA
>NC_020494.1:10134724-10172324 GCF_000184155.1 Fragaria vesca subsp. vesca
AAAATGGAAAAAAAAAAAAAAAAAAAACTTAGATTGAAATTCAACTACAAAGAACAGATTGATTCCAAAGTAGTAAAGAAAAACTTACATGAGATACATCCCCCACTTTCGCATCAGCTTCAGACTGCTGTGCCCCTGAAGATGCCTCACAAACCCGAGACGCATCACCAACTTTAGGTTCAAATTCCTTTGCAGTTGAAGATGGTTCCAAATCCATGATTTCAGGCTCCGGCAATGTCTCACAAACTTGAGAAACATCACCCACTTTCGCATCAGCTTCAGGCTCCTGTGCTGCTGAAGATGGCTGCAAATTCATGTTTTTGGACTCCGGCAATATCTCACAGACCTGAGATGGTTTGCCAACTTTAGCTTGCGATTCCAGTGCACTTGAAGATGGCTGCAAATCCATATTTTCAGACTCTTGCAACGTCTCACATACCAGATAAGCCGCACCAACTTTAGCTTTAGATTCTGACTCGGGTGCTGTTGAAGACGGCTGCAAATTCATGTTTTCAGATACATTTTCTGACATTGTCTCACAAACATGAGAAGCATCACCAACTTTTAAATCAGATTCCGACTCCATCACTGTTGAAGATGGCTGCAAATCCATATTTTCGCACACAATTTCTGTCACTGTCTCACCAGCTTCTGAAGCACTACCAACTTTACTGTCAGATTCCAACTGCTGCACTCTTGAAGATGGCTGTGAATCCATATTTTCAGGTACGAATTCCGAAACTGTCTCACAATCGGGAGAAGCATCACCAACCTTAGCTTCAGATTCCAACTCATACACCATTGAAGATGGCTGCAAATCCATGTTCTCGGGAACAACTTCCGTCAATGTCTCACAAACCTCAGAAGCCTCACCAACTTTAGCTTCAGATCCCAACTCCTGCACTACTGAAGATGGCTGCAAATCCATGTTCTCAGGCACAACTTCCACCAATGTCTCACAAACCTCAGAAGCAACACCAATTTTAGCTTTGAAGGAGGGCAGGAAATCCATGTTTTCAGTAACATTTGCTGGTAATGACTCACAAACGTGAGAAGTATCACCCACTTTGGCTTCACACCCCATCTCCTCTAGAGGTTTGGGGCTTCTTACAGGACCTGCCTCAGAGGAGCCTTCAACAGTATCTACCTTTTTTTCTTCCATTACTAAGGCAGATGCAGAGAAATCAATGTTTACTGAAGATGCATGTTCTGGAGCAACCACTATGCCAACCTGAGATATAAAAACATATAACATCAAACAATAGTTCAATGAATTATTAAATATGATTCAACTTTTCACTATTTGAGCGCATTCAAGTACACAGGCATGCGATAAATAAGTAACTATTATCATATTATCCCTAAAAGACAAAATATTTGATATCTCTGTTTGGTAGTAACTAACTTTAAGGCACTATGAAAGCTTTGTCCCTTTTCATTCATTGGGAGAGGTATACATAGGCAACAAATATAAATTAAGCTTAGCTCTCTGTTCCTTTTCTTTTTCCTGTCAACAATCTAACTCTCCGGTCTATGTTATCCGAAGTTGAATCAAATATGTCGATATTAGATCTCAATCCGGTAATTCAGTGCTAAACAGTAACATACAATATCTGGAATGATCAAACTAGATTTCATACTGTATAAATTCATTCCTCAGTAAAAACACAACTAACCTGTGACGTATTCAAAAGATCACCCATCTCAGTTTTAGAAACCTTCAATTCCACAGCAGAAAATGCTTTCTCCTCCAAAATTTGGTTTGTGGCCATGTCCACTGGAGTCTTACTGGACACAAGTACCCCAGAGGAAACGCTACCTTCTCCCCCAAAAGACCCAGAAATGTTAGCTTCTGCTTCAGACTCCTGTACAGTTGAAGATGGCTGCAAATCCACACTTTCTGACTCCGGCAATGTCTCACAAACCTGAGAATCATCACCCACTTTAGCATCAGCTTCTGACTCCTGTGCTCCTGAAGATAGCTGCAAATCCATGTTGTCAGACTCAGGCAATGTCTCACAAACCTGATAGTCATCACTAATTTTAGCTTCGGACTGTGAATCCTGAACTGTTGAAGATGGTTGCAAATCCATGTTTTCAGACTCCAGGCATGTCTCACAAAACTCAGACGCATCCACTACTTTAGCTTCAGATTCTGATTCATGTGTTGTTGAAGATGTTTGCAAATCCATGTTTTCAGATTCTAGCAAGGCTTCACTAAACTGAGACGCCTCACCAGATTTAGCTTCAAAGACCGACTCATGTGCTGTTGCCAATGTCTGCAAATCCATGTTTGCAGCCTCCAGCAATGTTTTGCTAACCTGAGAAGCCTCACCACCTTTAGCTTCAGATTCTGACTCCTGCCCTATTGAAGATGGCTGCAAATCCACGTTTTCAGGCACAACATTTGTTAACGTCCTACAAACCTCAGAAACATCACCGCCTTTAGTTTCAGAAGAGGGCTGAAAATCCAGGTTCTCTGACTCATTTGCTGGCAGTGACTCGTTAACTTGAGAAGTATTACCGACTTTAGCTTCACATTCCATCGGCTCCGGAGGTTTGGAGCTACCTACACGACCTGTTTCAGAGCCTTCATGTTCACACCCCATAGTCAAGGTAATTGGAGGCTGATCTATGCTTGTTACACAAACCTGAGAAGTTCCAACATCTTTAGCTGCAGCTTCCAACTCCTCTGGTGGCTTGGAGCTGTCTACAGGTTGTGCGTCAGACAAGCCTACAACACTATCACCTCCTATGGTCAAAGTAACCAGAGGTTGATCCATGTTTCCAGAAACATTCTCTGGCAGCATTACACAAATCTGAGAAGTCTCACCAACTTTAGCTTCACATTCTGGCTCCTCTTTAGCTGCAGATTTCAACTCCTCTGGTGGCTTGGAGCTGTCTATAGGTTGTGCCTCAGACAAGCCTACAACATTATCACCTCCCATGGTCAGATTAACCAGAGGCTGATCCATGTTTCCAGAAACATTCTCTGGCAGCATTTCACAAATCTGAGAAGTCTCACCAACTATAGCTTCACAATCCATGTTTCCAGAAACATTCTCCGGCAGTGTTTCACAGATCTGAGAAGTCTCACCAACTTTAGCTTCACAATCCATGTTTCCAGAAACATTCTCTAGCAGCGTTTCAGAGATCTGAGAAGTCTCACCAACTTTAGCTTCACATTCTGACTCCTCAGGTGACTTGGAGCATCCTAGAGGCTCCGGCTCAGACAAAGCTGCAACACTATCACACCCATTGCCCAAGACCAAGGGCTGATCCATGTTTCCACACAATTTTTCTTGCAACGTCACCGGAACCTGAAGAGCATCACTAACTTTATATTCATGTTCTGACTCCTGTGATATGAGACTGCCTACAGGCCCTGCCTCAGATGAGCCTTCAACACTATTACTGCCCACGGCCAATGCAACCACAGGCTGATCAAGTTCTGCCACTCTCCCAGAAGTACTGGTAGAATCCATCAAAGAATCCTTTTCAGCTGGAGATCCTTTTGAACACTCCAATGGCACTAAGCTGCCAACAGGTAAGCAGTCTACAGTTTTTCCTTCAGTTGCAAAGGAGGACGCAGAGGAATCAATGTTTTCTGGAACCACCACGCCACCCTGAGATATCAAGACATTTCATCAAACAAACAGTTAAATATTATTTGAAATTTGTAACTGTCAAAGGGCATTCAAGTGCCCATGTATATGATACGAAACCCGTTGTCAATAATTCATGTATCTTGCAGTAATTCAAATATTTAACTACAGAATCCTAATCCAGTAATTGCATTGAAAATCAAGTACAGTTGGAGCAATTTAAAAAGATGCCATACTTCATTCCCAGTAAATACAACTGACCTTGGACACAGTTGAAAGATCACCCATCTCAGGTTCAGAAACCTTCACTCCCACACCAGAACATGTTTTATCCTCCAGATTTTGGTTTTCAGCCATGTCCACCGGATTCTTAGTGGATACAGGTAGACGAGGGGAAGCCCGACCTTCTCTCCCAAAAGACTCTGAAATTTTAGCTTTTGATAAACGTGTGCCAGAAAAGACCTCTTTCATCACACGCGCAACATCGTTTACGTTAGCAGTCTGGATACGCCCCAGAGCAGAACTCTTATCAGAGGAACCAGCAGTACTGTCAATCATTGATGATGAGTTTGTAGGCTGCTTATTTTGGGTAGGATAGCTTGGGTGCTCTTTTCTTTTTGGATCAGAATCAATTAAACTGCTAACCGAATGCACTTGACTTGTCTGGGATTGAGTAACATGTGCCAGTTCCTGCCCATCAGTACCTTGCTTTCTTCCCAGTGAAGCAGTCTTACTCCCCAATGTACCAGCAGACGCATCCAATAACTGAAAACTTAATTCTGGGTCCTGACTAGCTGGACCACCGGAAACAGCTGCAGGAGCCTGCTTCCTTCCCCTGCGACGGGGTGCTTCAGCTCTGCTTGAAGCCTTTCGACCCTGTTTTTTAACTTCCACATGTGTGGATGGGCTAGGAGTGATAGACTGAGAAGCAGAAGAAACAGAAGAAGACAACTTTGACTGCGAGCTAGGAGAAATCTCAACACCATGATGTTTTGCCTCACCGGTGCTTTGCATGGGAGTAGAACTGGGGAGAGAACCAATTGAAGGACTCAAAGCAGGAGACGCAGCAAACGAAGTTGGAATTGCTGGAAGAGCTTTCTCCTCCAGAGTATGACTCTTATTCACCTCTGAAATAATCTCATTTGATACAGCAGCTGGTGCGGAAGATCCTTCATCTCCTGAAATCTTGTCATTCTTAGGTTTAAATGCGCAATCTTCGGTCAATGCCACTATTAGGTTCGGACTTTCTCCTGATGCAGGGCCTGCAAAGTTTAAAATTTCAAATTGTGTATGATACCAGTGATTGAAAGATTTTCTTAGACTAGCAAAAATGAAAAGTATTTAGCCAAGGATGAGCTTGTGGTCTGCTTAGCTTGGCATGAGTGATGAGTAGAATTTATATCCTCACCTGCTAAACCATCAGCCTCTTGCTTAATTCTCACGTCTATGTCTTTGCTCCCATGTGAATCCCCTAATTTATCCGGTGGAAGCATATTCGGTGTCGAATCATGACTAACCAATGCATCAGTAACAGCAGGTGATGCTGGCACCTGTTTCTTTCCCCTGCGGTGGGGAGTTCCAGCACCACTTTGAGCCTTCCGGTTTTGCTGGTTCACATTCACTGGTACAGTAGGAGAAGGGGAAGGTTGAGATAAAGGAGCAACAGCTGGGACTAGACGGGTGGACTCAGAACTCAAAACCATCACAATGCCAGATTGATGATCGGTCCCTTCGGCACTTTTTAAAGCACAAGAAGCAGGACTCTGGGCTGCAGAGATAGTAGGAAGAGTTTCATTTTCCAGCGGATCAACAGATGTTTTCTGTGAAGGCTCAATTTGTTTCAAGTCAGAAGCAGGTGATACCAGCCCCTGTTTCTTTCCCCTACGTCGGGGTGCTTCCTGTACACTCTTAGTTTTCCGACCTTTTCCTCTTACATGTGTGGGTGCAGAAGGGCTTATAGTACTAATTTGGGAGGGAGGAGTAACAGTAATGGAAGGCTTAGGAGCTGTTGGATGAGAGCTAGGTGAGGCAATGAAATCAGTATGTCCCACAACTCCACCAATACCCTCAATATCAACAGAGTCAGGTAATGAATCTGGGGCTGAGTTTGTTACACAGCTAGTCAACAGTCCTATCTCTAACCCTGTATCCACTTTGACTGTTCCAGCAGACGCTGTAAGAACAACTGCAGTTGCTGATTGTTCTAGTGTTGCTCTTTTTGGCCTTCCGCGGCCTCGTTTAGCTGGTGGGGTTACCTCTTTACTTTGTTGTGGCAACTCAACAGATGGTGGAAGCAAGTCTGCTTGAGGTGGAGTAGGAAGTTCTGTTCTGTAAAGAGCCACCACAGAACCACTTTCATCTCTCAGTAAATTTGACTCTGTAATTTCTTCCTTTAATTTTTCAGAGGAATCAGGTGACTCAGCCTGACACAACCTTTCAAATTCCTCTTCTGTCCATTGCTCTTCATATGAACGAACCTAAAAACCATTGGGAAAAAGAACAAAAAATGTTATTATTTAGACAGCATCATGGCAAACGATACAATGTCAGAAAGAATACATTTCAACAATCAAAATCAAATTTGACAAACAAACCTCTCTTGCCCGTTTTCCCCTTCCATATCGTTGAGTATCAGGTCCCCCCAGAGACTGACCCTTCCGCTTTATCCCAACATTAGACACTACACCCGCCTTTGGCACCTCATATATCTTCATCGCTTCATAAAACTCCTTCAAGTCATCCTCTGTCACAAGCCGAGAAGGCATGGGAGGCAGAGATTCAAAACCATCCTTCCCTTTAATGCATGCTAACTTCCTCCATGACGCCTGCAAGATGAATATTTTTAGAAATTTGTCCCATAAGACATGTAAGTAGCATATGATATATACAGTGATGTGTACACTAATTAAGTCAATACCATTTCTTCCTCTCGCCTTCTTTTGTCCACTGATTCAAAGACATCAATTTCTGACTCACTGCAAGAGAGAAGATCATATGATGATCCAATTCAAATTTAAAACAAAAAAACAAAAAAATAGCGTTTGAAGTTAGGCACATAAAAATAACAGCAACCAAATCAGGCAAGACAGTAAAGCTTTGCAAAGTAACATCAGAAATCATATCCAACATAGTATGCCTTTTGATTGTGAATCCAGCCCCTCTGAGTTTATAGATAGTTTATGTAGACCAATGCTCGCAAAAACTCCACAAGCAGGAAGTTTAAGTAAGTCAAACAAAATGGTGAGGTACGATTCACTAATTGTCTGCAATGTAAGGTGTCTGTGTAACGTAATAAGAAGCATGCTTTCATTTAGCTAAAGCTCTTTGGGTTGCAGAGTTTTCGTTGTAAATGGATGAAATAAAGGAGAAGGATCCTGGATATACCACAACAGAATGGGAGTTAAATATCTTTATAGGTTTGAACTTCTTGTCCACCACTTACGTTCCTGTTCCTTTCTTAAAGGCGAAGTTATGATAGACATGTTAATGCTTAAAGGGGAAAGATGAATTCTCAAAGGCTGGGTTCACCTACATGATCAAGCATATCAAAGAAGAGTGCAGACAGATGAACTACAGAGATGATCAAACTATCCATACCTGCGAGCTAAGAGATCATTTAAAGCATCATCATCCAATACAGGTGCAGCTTCCTCTTTCTTATTCTCACGCAAAAGTGACTCCAAATATTCTCTTCGATCTTCCGCACTGTGATAAACCAATTTTCATGAGCAATTACGAACTACTGAAGATGAATATACCAGAGTATAGAACAGCGAACGTCCAACCAACCTTGTATCGTTGTCAAAGAAACCAGCAGTAATGCTCTGATTAGCCACTCCCAGTTTGTGCTCCGCTGCAGCTCTAACTTGTTCTTCAACAGTTTGGACCTTAAAACAAAAAAGAAATAATTGAAGCAGACAATATACAGACTCTCAAGTAAATTCTCTGCTCAAAACATAAAACATAATAGAAAAGGAGAGTTTATAAATGACTCCATCAGCACAATAACCCAGGGGGTGGCAAATTACCTACCGTTTCAAATCGAAGAACAAGAACATCCCTCTTCTGGCCAATTCTATGAGCTCTTGCCTGCGCTTGCAAATCAACCTGACAATTCAAAACAGAACAGCATTAGTATTTAAAATCATTACAAAATCAAATCAGTGTACCATATTCTCGTAAATTGCCTGTGGATTCCAGTCCGTGTCGAATATTATCACCGTATCTGCAGCTTGAAGATTTACACCAACACCACCAGCCCGAATGCTGAAAAAAAATCTTACAAGTGTCAGTAGAGAACAGAAGCACACATGAAGACATGTGAATAGAGCATCAAGGATTACCTGAGAAGAAATATGAAAAAGGGAGAATCTGGTTTATTGAACATATCAATAAGGGAACCACGATCACCACCAGATGTATGTCCATCCAACCTAAGATACTTATACTGCTTTAAGGTGAGATATTCCTCCATGACATCGAGTAGCCTAGTCATTGTGGAAAAGAAGAGAACCTGCAGGGTGACAAGTTTCAGTCATTTACATCTCACATCGAAAAATGAATAAAATGCAGAATACAAACAAACAAACCATGAGGCAAGAAACATGTAAAAAGCATTCCATACCCTATGATCTGTTGCTTTTAACTTGGGAAGTAATCGGTCTAACATCTCAAGCTTCCCACAAAGCCTTATGATTGGTGGCAGATAGTGCTTTGGTATTAAGTTATCAACCTGCAAGTGGCAATCAGATAACAAGTTTATTCTAAAAGAAAGCCTACTCAGCATATAAAGAAAACCTTCAGTTTACAAGGTGATAATTAAAAATTATTTACTTCTCACTTTCATTATCTTGCATAAGAGTTAAAAACTTAAAATGAACAGGGAATGAACATGCCTCCGCTACATGAAGCTGGCTGAGATATGGATGATTGCATATATTTCGAAGCTCCATAACAGAATTGTGCACTGACCGGGCCTGAAAATGACATGCATGGTAAGAAACAGCCACGAGCAGGGGCGGAACCAGGATTACAGGGTTAGGCAGGTCCAAATAAAAAAAATTGTTCGACAATAAGCTACCACTATCTAATGAGAGAATATAAATAAGAAACAGAGGAGCAAATTTTATTATGCTCATTAAGGAATAGATCGACAATGAAAAATAAACAAATCATTTCAAGTTTGATCTATTAAATACAATATAACACAAAAGGAAACAATTTGTTGATAATTTTTCAAGTAAATATTAAAACACCTTAAAACAAATATGCATTTTGTTAATCTGGGGGGCTTCAATAAGGAATTTGAACAACAATTAAGCTAAAATGAAGGTGACTAGTGATATTTGCTTGGATTGTTTAGGAATGCAAGGGGGGTCCGGACCCTCTCAAGCCTTAACTTGGCCCCGCCCCTAGCCATGAGTACCATTGACTTTATACAAGTAAGAACTAAAATACCTTTGAATTAGTAATTGAACCCAGATTCTCCTCTACCCTCTTCATCAAAAGCTTCTGATAACCAGAAGCCTCGCATCTTACAAGTCTCTCAATCTTTTCAGGTAGTTCATTCTCAACCTGCCATAAAGAAATTAAAATGCAAGAACATTAGGATGGTGATTTCCAAAGCTCAAAATTTATATATTGACTATAAACTCCAAAAGATGTATCATAAACTCCAAAGTTTCTGATTGCTGGCAGAAACTTCAATAACAATGCACAGGGTCCAGAAGCGAGTCATTGTATATCAAATTTCTGAATGTAAGATAATCAGATACAAAGCTAGATAAGTAAGCAGCTCAGAACGTCCAAAATGTCTATAATGGTTTGCTAGGGTATGTGTAAGAAATCATTTATTATATTAAATAACTGAAATATTTTATGGCAGATCAACGTAGAAAAATTGTGGAGCATAGCTCAAGTCATTGGTCTCTTGAAGCATCAGGTTGTTCACCATAAATACATACTGAAAATGTCACATCTCTAAAATATCACTAGCAGTCTATACACATAATAAAGAAATTATTAAATTTTGTTGTACTAATGTCTATCCCCACAATAAAAGCTAAATGATTAAATTCCCATAGAGACCGGCATAAATGGCATTTTCGTAGAATAGACACAATTGTGAACATTCAAAATTAGTGCCAAAATGTCATATACCGACAAAATATTCCATGATCAGAGCACCACGAAATGGTACTTGAACTCAGAACGAGCATGAAAAAACTAACTAGACTTCTATCTTTTAAGTTTTTCAGCCAGATTGGTCGCTCAAGACATTGAAAAGGAATTAACAAGTCCACATACAACACAGAGATGCATCCATGTACAAGTATCCAAGCATGACACTAAGTGATATAAAAACCAGATTAATAAAATCCACATATGGACAAATGAAATCTAATATGCCAATATGTAATTAAAAAACCTTCCGAATAATGTTGATAAGCACAAAACACATTTAAGAACCTTATGTTTCAGCCTCCGAAGGACAAAAGGTCGAAGTACTTGGTGGAGACGGTTTATGATCAATAGATTCTCCTCTTCAGATAATAAGGCCTTGTCAACATTACACAACGATAAACACGTGTTAGGTTTTAATGCAACTAGAGCTATATAAGATTTTATGTCAAATGTCAAAAATACAACAAACTAAAAGCTTACTTGATCAGCTGAGCTATCACCACTACTTTCAAATGGTTTGTTGAACCACTGAGAAAAATCTTCAGACGAGTTAAATATATTGGGCAACAAGAAGTTTAGTAGCGCCCACAACTCCTCAAGATTATTCTAGTCACAACAGAAAATTAAAAATAAATCAGGATGCCATGTTAATACCAGCCAGGGGGAGACAGCATACATTTAATAAACTGTAGAAGAAAATGAGTGAAAACAAGAAACAGCATAAGGCCAGAAGAAAAGAGAAGGGGCAAAACCTGTAGTGGAGTTCCAGTTAACAGCAATCTGTGAGAACTCTGATAATGCTTCAAGTCAGCATTCAACTTGCAGGAAGCATTCTTTATGCGATGGCCTTCATCAATTATTATATAATGCCAGTGGATTTTGCTCAGTTTAGGTCTGTCGTGCTTATTCATCAGATACTCGTATGTAGTAAGGAGGACATTAAATTTCTGTTGAACTATTCTTTCCCTGTAAGATAAAGCAACTGCTTAGCTTACAACTAAAAACCAAAAACAAGAAGGAAAGCTATTCAGTTTATATGCGATTACTTGAATAGCCTACGCCTCTCCTCTGGGGGCCCAGAATAAACAATCCTATTAATAGTAGGGGCCCAAAAGTTAATTTCTGATTCCCATCCGGGTAAAACTGAAGATGGCACAACCACTAGGAAAGGTCCTCGATCATTTTTTGTTTCCATCAGGTAACAGATTAAAGATATAACCTGGAGACACATGTTTCAGATTGTAGGTAAGCAAACTGGAAAAGGACTGAATAGATTAGGGGCAGACTCAAAATCAAATCCCCCACCTGAACAGTTTTACCGAGGCCCATTTCATCAGCAAGAATACCATTCAAGTGATTATTGTATAGTGACACCAGCCACCTTAAGCCATTCATTTGGTACCTGAAGGTAGAATATTACAAATAGAAAAACTAATTGATAATGGCAACATAATAACAATACTGCCTGAAGGTTAAAAATATCACTAAAAAATTAGAATAAAGATCTTCCTTTTTTACCCATCCTCAAACCAGAAAATAAAGTTAATATTATTACAAAGCAAATAATACTCACTCTCTCAATTTTCCACCCTGAAGAAACGTAGGCTGCTCTGCAATGCTCTCCTTTATACTGCAAAAACAAGGTCAACTGTAAGATACTTCGCAAGCAACTAAGTCAGTACTGTTCGGGAAACAACAAAAAAAGAAAAAAAGGGGGAAGGGGGGGGGGGGGAAGTGAAATTCACACACCCCATTTTCCATAATTCCTTCTTTAGTAAGTCATATTTTGTAATCTGTAACTTATAACTTATATTTTGTCTTTTCACAAGAATTTCAACCAAAGAAAGAAAGGAGTGTGGATCACAAACTAGGGAGTGTGAATTTCATTCTCCAAACAATTGTAAAACAGAAGGCCTCAAAACGCCCATAGTTCTATTTTTACAAATAAATTGATACTGAAGACGAGAAAAACAAATTTCATGAGCAAGATAAAGGGAACCAAAAATTTACCAGTTTGTCCACCACTAAAAACTGTTACGAGGTCAGGCCAATCAATTATAGTGCAGCCAAGATATGAAATTACAGTAAAACCAAGATAAAGAAAATATCTATACCTATGAGCCATCAAATAGTATTTCTCATTGCTCTCCAAGTAATGCTGCAAAACAGATATAATATCTCATGAGCACAGACTACAATGAGGACTGAAATGCACAAAGAAGAAACTTGCCTTCGCCTGGTCACTTTCATCTTCATTTTCCAAACTAGGTTCACTCTTGTCTACTACACTTGCATTTCCACTTTCATCCATATCATGCTCAAACCTACTTGCCAAAGCCTTTGCATCTCGAAGCTTGGATCCAAGCTTTTGAAGATACTTTTCTGTCTCTTTTAGAAGCTGTTTAACACGGTCTGATTTTGCATCCTATCATGAGTTCCAAAAGTGTCAAACAGAATAGATTAAAATGCCAGATGCAAGCCTAACATCAGTAAAATGTAGCACAAACCTGCACCATTCGTAGATAGCCCTCCACATCATTAATCTTCAACAGGTTTATTTTTTCACGTTGGATCCTATCGATCTTCTCACGATGGATACGTTCCTTTCTTTTGTGGAACTCTTTTACATATTTATTGAAACCCTTCCAGCGCTCTCTCTTAATTTTGAAGGCATCATCCAGTCTTTCCCTAAGTCCAGATAAAAGCAAGTCAAAAGGCATTCACAACAATCTAAAAAGCAGACTTGGGAGGTAATGATTATTGTAGCTCCTAGAAATATATAATATTGCAATAATTGGAAATACTAAAAAGCAGGATGCTTACTTGTGAACCTCTAGCTCCCCAAAGAATTCCTTTTGTCTCTGCTGAATTCTCTTCTGTCTTTCTTCCTTCATCTTTTGCTCAAACTTTTCTAGTTGTTTTATCCTCCTACCATGTCTATGTTTCTTGAAAGATCTCAAGCGATCCATCTCCGTATTGATTGGTTTAAAGAAATCATTCAGAAATTCACTGCCCAGATGAAATAGAACACATATTTAAGTGTCCTGGAAATAATCAAAACTATACAGGAAAAAAAAAGTAACTGCTAGATAGTCAAAATAAAAACAGATATCCTATGTTCCGTTTGTCCCAAATAGATGGTCAAATTTCCAAAACAATTCTCACAGCAGAAACTTTACATAATGTCATTCCACAATTTCTACACTAATATTAGGCAGCTCTTAAGTAACATTTGACACAAAATCAGACTTCTAAACTAAAATATAAGAGCAAAACTGAATGTACTAAAGACAGTTAGAGCAGTTCATTAGTATTCATGTTTCCGCAAAGCGGGAAATATTTTATCTAGCCAGCTACTTAACAACATTCGACACAACATACTTGGCATTATTAAATTATGAATTGAAAAAAAAAAAAAAGGAAACATTATACGGTTCTTAAAAACTATGTCCCTGAAAGTGGGCAAGGATGTAAATGGACAGAGTAAATGATTCCACTTGGAAACACATAATAAAAATTACCTCCGGAGACGGCGTTGCAATTCCAAGAGTTGTAGTTTTTTCAGTTCTATAACACTTTTGGTCTTTGCAGATATATCTTCAGATGAGCTCACATTTTCCTGCAGCAAAAGTAATGAGATGTAGTACAACGGCACATCCAATATCAAATTTTTAAAAAGAACAAACAAACAAAAAAACAAGAAACAAAAAGTAAAAACAAATTGTACCAGCCAACAATACATTACAAGTACCTGTTTGCAAAAATATATACATGCAAATTCATTCACACAGGCTCTATTGGATCTAATAAAACTCTATATTTCAGAAAGTAGTAGCCACTAACCAGAATAGGGTGGATTAGGGCTTATAGCCGCTTTCTTAACGAACTTTTTACATTAAGGGATAAAAAATTTGAAAAAGAAAAAAAAACTGAGCAGAAAAATAATTGATGTATCATGAGGTGTAAGACAGATGTTGATCGCTGATTCCAGCAACCACTCCAGAGAATTTAAATAAATTTGACAGATTACTTTCCTTTTCAAAACTGAATCACCAACTTGGTAAAACCACGATTTGGAGATCACTTATCAAACAAACGAAGTAAGATCCTAATAATTTCCTTTTCAGGCTGATATAGTCTAGCTTGTAGGGTCGATATATGCTACAAATAGACAAACACTATAACTACATGAGAAAATATCAAACGAGTCCCACAAGTATTCCCCTTTAGTTTAGTGAGATGCACAGTCTGATGTGTCAAATACATTTAGTGTTCTCTTCGTGCTAGTGGACACAAATATCACAGCAGTGCGTAGTTAAAGCAAAGCAAATCTCATCTGATTAACTTATGATTCCTCGTTCGTTCAAGTTATAAGGATGCAAATCCTACTAAAGTAAGCCGACACCAAGTTTTCCACTTTTCCCGTAGAGCTAATTTTACAAACTAGCCGAAACACTAATACTTAAGTAGATTTGGGGTAACCATTGGCTCCGGCAATGCCATCAAGCCAGACTCACTGATTCCTACTTAATGCCACTCTCACAAACAAACAAACAACAAACAATGTAAACCTTTCATACATCAGCCACAGTAATTTTCTCCAGTGGTCCATTGTTCCTTTGAGTTTGACAAAGTTGGACATAAATGAAGTCTCAACAGTTTTAATGCAATGTAACTAGAAATATATGATAGGAAATTCGTAGATAAACATCCTTTTCCATTTTCAGTAGACTAAAATCAGTTTTAAGGATAGGAGTTTGGTTTTACATAACCCACACCTCTACTACTAACAAAGCTGAATTGTGAATTCTGGTTTCCCCAAAACTTTTAGCATCCCAACCTCCCAGGGAAGAAATACAATGGTCAGTCACCATATATTAATCCCATAGGAATCATCAGACATGATCTATTTGAGAAACATGCTTTAATTACAAAAAAGGAACAAACTGGTTGTAAAGCACTAAATAAAATCTTCTAACAGACCTTTAACTTGTGAAAAGATGTCGCAATTTTTGCCCTTGCTTTTTGATGCTTAAGAGTCCAAGTTTGTTCATCTAGGAGCTTCTTTTTCTGCTTATCCATAATCAACCTCTCTGACATTGTGTACTTTGGTGAAGGTGGAAAATCAACAGAAGCTGGGTTATTCTCCTTTACTTGTTCTGCAGTAATTTATGAAAAAAAGAAAAAAAGAAAAAAATGATTCTTCGGTGTCAAGGAGAGGAAAAAATGTTTTGGTTCAACATGAGGACATCTATTTTGAAAATCAGATAACTATGGAAGATCTACAACACATTTACCAGAAAGCAGCACCATCAGTGAAAAAGACAATAAATCCAGATATAGTGAAATAAATATATTGTTCTCACCTTTGGACACATGTTTTTGCATCATCTGAGCATCCTTTGATGCAACTCCTTGGTGATGATCATTTCCAATAGCAGATATTGGTTTCCAACGATCTCTAGATGCAAACGAAGCTGGGTGGTTGGAAGTATGTTGATTACCCAAAACATTGTTACCAAGATTTTGGAACTGGCTGGGTGTGGTATCTTTTCTTTCAGGAATAATCTCAGGCTGAACGGCAGAAGGAGGTAAGAGTCCTCTGGAAACTTCACTTTGATTGCCAGCCCCCGTCCAGCTGCTAATATCAGAGTTCTGCTTGTTCATACCCATTAGAGAAGAGGCTGGGTTTGCCCGTCCAACTTGCAAATGCCCAGTTTGTATATTCTCCACAGGATTAGCAGTTAAACCACGTCTTGCACCTGAGTCAGGCTGCTGCGATGCCACTGTTAAACAAGCAGTTGTCTGTGTTTCAGCATCTCCTTTCTGAAAAAACTGATCTCGAGATGGGCCACTGTTTTCCTCCATTTTTGGGCTTTCAGATTCTTTTGCCAAGGTGTCGGCCTCCAGGAGTTTCCCACTAGAGACTGCACTTTTATCAGTTTCATGGTTAAATCTTCCAAATGGCATGCTAGCATCAGAATTGTTATTTCGCTCATTTGCAGATTGTGCTTTTCCTTTATGGTCAACAAAATCTTTTCGAGGCCCATCTGTATTGCCACCTGAATTTTCTAAATTGATACATCAGCACAGATAATATAGAGGTACTGCATTCTAGTCATTTGGAAAATTAGTAATGATAAAGTTTCATTGCCAAAAACAAAACAAAAAACAAAAAATACCTTCTTTAGGTGAAGTGTTTCCGAGCGCAATTTCAAGATGAAGTTTCTTTGGCATCAAACCATTTCTGCAATCGGAAAACTGCTACTTAACCCACCTAAAACAAATATTTGAACTTGATAACATCAAATCAAAACTGAAATCAACTACCTGAAGGCTAAAAAGACAAGGCACTGCGCTCTAAGCTGTTTCAACTGCTGTTCCTTGAAAGGCATGCCAGTAGACGCAGAGGACACATGAACTGGAGATTTACCGGTATCTCTAGAAGCTGCGCTTCTCACCATACTCATTTCTCCTGCACTATTTTGCCTGCCAACCTGAACAAAACATTGCGTAGCAGAAGCAAATCAACACATAAATCTCAAACAGCAGTATTGCAAATCATTGCATGTGCAAAATAAATCTATATAACATCTAGACAACTTAAAGCAACACAAGCAGACGTCCTTTAAAAGAACACCACAATGAGAACACACTAAAGTCAAGCACCACATGCAAAAGAAACATATCAATACACAGAACAATTCCCCTAACATTTGCAAGAAGCAAATAGTATATATTCCAATAGTTTGGTTGGTTTCACTTGTCATATGTTATGGACAACAAAAGGACCAGGTGAAATTTGGCATGTAGTCACCATTGAGCATGATGCCCTTGTTTTGCTCAGGTAGAAAACATAACGGATGAAAGTTACGTACCTGAACTATTTTATTTGCATCAGGTAGCATATTGATATTTCCTCCATCATGCTCCATGGCCTTTCCAGTTGAGGGCGGTGTGACACCATAGTGCATCGGACTTGAGAATGCTGGTGGTTCTGCTACTTGATATGAACTTGAAGAACCAGGCACGTTTCCTTGATTCTTGGCAAAAGAACCTGAATTTGCACCAATATCATGCTACTGTTAGTTACTTAATAAACAAGGAGATCCAGCCTCCTTGATAAGATCAATCCAAAATTCTCTCTCTTTTTATTAAAGTTGGACAAGGAATATAGATTAAATATCGTTTTCAAATTATAGATACTTCACCAATACAACAACTAAAGTTAATAACAAAACCAAATAGTCTCGTACTGAGAGATTTTCTCAAGGCATGGTTCTGGTTCCAAACTCTATCACAAATTTCATCCTGATTAAGTTTGAAACATTTGCATCTTTCCAAGCTCAATTGTGTTGCTTTTAAGCAGTAAATTCACAACTACAAAAAAAAAAAATGCTTAATTTCCATTTTCTTACTTGATCCAGGTGATGGAGCTGTTGACTGCTGCATTGGACTTTCTGTTGTCACATTACCTGGGACAACATTGGAAGAAAACCTGGGCACTTGAGACTTCTCATAGTGAAACCCAGGTTTATTTTGACTCCACACACCCATAATGTCATTTGAAGGAGGTAGGGAAGCAGCATGCTGCTGAGCTGAGGCGTTATGAATAGAGGAGACTTCAAGTTCTTCAGGGTGTTTTGAACTTGCAGCCCGAGACGCCAAATTGCTACTGTTAGTCAAATCCATCTGCCTTTCTATTAAATGTTGCCCTTCTTGCTTGACTCTAACCATTGGTCTCATGCTTCCAGATAGCGAAGTAAAATGCTCCATTTGACCACTACTGGGAACAATATTAAAACTAGCATTTTCACCACCTTTAATTGAAAAACCAGGTGGCAGTTCACCTTTGCTCATCTTTCCCTTCCTCATATTAACCACACTGTCTATAGTATCAAGACTTTGAGGATTGTCATGTTGTGCTTCTGTGGGTACAGAAGTATCTCCCCTCTTCCTCTTAGTGGTGGCTTTTTTACCATCCTTTCGAGTCACCTGCTTGTCCAGGTTTTCTGTATCACGCCTTTCTTGGGACTGTGAATTGGCAGACCTAGAGTCCAAACTAGATGGACTTTCATGATCAAAAGACTGACTACTTCGATGAGTTGCAGATCCTTGATAATAATCATGCCCTGTACTGAGAGATCCAATAGGTGGTCTACTTGAAGAAAACGGGTCCATCTTAGACACCTCAGTTTCGGCCAACCCTGTATTGGAATCTTTTGCAACTCCAGTAGCCTGAGAAGACCCTGCAGAAATGTGTTGGCTCAATCACCTCAAAATAACAAGCGAAATAAGCTAACTAGTAGAGCCTAGCCACATGGAATATAAAATGCACTTCATAGATACCTGTTTGAGCTCCACCAGACAAAGGAATGCGTGATGACTTCAAAGCCTCAATATCAAGGCCATGTTGATTAATTACAGTCTCCATGGCCCTTGGTGGATCAAAGAAGAGAGTTAAACATGATGGTAGGAAAGTCATAAGAAAAATGAAGATAATGGGCATAAGACCCAATTAATTAATGAAATATAAATCATATGGGATGCACACGAAAGAAATAGGTACCAGTAAGAGCAACTAAACCAGAAATACAGTATTCATGTAAAAGAATCTTCAAACCAAAAGCAGCTTGTTAATCTTTAGGATGCATAAATTAATATTATGTCCTACACACAAATATTTAGTGATCCTCACCACATTATTGGATATGACGTTAGTATTGCATGAACAAATGAATAAAAGAACAGAAAGTCCTCATATGGTAACTGGACTCTCATCTATTGCATTTATGGTACCTTGACTTCCAAACTACTCTGGTGGCACCTGAACTAAAGTGATGTTTCCCAAATTGGTACTTCTATCCATTCTAGCATCAAATATGCCTACTTTGCACATATTTATAAGATAAACTGGGCATAGCAGCCTGCCCAGCCAGCCAAATCAAAAACACGTTAGCTTTTTTAGTCAGAGCATCTCCAAAAGCTCATGTAAAACTAGAATAATCTCTATTTTGGAGGAAAAACATCATTTTTTGGCTCCAAAAGCTCATGTAAAGGATCCTCTATAATACAAAAAGTGGGAAGAGAGAGAAACATATCCTCTAAATCTATAGAATTCTTAAAAAATTTGTATCTTCATATAAAATTTATTGCTTGCCTTTTAGAATTCATTATCTTTCCTCAAAAAAGAACAAAACATCATAAAATTAAAACATTTAACATGAATTTGGGGTTTGATTTGAATAAATATATAATATTCATATAGATTCATTAAATTACAAAGAAAATCATTTAATTTGTATAATAGAATAGAAGAGCTGTTGTAGTTGAGCTCATTTTCATTTAGAGATTTTGTGATTTACTCCCCTATAATAGAGAATTAATACAAGAGCTGTTGGAGATGCTCTCATATATCTCCTCAAAATCCAGAATTCCTCACCAATACACAAATATTATCTCTCCAAATCTCATCAAGCCCAAAATCATAGGTATAAAGCGGATCTAGTGGAATGTTTTCCCTCATCCCAAAAAACATTTAAAGAAGAGACTTTGGGCTTGCACGATTAGATAGCGGAACCCCCAAATCTTACCTTTTTCTGTTCTAATGAAGAGGGTACGCAACTTGTTCCATATTGTCATTGTGGTGTAGCTGTTGTGTGAGGAGGTCTGTTGGATCCGTGAAAATCCAGGCTGAAGTTACTTCATTTGCTGTAACTATAGTCCAGAGGTAAGGAATTGTTGGTTTTTGTTGAGTTCAAGGAAGAAGTTAATTTCTGGGTTGGACTTTTGCAGGGGAGTCATTATTTCAAACTACTCATATGGATCGATCCACCTGTGTGTTCTCGTGAACCTGCAGTGATACCAGGCCTTTTGAGACAGCAACTGGAAGGAGAAGTCGGTACATGCGGATTGCTTTGATAATATCTTTTTGGGTTGTATGCGAATGGTTCTGGTTAGCTGAATGTATAGAAGATGGTTTAAATGTGATTTCTAAAACAAAGAAAAAAGGGATTCAATAATTCTGACATTTTTTGGGTTTAAACGGCTAAATGGTCTGGTATGGTAAAATTACTCTTTGCCCATAGCTTATCAGTACTTTACGTCCACATCAACTCTATGCAAACTTAATGGTAGAATGGACAGAAGTACCAAATAGGGAAACATGGCCCCCCAGGGTAGTTTTGAATGTCAAAGTACCGAAAAACGCAATAGACGATAGTCCACGTACCATATGAAGATTTTTCCCATAAAGGAAACGCAGCCTCACCATCAAAATAAATAAAAGTCCATAAAACCCTGTACCTTTGAAAGCTCACTGCTACCAAATAGCTACCTTTGTTATCATAAGGACTTACTAAACTGACTAACCGCAAGTAGATCAATTAAAGCATTGTTTCAAGGTTCTATCACATTTCTAAACAACTAAAGCACTATTTCTCGTTCCTCATCACCCGATGAAACGTCCAGTATCAAAAAGATAAGAAAAACAGTCAAATGGAGTAAACAAATAATAGATTTCTACCTCGATATCACTTGATACGGCATCGAATGTTCCTTGCCACTCGACTTCATGTGTTGCAGTATCTGCATTACACCATAAACAACACCGAATAAATGCACGAAAAGCTACACCAACACTGAAAAAGCCAGTTACATACAGCAAATAGAGGAGAATCACGAAAGAGAATACACGAACCACATAGAGCTTGGTGGCGAGCTTGGCAGGCTCATCAGTAGAATCCTGAATGAGCTTGTGCAGAAACTTAGCTGCTTCCAACTCGACGTTATGTGACGAAGCTGCCATCTCCTCTGAGCTTGCACCATGCACAATTTACTGAAATCAAATCAAACGAAACAATCAAATTCAAGCTCTGTAGTTCGGAGAAAGGCGTGTGTTATTGTAATTAGGGCACAACAATCGAGCTCTGAAGTTTCAGGTTTCAGGGGAACAAGTCTGGAAATTGAGAAAGGATAAAATAGGTTTGGGATTCTAATTAATAGAAGCAATAAGAGAATAGAGTACCTGATCGGAGATCGGAGCCGGAATCGGACGGGAACGAGGTCACGGCGAGCGATTCATAGAGATTGTGATGGTGTAAACCCTCGCAAATAAATAAAGAGAGAAATGAAATTTGATTTGGGTCTTCTGCTCTCTTCAGTGACCAAAGAAACCCCCAATCAGGGTCTCTCGTACGTGCTGAGAGGATTTTGCGTGCGAAACTTTTCTTTTCTTTTCTTTTTTAATTTGGGTTATAAACGAGGCCAAAAAAGAACTAAACAGAAAAACAAAAGAGCAGCATGGAATGGGGGTTATACAATCAGGCTTAGATCATGATGCACGTTATTCTTCGTCAGGGCATCCGCAGTCGTATTACAATGTCTGAAAATATGGTTAGTATGAGTAATTCTCAGGAAAGACATAAAATTTTTACAACATTTGATCAATGAACCAAAAGGGTGAGAATCTAAATCTGCACACTGAAAAAGCTGGACCAACACTGCAGAATTGGATTCAATGCATAAATTATCAAGTTGCAACTGAGAAGCTAATTTAAGGCCATAAAATAGACCTCAAGCCTCAGCATCAAGAATTTTTTTTTCTTTTCTGTTTTGTCTTATTATTATTATTTTTTTTTTTAAACAAATGTCTGGTGTGGCTGCCCTCAAACCTTCATTAATGAAATTGTCGAATACAAGAGGGGACATGAAGCCTAAATCCCCAATTACAATTAGCATCTAGAAGTCTCGAAATAATATCAAGAATTTCTACAAAGTACATATATTTTAACAAGCACCAACTAGCAAAGAGTACTGCTCTAATGATGTCTATATTTGTTTTGTCATAACGGTGACATAATGAAAAGATCAATAGACATGTAACAGGATTACATATATCATAATGTCCAATATTGCAGTTTTCATACTATGTTGTCATCGGAGAATAAACTCGACGACACTTATTTTCATCCTGCCACTAGCAAGCTGAGTCCATTTGACCAGGCAAAAGACGCGTCGCCTACCTAGAACAGCTAAGGCATACAAGGTGCATAGACCAGCACAAGACCATTCGTGCCTTATCGTATACAAATAGGGTATTATTTGTGGTATAAAACCGCTTAGTATTAAAATTGCAATGCAAAAAAGCCTAACAAAAACATAGAAATAAAACATAAAAGAAATAGAGAATTGGGTCAAGGCTAAAGCACAAGCCCAATTAAATTGGGTTTGGTTATCAGTCGCTGTTGAAAATACCTACTCATGTATAAATAAAAATCCATGAGACCTAGAACAAGATATGCACACTATAGAACATGCCTGCATAAGACATATCCAGCTAACTATTTATCCCTCGGACATTCAACTGTCTTTAAAACAAATTTACATCAACTAAATACATAGGCACTCCTAGCCTTCCATGATAATTGAATTTGTGATATTATTAAACAATAGGGGGCTTGAGGGCTAGCCTGACTCTTCTTTGTTGGAATTGTGGTGTTCTTGGTAATTAATCTAGTAAAGATGCCCACCAATGTTTCAATCCCAAGAGATAGAGCAGTAACATGGAGAAGAATCACGTCTTAGAGATCACCTTGAAGGATACCTCCTTAGATGGCTGCTCACATAACAACTGTCTCATCAAGATTTATTCCTTTACTTGGGGTTTTACCAAAAAATTTCAGTAACCATCTCCTGAACTTTAGGAACAAGAGTCATCCCTCCTACTAGAAAGACCTCATTAACATCCTTAATTGAGATGTTGGCGTCCTTCATACAATTCTTACACGGGGCATTTGTCCTCTCAATCAAGTGATTCACCAGAGACTCAAATTTTAATTCGGTCAGTGTGATGTTTAGATGTTTAGCACCTAAAGAAACAACCGTGATGAAAGGCAAATTTATCTCTGTTTGAGATGTTGATGAAAGCTCAATCTTGGCCTTCTAAACTGCCTTCCTAAGCCTCGGCAAAGCTAGCCTATCTTTTGAGAGATCAATACTCTCAGTCCTCTTGAACTCGCTCACCAAAAAGTCTAGCAAAGCATTGTCAAAATCTTCTCCTCCCAAAAATGTATCACCATTTGTTGCTTTTACCTTAAGTAGTGAAGGTTGTTACTGCTATTTTCCAAAATAAAGAAAAGAAGAAACATTCAACTCAATAACAAACTGTGCATACCTCAAAAACACCATTGTATAACACTAGAATGGATACATCGAACGTTCCACCACCGAGGTCAAATACTGCAATTAGACCTTCCTTATTGTTCATACCATATGAAAGGGTAGCAGCAGTTGGCTCATTTATGATTCTCTTAACATCTAGCCTGTGATCCTGCCGGCATCCTTTGTTGCTTGTCTCTAGGCATCATTAAAATAGGCTGGAACAGTAATTACAGTGTTTGAGACATTGTTTCCAAGGTATGCATTTGCGGTTTCTTTCATCTTTGTCAGAACAAAAGCTCCAATATGGCTTGGGAATACTGTTGTCTATTGACTTCAACTCATGCATCTCCATTTGGAGCTTTGACTATCTTGTATGGAACCATCTTCATTTCTTTTTGTGTCTGAGGATCATCAAAACATCTACCAATCAGACGTTTTGTTCCAAAAACAGTATTTGTTGGGTTTGCGACAGCTTGACGTTTTGCTAGTGTACCAACAAGTAGCTCTCTTTTCTGATTGAAGGCAACTACTGATGGTGTTGTCCGCGTGCCTTCAATAACTTTGGGGTTCTACAATATTTTCTAATTGATTAGACAACAACCACTTCCACAACAAGTTTAAACAAGTAGGTCAAGAAATGAGTCCGAAAATATCATTTGCCTTTACATTCCCCTCCATAACGAACAACACATGAGTTAGTTGTACCCAAGTCAATTCCAATATAATCACTCCCAGCAGGTTTAAAACTGTTCAAAAACCATAGAATAACATTGAAACAAAGCCACAAAATAAAACAACGGAACCCAAAATGCATTCACTTTAAACAACAATCAAATGAAGTAGGCATATCAAAACTACCTGAAATGTCTTGCAAGGCTTGTCCAATTGTTACCCAAATGCAAAGACTTGGCAATACTTAACTGCACAAAGATAAAGAAAAAGCCATAAGTACAACTAAACATCACCATACAACTATCATATTAGAAGTAACGCTGCCAAAACAACAAAGGTTCTGGTTGCAAGTTCATGAACTTCACACACCCCAAATATAACCATAGCCCAGTTCATCAATTACTAATTGAAAGTAAATGCATAAAAATCACATCTTGAAACTCAATTTACAACGACTTTCGAGTTTCAACACAAAAGTAACAATCAAATGTCCAATTTTTAAATAAGATGGTGTCAGGACCTACCCCGGATTTCCCCTTGAAATCCAGGATAAACCATGCATGACCCATTCAAGGGAAATTCTACCAAAATTTTGGCATAACCTCCCTTGAAAATGGGCAACCCTACGAAAAATACCAACTCTCAATACACTTCTATACCAAAATAATCAACATCTCCTGGAGCCACCCGCTCCCCCAAATAAACATCCACCACCTCACAAACATAATATGTCAAACAATTTCATAATTTACTTTCTCATACAATCCACCAAATAAATCTTTCAAAACACTCCTAAAATTTAGTCATAACTCATAACACATATGACATAAAATAATACAACATCCCATGGTTATCAGAGCTACTAATTTGAAGGAAACGAGAAAAATACATAAGTAGGTTAAATAGATAACCTACGAATGAAAACTGGAAGTGGTGGAAAATATGACTCGCCTCATACACTCGCCGAACCGAACTCTGCAGACTGGGCATTTAAAAACGAAATGCCCAAGGGAGAAGCATTTAAAACGTTAGTGTGAGTGGACAAAAATAATTAATAAAATTATTGACTTAAAATATGGAGCAATGAAATCAAAGCTATGCTCTCCCAAAATTTTCCATTTGCGATAAATATTTATGCATGTCACTCTTGGAAAATCTTCAAAAATATTTATAGACAAAAAAAATGATGAACCAATCCCATTGGTTCCCAATAAATCATAAAAATAGGGAAGAGGTTTCACCATAACGATGAGTCTCCCAAGCTATAATAGCATCCCACGTTAAACGCTCTACTCACATATGATGAAGACCGCTAATAAGGCTATAATAGCGTCCACGCTAAGCGCTCAACTCACATATGATGAGGCTAAATAATGTTAGCTAGCAATAATCAATATAAATCAACCATTTTATGATGAAGTAAAATATTAAAATAAAAAGATTAACACTTCCCCAAAAATTATAATAAAAACCATAAAACTTAGTACAGTTCCCAACTGCACTTAGAAATATTAAGTAATAATATAGATTAGTTGACATGTCCCACATGTCAAATAAAATGAGCAAGAGAGTTCCCAAAAAAAAAAATGGAACTCATAAATCCAAGAAAATATTAAATCTCCAATATGCCTTTGAAATTAAATAACTTTAATGCATGCATGGCATTCAATCAAACGTCCACTCACAGTTAGACCTGTAAATGGACCGGATCTATCTAGATCCGGATCCGGATCCGGATCCGTAATAGAAATTTTGGATCCGGATCTGACCCGTTACCCGCCGGATCTTTGATAGCTAGATCCAAATCCAGATCCGGCGGGTTAACGGATACCCGACCCGTTAATCCGATCCGTTTATGATTATAAATATTTTCAAATTTTAAATAATAATTTCTTAATTTTATCATAAATTTTCATAAAACACTAATGAAATATTATAACAAAATAAATATTTACATCAAAAGTTGAATTACATGGCCAAAATACTCCTTAACAATAAACTAATATATTCAAAATACTAAACCTCCAATGTATTTAGCAAAGAGCATAGAAAAAAAACATAGGCATCGTAACCTTCAACTTCATCAAATGATCATACTTTAGACGCAATTTAGACGTTTAGGTTATCAAAATAATTATTATATTATTTAATATTTATCAATAATATTCTATTTATAAAAATATTATTTAATTATTTTTAAACGGATCCGCGTCTTTAAAGGATCGGATCAACCTCGATCCGTATCCGATCCGTTTAATAAACGGGTAAACGGATCCGGGTCCTTAACGGATCAACGGGTCTAATTTTCGATCCAAACCCGTTTAAAAACCATGGATCTGGAGCGGGTCCGGATTAAGGTCCGGTCCATTTACAGGTCTACTCACAGTGCTCGGCTATGCCTGCCGATGATCTGAGGCCTCTTCCACACGATCCTCCTCACGTCTTGAACAATAAATAATATTAAGCCTCCAGACTAGGACAATACTTTAATAAAAATTTCCGAAATAAAAAGGAAGCCTATAATTCCATCTCCCTTGCCCAACTTCTCCATTTTTAATCTATTAAGGCTCACAATTCACCTCACACAACGATATCCATAAATTAACCTTTTTAAAGTTTAAATCATGCTAAACCAACTGCCGGATTTCTATTCGAATAACCGCCTAAATCTTTAATCATTGATAAATCCCAAACCTATCAAAACTCCTCCAAAAATTCCAAGTTATACTTCATTAAACTCCTCTCATGAAAACAAACCCAAAAATATGAAAAACTGCCCCTAAGGGGCGGCCCGCCGACGGCCTCCAATGCTTCCCAAATTTTAACACAACAATCCTCTCAACCCGCACAACAACTTCTTTAACTAGCACAAAATCCATTTCTAAGCCTAACTAGGTTAATCGAACCAAAACCTTAAATTGAGCCATAGAACTTTAATTATACATTTCTCCCTACCAAGATTGAATTTAGCCAATTCATTTTGATGGATTACTAACCTTGATGAGAGCTACAAGATGAGCCAAAAATCATGACCTATGCTGGCCGGAGAAGGGAACTCCGGCGAAAAGATAGCCGGCATCTCCGGCGGAAACTTTCCTGGTCGGCGGCGTTACCGGCTCGGACACTAGCCCAGGAAGAGAGAGGAGGTGGCGGGGCTCCGAACTGGGTTGGAGCGGCGGTCGGTTGCTGGCCGGACGGCGGCAGATGGTGGCAGGAGGTTTCCGACGAGAAGAGAGCTCAGGGGAAACTCGGGAGAGAAGAGAAGAGAAAGAAAGAGAAGGAATTGGGCCTCCCAACCGGTCCCCTAACCCAAACTAATATCAACCCAACTCCAAAAATAACACCTCAAAATAATACCCTAATAAAAATTACTTTTTACTAGCTAAAATTTACCATTTTACTGTCGTCACATTTTTCTCCAACGAATTGTTCCTCCGAAATAATCGTTCCTCAAAATCCCTCTAGGGACCTTTGAAACTTTAAACTCATTGACGAAGACAGTAAAACTCTTATTAATACCAAGATAGTAAATAAAGTAAAAATTGAAGAGTCGGGATGTGACAGATGGACTAAACTCTGTCCGATTCACATTAAAACAAATGCTTTCCACATATCAGAAACATATGCTAATTCAATCTCAGAGTCATCAACAATAAAATCAAAGCGACCAAATCAGATATCAGAATAATTCAACCAACTTATTCATTAGAAATCAATAATAGTTATCGACTCCGTTTCCTCTAATGCCTTCTCTCTCTTTTCTTTTTCCCCAGATTTAAGACTCACCCTTTTCATATTAGCATTTTGCAGTGCACACCATTCGTTTTCCTTATGGATTTTGGTCCATAAAATATTAGTAGAGTAAAAGATCATGAATAATCAATGTGTACTAATACAAGCCTTCATCATGAGAGACTTGAGAATGTGTCTCACGTACTGTCACACCCCGGTTCTTAAGTTATTTTACGGTTATTTATTTTGGTATTATTTTGGTCTTTTACCGTGTTGAGTAACCGTTTACTACCTAAGGACCCTAAAGTTGACTTTCTTTTCCGTTTAGAATTTGGAGAAACTTTCTTCATGAAAGTTGTAGAGGACGTTAATACGAGTTCGTAGACATACTATATGTTAAAATTAGAGTTAGCATGGAAAAGCTATTAAATTTTAAGATGGTAAAAGGGGGTAAATTTTAAGTGGGTATATTTTTCAGTTGGGCTAAGTTTGGACCGGGTATGTGGGCAGCCCAACAGTCCTCCACTCTCTCCCTCTCACCCTCACCCGTCTCTCCCTCTCTCTCTCAACCCGTGCACCCCGACACGCCGGAGACCAAGCCTCCGTCCGCCGCCGTCCAGCCGCCAGGGACTGCCAGACCACCCCAGTTCGGACCCCCGCCACCTCCTCTCCCTCCCCGACCTAGTGCCCGAGCATCTAACCCGCCGGAAGAGGAGAAAACCCGCCGGAGACACCGGGAAGCTTTTCGCCGGAAATCCCACCTCTGGCCGCCATAGGTCGAAATCTTTGGCTCATCTTGTAGCCCTCATCAAGGTGAGTATTCCCTAAAAAGGAATTAGTCTATTTCGTTGTTGTTATGGAGAAATGTATAATTGAAGTTTTTAGAGATTTAAGGATGTTTTGGTTCGATTACCCTAGTTAGGCTCAGAAATGGACTAAATGATAGTTATGAATGTTGTTGAGCATGATAAGAGGAATATTCTGTGAAAATTTGAGAAACATTGGCCCTCGCCGGAATACGGCTGCCGGCCGCCGCCGCCGGCGGAACAGTTTTTCATGCTTTTTGGGTTGGTTTGAATAAGAGGAGTTTAATGAAGTATAGTTGAGAATTTTTGGAGGAGATTTGCTAAGGTTTGGGATTTATTAATGATTAAGGATTTAGGTGGTTATTCGAATGGAGATCCGGCAGTTAGTTTGGCAGGTTTTAAAGTCTAAAAAGGTTAAATTATGGCTTTCGATAAGTGCGGAGTAATGTGAGCCTTATTAAGTAATAAGTGGAGAAGTTGGGCAAGAGAAATGGAATTATAGGCTTCCTTTTTATTTTGGAAATTTTATTAAAGTTGTATCCTAGTATGGAGGCTTAATGATTATTTATTGTTCAGGACGTGAGTAGGATCATTTAGAGGAAGTCTCGGGCCGTCAGCAAGCATAGCCGAGCATTGTGAGTGGACCTTTGATTTTAATATCATGCATGCGCTAAAGTTATTTAATTTCAAAGGCATTTGGAGATATAATATTTTGTTGGATTATCGAGTTCCACTTATTTCTCCGGAACTCTCTTGCTAATTTTAGTTGACACGTGGGACGTGTCAAGTGATTTATATTATTTCCATGTACAGTTGGGAACTGTGCTGTGCGTTATGAGTTTATTATAATTCATTTGGGGAAGTGTAGATCTTTTTATTTTAATATTGGACTTCACCATAAAAGGGTTGATATATAGATTATTGCTAGCTAACCTTATTAGCGGTTCTCATCATATATGAGTCGCTATTATAGTCTTATTAGCGGTTCTCATCATATGAGAGTTGAGCGCTTAGCGTGGGACGCTATTATATACTAGCGGTCCTCATCATATGTGAGTAGAGCGCTTAGCGTGGGACACTATTATAGCCTGGGAGGCTTATTATTATGGTGAAACCTCTTCCCTATTCTTATTGATTTACTGGGAACCAATGGGATTGGTTCATTAGTTTTGTCTATAATTATTTTCGGAAAGATTTCCAAGAATGGCATGCATAAATATTTCTCTCAATAGAAAATATGGGAAGAGCATAAATTTTGATTTCAAGGCTCTATCATTAATTCAGTATTTTTATTATTTATTTTTGTCCACTCACTCTAACGTTTTAAATGCTTTCCCCTAGGCCTTTCGTTTTAAATGCCCAATCTGCAGAGTTCTGTTCGGCGAGGGTAGGAGGCGAGTCATATTTCCCACATCATCCAGTTTTCTCTCATAGGTTACTAGTTTAACCTACCTATGTATTCTCTTCTTTCATAGTAGTTGCTCTGATAACCATGAGATATTTTAAGTGATATTGTTTTTATTGTGGTTGTGTGCTAAGAGCTTATGACTCCACTTAGGAGTGATGAAAAAGACATATTTGGTATGTTTGTATGAGAGATTAAATTCATGAAATTATTTTGATTTATTATGTGAGTTGAGGTGGTGGATGTTTATTGGGGGAGCGGATGGCTCCTGAAGATGTGGATTAAATTGTTGTAGAAGTATTTGGGCTTTGATGATTTTTCTTTCAGGTATGATTACTCATTTTCAAGGGGGTTATGCCAAAATTTTGGTAGAATTTCCCTTGAGGTGGGTCCTGCAGGGTTTATTCCGGATTTCAAGGGGAAATCCGGGGTAGGTCCTGACACGTACAGTTTTGTTTCACTGAGTCTATCTCAGACATGTTCTCTCTCAATAACTTCATTTCTACACACACACAAAGTAGTTGTGACGAATAAACACGAAGCCGATCAAAATTCAAATGAAAATGCGGATAGAATCTAAGAGAAGGAGCGAGACGTATATATCAATAAGCACATAGAGGGGCCGAAGAGAGGTTGCGGCATCAAAGAGATCAAAGCAACATGTTCGGCTTTACCCCAGTGCAGCCCGTGCGACAACACGGGGCCCAGCACCAAAGGGGGCCCAAAGTTTTTCTTTTTTTGTTTTGCTATATATATATATATTAACATACAATAACATATAATAATGAAGAAAAAATAAATAAAACAGAATTAAAAGGGTTATTGAAGTTTATTCTTTCTAATTAATGCTTCTTAATTTTCCTTTTCCCTTTTTTTTTTCTAGGCATTATAATATTTGCCTTTTCCCCCCCTTCCATTCTTAAATGTCCTTATGTAGATATGTTTCATTTTTGGTGATCCTTGCAACCATTAATCATACATTTTGATATGTACATAAATCATGTTGTGGATCTAAAAGTGAAACCACCTGGTGTCATGAAATGCATTGTAGTCCTTTTTTTTTCTTTTTTGTTTTTTCAGACATTGTTTTTATGCTACGTTGCATGGCAACGAAAGCGGAAACGTGGAAGCGAAAGTGTTTGAAGCGCAATAGCGTTTTTTTTTTTTTTCAAAAATTGTTGGAAACCAAAGCGTTTTGGAAGCTTCGAAATAAATAAATTATATATATTTTATATATTAATAAATAAATATCACAGCAAATTCACACCATTATACTAAATTTACATGTATTCACTCGAATAAGCTAAAAAATTACACTTAAATGTCAATAACATCATCCTAGTTCAATAACATAATAATAGCTAAATAGAGAACCTTATATGATATTAATATTCTATAATCAACTTGGAGTATTTAGATAGAAGTCAAGTCATAGAACAAAACATATATTTATGATTTTAAAATTAGTATTAACTAAGTGAGAATTGGTGATAGGCACGCATCCAATCCAAGAATGGTTAGTCTACTTGATAGACAGGGACGAATGCCTCTGCCTTCCCAATTCAACATCTCTTGCAGCGACTCAAGAAGGATTCATCTCCAACGGCCACGAATCCATCCAGTTACTACCATATCCGTTTAGATCGGCCACCACTCATTCAGTCCCTACCGCTTTCTTCTTCTTTTTGCTTGTAAATTTTGTGTTGTGAATTCCTTTCAACAACCGTCGTATCACTGCCGGAGAGACCAAGAGTCCGAGAGAGACGAAATCGATCTTCGTTATTTGAGAAATAAAGAAAAGGATTGTGGTCAGACTTTGACTGTTTTATTGTTCTTCATTCAATCTTAGATTTTCAGATTCGGCACGCTTTCGAAACGGAATCGAGCTCTTCTACCAAGATTCCGTCGCGCTTCCAAATCAAATTTTCCCGGAATCGCGCTTCCGAGCGATTCCGCCCCGCTTCTGCTTTAGAAGCGGGAAACGTGAGCGTTTGTGCGCTTCCGTGCTTTCTAGGTTTTATGTCCCACATCCCTTCCCCCCGGTTATATACTTTTATCATGTGTTAGCATATCAATTAAAAACTATAGGCGTGGAGATTAGTCTTCTGACATCGTATTTGGTTTGGTTTGAAACCCTAAAAAAATGTTTTTTTTTTTTAGTAAAAAATTATGTAAAAAGGCCCATTCTTTTTACGGAGCCTTAAATCCTTCAGGACCGGCCCTACAGAGCAATGCAGCGGTGGCCATGGCTTCTTAGAAGTTAGAACTGTAGAGACTAGAGGGTGAGGGTTTAGAGAGACTAAAGAGAGAAGGTTTAGGGTTTTGTGAGGAGAGGAGGGGAGTTTTAAAAAGGCAGGATTGAGTTCTTGATAATTATACGTGTTCCATAATCTACATATCTTGGAGAACAAGGACGAAACCAATGGCTAATTTTATCTTATGAGATGTTCCCAAGTCTTGGGGAACAAGGACAAATGAGATGTTCCCAAGTTTTTAGAAGCTCGTATAAGACTCATTTGTCCCCAAATTTGACTTCCATGATTCGACATTAAAATATTTATGACATCAAGTGCGCGACACATACATCATATCGCAAAACTTTTCTTTCGTCTTCTACATCTATATTTTAATCGTGGAGACAGTGCCTAATACCATCAAGACTCTAGAAATTTCAGTTGGCTTGATTTTTCGTTAGTATTTGAGGCTTGATTAGCTTCACTTGATATTGCGTACAATTGAAACTATCTTCTTGACACTGATAATAAAAGAGACACGCTTGAATTTTATCAATTCAACATATATCATTACATTTGTGTTTATGATCATATCATGAGGTAAACCTTATCTAAGCTACTTAAGAGTTAAGACTGTCAATATTACAACTTATCTTTGATGAGTATCATGTGGGAATAAGCTCTTAACTTGAGTTTCTTTGAAGTATAGCTCTATCATCATGCAGATGTGTAAGTCCAATAACATGCCAATCTATTAATACTTGAATCAGAATGGACTATAGAACTTGCTCATATATAGTTTGCTATGATATGTCATGCTTTTCACATATCATGATTCTATCCTATAAATCATGTATTAATATACTAGCCTTCCTGCACGCGCATACGCGAGTGCGGAAGGGCCGCGCTCACGCATGTGAATATCGTTTTTTAAGTGTCCTATAGACTGAATTGGCTCTTAAAAGCCCAAACATTATATGATATGTGATCCTTTCCTTCAACCTTTTCCGAAACAGACAACAAATATAAGCACAATATAACATAGTTTGAAAGTGATACGGGTGTATCCTAGTCTTTTAGGGATTAGCTGATTCCTTTTCCAAGTTAGTTAAGGCAATAGCTTTTCTAGCTTGTTAGGGGAATAATTGTCCAACTTCATTTGGGATTAGTTGTTTAACTTAGTTAAGGAGTAGTTTCCAAGTTAGATAAGGATTTATGAAGTTATCAACTCTATAAATAGATAGCATAGTTCTAGGACCAGAGTGAAACAGAGACAACATCTATTTAGACCAGAGAGATAAGAGAGCGAAACAGTTAGAGAGATATATGTTTAAAGTGTTATTATGAGAGAAGACATTAGACAGTAATCATTGTACCCTTTTGCACAATAATAAAAGGAGAATACATTTTCTTCGAACTACATTGCTTGTGGTTTTTAGTACTATTAGCAATTCCGCTGTTAGTAGTATCACCTGAGTAATTCGTATCAAGTTGGTAATCATAGCTAATCGTATTCATAAGGAGTCATGTGGGGCATGGTCCTGACTCGTTCACTTTACCGAAAGCTAGGAAAAGCTCTTGTGTCTTTGGAAAATACCACAAGATCAAAAGGAAAGAAGATGGGTGATGAAACACCAGAAAAAGAGAGACTTGATGCATTGGAGAAGCAGGTGGCGTCAATGAAATCTGAGTTTTTGGAACTGGCCAGCCTCCTCAAACAACTGTTAACGAAAGAGGAACCTTTGGAGAAGCCGAAAGATGCGCCTTCTGAATCGGAAGATAGGTCAGAGGAATCCGAATCGGATGGGGAGTCAGACAACGCCAGCAAAACCTCACAACAAGAAGGAAAAAGTTCTTTTTGGAACTTGAAGATTGACTTTAAGATTGAAGTCTCGATGTATGACGGTAGCGTCAACGTTGACAAGTTGGACGACTAGATGGAGCGTCTTGACACATATTTTACATTCCATCGTTTTACATTGAAAGAGAAGATCAGCTGTGCGACTCTGAAATTATCATCTCACGCTTTAACTTGGTCGAAGTCCTACTGGAGGAATAGTGTTGAGGAGGTAGTGTCGTGGAAGAGGTTCAAAGAATTGCTTAGAAAGAAGTTCTATCCAGTAGGGTTTTTGGAGGAACGATGGGACAAGTGGCATAACTTGCGCCAGAAAGTCAATCAGTTCGTACAAGATTACACTACCGAATTCCAGAATCAAGCTATGGTTCTAGATATATCCCTGACGAAGTATTCGGTATTTACGAAGTACAAAGCATGACTGCATGAGTACCTCCAAAGGGAGTTGAGTTTGTTCACGGTACAATCTGTTGAAGAAGCTAGCAAAAAAGCCATCGCCATTGAGAAGAAGTTCAAGAGGAATGGAACTAAGGGAGATGGAAAACAGACTAGGGGTAAGTCAAATGTTTTCTATGCCAAAAAAGAGGAGGAGAAGAAAGGTGAGTTGGATGGTAAATCTTGCAATCACTGCAAGGGAACAGGACACGTGGCAGATATGTGTTGGGTGAAGTTTCCTCACCTTAAACCAAGAGTGTTACGACATAAGGAGGAGAGGAAGAAGACAACATTAATCACAAACGAGGCAAAAGAAGTACTAGGAATGACAGAACCTAATGCGAAGCTCAATCTTATGGCAGGAACACAGTTAGGGAACGACGACGAGAACCGCAAGGAGCAGCTTTTTGTTGTAAAGCTACAGGTGAAGACCAGTTTAGTTGATGCCATTGTGGATCCGGGAAGTTAGAAGAACCTTATCTCGGAAGCTTTGGTTCAAAACGACGAGAATCGCAAGGAGCAGCTTTTTGTTGTAAAGCTACAGGTGAAGACCAGTTTAGTTGATGCCATTGTGGATCCGGGAAGTCAGAAGAACCTAATCTTGGAAGCTTTGGTTCAAAAGTTAGGTTTTCAAACGGTCAAACATCCGAAGCTATATCCATTAGGATGGATTCAGAAGGACACATGACTAAGTATTACCAGTCAATGCACATTCAAGTTTGCTCTTCGTGAATCTTACATCAACGAAGTAACATGCGATGTGGTGCCATTGGATGTTTGTTAGGTGATTCTGGGAAATCCTTACTTATGGGATAGAGATATCTACGAAAGGAAGGCTCAGAAGTACACATTTACGAAAGACGGACAACGTTCGTTATCCGGGCGGCGTCCCTCCCACCAGAGGCAAGCTTGGTAGCAGTGACTCAGGCTAAAAGATTAGTCAATGCTTGTAGAAATTTGTCTTGTTGACACGTCCACATGAAGGGCACTCAAGTTAAGATGTTGAGAAGTCAAAATTGAAGAAGTCCCAAGCAAAGTACAAGGCCAGACATGGTAAACATCGGGTACCTTGTAACTTTGGTATTAGCGACTTAGTATGGTTAAGGTTGAGTAAAGAGCGCCTTAAAGATGATCCATTATTGGAAGATTGCATTTTGGAGCAGCAAGTGGCTACGACACGTCGAGGGGAACAAACAGTGTTTTGCATTGGGCGTGCAGGTCAGATTCCAAGCAAGGCTAAATGGTTCAGCAAAGAGAAGAGAACTCTTGAGTTTCCTAATCTCCAATTTTAACTTAAACGAGAGTTTAAGTTCCTAAAAGAGGGAGCCATGATACAGGTGTATCGTAGTCTTTTAGGGATTAGCCGATTCCTTCTCCAAGTTAGTTAAGGAAATAGCTTTTCTAGCTTGTTAGGGGAATAGTTTTCCAACTTAGTTTGGGATTAGTTGTTTAACTTAGTTAAGGAGTAGTTTCCAAGTTAGATAAGGATTTATGGAGTTATCAACTCTATAAATAGAGGTCTTAGCATAGTTCTAGGACCATAGTGAAATAGAGACAACATCTGTTTAGACCAGAGAGAGAAGAGAGCGAAACGGTTAGAGAGATATCTGTTTATAGTGTTATTGTGAGAGACGGCATTAGACAGTAATCATTGTACCTTTTTGCACAATAATAAGAGGAGAATACATTTTCTTCGAACTACATTGCTTGCGGTTTTTAGTACTGTTAGCAATTCCGCTGTTAGCAGTATCACCTGAGTAATTCGTATCAAAAAGAACAATTTGTAATTCCTAATAGCCCAAGTAAAGAAAGCCAAACCATTCGTCAAGCTCTATTCTTCTCTAGTATATCTACACTAATTGCAACAGTAAAATCCGGGTACAAATATAGCATAATATGATAAAGTGGAACAATAAATAGCTAATCAGTAAAGATTTTGTAATCTAATTCCTCATAAAATGTTGATTAATATGCATAAAACACTCCACAGGTCTGCTATTTAATCTAATGAACCTTTTATAGTACCTTTTCCATCACCACCTTGACGCGATGACATTTCTAAAGCTTTCATGTCATAATGAAGAATGAATGCATTAGCATTGTCTAAATATACAAGGCCAAATAGAAGACAAATATTAAAAAAAAAATTAGCTTAACACATGATTAGTATTGTCAATTGTCTACCTGTTCTGAGAAAAAAATATTTGTTTCCACAATTTTTTCATATGCATATGTCAGTGCTTTCTGCTTTGCACTTGTAGTCTGTCATCTGATTCAAGAAGTGGAGTCTGCAGTTTGCAAATTCTGTATAGAAGCGTCCGACATGAAATGCGATCGTCTACTATGAAAGAAAGAGACTTGATCTTTTTCACATTTAACGGTGGGCTTTTTAGACAGTTCAAAAATTTAACCATCTCAAATCCTTCTGGTTTTATTAATAGTAGATGTATCCCATTACTTTTCTCTGCTAATGCAAATGTATCAGATTTAACCCATTGTTTCTCATCCGCTCTATACATCATTAGAGTGATCCGTAATCTTGTGTTGGTGGCTAGCTCTCAATCAAAACATGAAAGAATTTTCATTAGACTGTTAATCTGTACGTTGTTGCAGATATTTCATTAATCAAGCTACGAAAAATATAAAAGTCACAAAATTGAGGCTCTTTAAAAAATACCAAACCAATCAAACTATACTTACTTAGTCTAGGTGTTCCCTGAATCAATTGCTACATAGTGTTGAATGAAATGAGTAATTTTCAAGCATAAAAGCATACAAAAAATGAGGTCAATTAAAACAAAAGCTAGACCTAAGTCTGTGTAGTTTTCTCTAAATACGTATGATGACTTATCAGAAAACCAATAATTTACAAAATTACTTTGATATTAGATTCATACAAACATTGGAACCCCAACCAAAAATTGAGAGCATACCTTCTTAGATGGTTTGTCCATGACAATAGAGTGTTTCCTGGACGGCGAAAGGGGCAATCCGTTGGAAAGTAGCTGTCGATTAAGACATAAGGTTAACGACTGACAGTAATTTGCAATTAAAAAAATCTAAGATATAATACTAATATGTCACATGTAAGTTAATGTCATACATATCCAGTGATACTTTTCAGTTTAAACACATACATATACAGTAGTATTGCTCTTTTATATACCAATTCCATACGTCCAAGTGGTAATACAGAGATATATGCTGTGAATTTTTCCATCACCATGCAAAAGATGATTCGGAACATAAGTGCAGCCAAATGAAACACAAAACCGAACATAATTTCACATCCCTTTTAAAATGAAGCTGCTTAATATATGAAGCGTACATGCGCCACGTGTCCACGCAGCGGAAGCAGGATGCCATGTCCGCACATTTCAAAAATTCAAACCATAACGGATCGGTTTTACTTATTCGGATACAGCTCGCACCCAAAAAGAAAGACCCGATTTTCGTTGTTTTTGAGTTTTCATATTCCCGCTCCCAATCTCCTCTCTCTTCCAAAACCCTCA
>NC_020494.1:10172604-10186171 GCF_000184155.1 Fragaria vesca subsp. vesca
CTACCTACTACTACTACTACTCTCTCTCTCTCTCTCTCTCTCTCTCTCTCTCTCTCATCCGTCTCCGATTTCAAATCCGAAACCCTAGAAGAAGAAGAAGCTCCGCGATGAACCAGTACCACATATACGAGGCCATCGGCCGTGGAAAGTGCTCGGTAAACATTTCCGAACGTCTTTCTCTTCGCTTTTTGTTGATTCCGAATCTCCGGCGATTTCACTGATTTTTACTTCGATTTGGTTACTCTACTGATCCGATTTGTGCTCGGTTTTGCAGACTGTGTACAAAGGGAGGAAGAAGAAGACGATTGAGTACTACGCGATTAAGAGCGTCGAGAAATCTCAGAAGAGCAAGCTTCTTCAGGAAGTGAGTGTATAATTAGTTCAATTTGCGATTCCGAGATTCTCAGTGCGTTTGATTTTTGGAAAATTTTAGCTTCAATTATTAGGTCATGTAATTTTTTTTCAATTTTTTTGTTGGCATTAATTTCAGGTTAAGATTCTTCATACTCTAGATCATCAGAATATTCTCAAGTTTTATTGGTGGTGAGTGTTCTTTATCCAATGATTGTTTACGAAATTTCGTTATTTACGTCTGTGTATTTATGGATTTCATCTTTGTTTCGGCATTGCTTAGGTATGAAACTTCTGCTCACTTGTGGTTGGTTCTGGAGTATTGCGTTGGTGGGAATTTGATGACATTGTTGGACCAGGTATGGATCATTGAATGCAAACTTTGCATTACTTAATGTGTATGAGCTTCTATATGTGTTATTTGCTATGGATGAAGTTTTGGATAATTTAATTGGCTATATAGGCAGTGGTAAGGTTTTTGAAAAGATGATTCCATTTGTCATGTTATATTGTGAACTTTGTAGTGGTGTTATTGATGTATGAAGCGTTTCTAGAATTGTCTTAATGATTAGGTTTTGAATGATTACAGGATCGTCAGCTACCTGAAGAGTCGATTCATGACCTTGGGTGGGATCTTGTTAGAGCTTTGCTGTAAGAAATACTCACTTTGTTTTTTTTTAGCCTCATAGCGAGCCTAAGCATGTTTACTTGAGTTTTATTTATGTTCTGGAAATGGTTGATTCCTTTAGGTTCTTACATTCAAAGGGTATCATATACTGTGATTTGAAACCATCAAATATCCTGTTGGACGAGAATGGCCGTACAAAGGTATACTATATTTGTCTTCTGTTTGTTTATCTTCTAAGCCCCTTTAATCTTTTTGGTTCTCATCTGGTATGGTTTCTTTGTGCATTTCAGCTCTGTGATTTTGGACTGGCAAGAAAGCTGAGCGATATATCACAAACCTCTTCTTCCTCGGTCTGTTATCTCATCTGCCCCAACATTAGACATTATTGGATAAATTCAAATCAAATTAGAAACTTCTTGTTCTTAATTTTATGCTTGAAATTATGAAAAGACTAACACAGCTTTACCTTGTTTCACATGTTTAGTTGCCACAAGCAAAACGTGGAACACCTTGTTATATGGCTCCTGAGCTTTTTGAAGACGGGGGTGTCCATTCATATGCATCTGATTTCTGGGCCCTTGGTTGTGTACTATATGAGTGCTATGCTGGGAGGCCTCCATTTGTGGGTAGAGAATTTACTCAGCTAGTGAAGTCCATCCTCTCAGATCCAATACCTCCTCTACCTGGCACTCCTAGTCGTCCTTTTGTCAATCTAATAAATTCTTTACTCATCAAGGACCCAGCTGAACGAGTACAGTGGCCTGAACTCTGTGGTCATGCTTTCTGGAGAACCAAGTTAAATCCAGTGCCTCTACCTCCTCAGCCTGCTTTTGCGAATATGCTAGAGCAATATGCCAAGCCATTGTCAATACGAAATGGTGATAAATCTTCTGAGAATAGGACTCCTAAATCTCGTCAAAAGGATGTCAAGGGAGCTTCAAAGCAGGATGAGAATTCTATTGTAGGATCAAAAGGCCATGGAACTCCAGTCAAAGGCACACCTGGAAGTCGGAGAACTCAAGCAAAGGTATCTGGCAGAGGAGTTGATGAAAAGCAAAAGGATCATTCTGGCACTACCAGGGGCGTGAATCTCCTAAGACTCTCAAGAATAGCAAAGCAGAACTTGCAGAGGGAAAATGAGAAAGAGAACTATCGGAGGCCGGTGTCTAATAATTCTGAGAATGATTCAGAAGTCAAAATTGAGAACACTGATATGGAACTTGACTTTAATGAAAACACTGAAGATGATGCACAAGATGAATCTGATGGGCCAGATAACCAAGCTTCACTGGATGAAAAATCTTCAAGTCAAAATCAGCAGCAGGTTAAAGCAGAAGAGATGGAAAATAACATAAACCATTCAGATACCTCATCTGTGGTAAATGCGCCTGCATCAAATGAATCAACAATATGTGATCAGGAATCACCACAGAGTTTTGACGTGGCTGCAACTCCATGCAGTGCCAGTCCTCAGATAAAAAATCATAGATTTAAGGAAGGGTCTGGATCTGCAGTTGACTACGATTCTTCAAAATCTTCAAATAACCTTTCAGAGGTTCTTTGGCATCCTTCTGATCTTTCAGTCAGACCTGTAATGCCTAGCAGAAAAGCTGATAAAACTTCGGAGGTTATTCCTTCACTTCCCTTTGAGGCACTGCAAGCTGCTGATTTTGTGAAGATGTCTAAAGAGCAATTGGATACACTCACCAATAAGATTGTATCCATTTTTAATGGGAACATCAGCATTGGGGAGAAGCAGAATGCAATTAGATACCTTGAGATGTTGACCAACAATGCGGATGCTGCTAATATCTTGACCAATGGACCCATCATGCTTATCCTTGTTAAAATGCTTCGACAGACCAAGGCTTTGGCTCTGCGTGTCCAAGTTGCTTCACTGATTGGTTTGTTGATCCGACATTCTACTTTTATTCATGATGATTTGGCAAATTCTGGAATTTTGGGGTCACTGGCCGATGGCCTTGGAGACAGGCAGGAAAAAGTTAGGAGATTTTCTATGGCCGCTTTAGGTGAGCTGCTATTCTATATTTCAACTCAAAGTGAGCATGCTGGAGATAACAATCCTGTAGAGTCTCCATCCAAGGAATGCCGGTCCACATCTGGGTGGCAGGTTAGCATAATATCTTATTGCAGTGAACTTGTTGCTTCTGCAATTGATCGCATAAGGATTTACTGTTATGTCATATATGATCATGTATTTTCGTTTGAGTGAAAGTATGTGTATATCGAATACATATATGCTTGCATTCTCTATTAGAATGTTTTTCCATTTTGGGGTCATATATTGAAGTCTCAAATATGTAGTGCGTGAAGAGAAATGCCCTTTTTTTATGTGTTCTATCCTGTTTTCTACTTGATTTTTTCTTATTAACATTTTAGTCTCTGGTGTAGGTCTCCAATTTGTTGCTTTCCAAAGTGGCATCAATTTTACGAAAAGGAGAGGATGACATAACTCAACTTTATGCATTGAGGACGATTGAAAATATATGTAGCCAAGCAGGGCACTGGGCAGCTCGTTTGAACAGCCAGGGCATGATTAATAACCTGTGCTATATATATAGGGCTACTGGGAAACTGGAAAGCATGAGACTCACAGCAGGATCATGTTTAGTCCGCCTGGTTCGTTTCAATCCACCTAGCATTCAGCAAGTAATTGATATTCTTCCTTTAAAGGAAATAGCATCTGCAATTGTCAAGGGCAGTCTGAGGGAGCAGCAGATCAGCTTAAACCTTTTGAACATGGCCATGCTTGGAAGTCACATGTTCACAAACTTTGGGAGGTACCTCTTGCCACTGATGGAGGATAAGAATATTGTTCCAAGTCTTGTGTCTCTTATTGAGCAGGGAAGTGAAGTTTTGAAAGGAAAAGCACTTGTTTTAGTTTCTCTTCTTTGTAAGAACAGCAGTTCCAAGAGTAGTAGGAGGTGGCTGCCACATTTTTTTTGCAATGCCAGGTTACTGTCCATGGTGGACAGGCTGGCAAAAGAGAAAGATCAGTATGTGAAACAGTGTTTAGATGCATTTGTGTGTGTTGTGGCCTCTGTTATACCTGGTTACTGGATACTATAACCGGTGACTTTCAGCAAATGATAGGAAGGCGCCATGGACATCTGTCTCCCCTCAACTGTAGAGCTACTCCAAAGACCAACATTCATATGCTCCCTGTAGTTCTCCATCTTCTTCGAAGCTCATCTTTTAAGCATAAGGTGGTGAGTGATCAGGTCCTGCAGCAGTTGGCAAATCTAATAAAAATCGTGGAAACACCATTTCAGGTAGGTGACTGCAGTTGAACCATTTTGTGTACTTTAATAATTTTTTCTAGATTTTTGGGTGAAATCAAGTTACATATTTGGCTAATCCAAGCTTCACCATTAATTAGACTGAAAATTTATTACACCCAATCTCTAGTTGATTTATTAGCCAACTGTCATTTGTTGGATGTAGTTTGTCTGATACACACATTACTGTCTTGGCAAGTGATCCAAGGTTGTGCTAGGTTGGTATAATGCCTGAGCAAGTTACAACTTGATAACTGCCCATTATACTGTCTAGATAAATGCTAAATGAATCACTAACTAAACCATATAACTGAGTTTTCTTTGTGTGGGCACCTTATACTAGTTTAGTTACAGCTCTACAGTTATTTTGGCCCTTATGGTAAAATTTCATTTTTTGTGGAGAGAAGAATTGGTCTAGTTCTAATTGATGAAAATTTGTAATAGGATTAGTTGAGACTATAGTATATGCTGACATTGGTACTGATTAATAACTTATCGGTGATTTCCAGGGCAGGGATGACTTTCAAATGCATCTACTTCGAATTCTTGAATCAGTTGCTGAGGAGTCACCTGTAATTCTCAGAAGCCCTGATATTTTTACCCGTGAGGTCCTCCCCAGTTTGTCTGTTCTGTATAAGGGAAACAAGGATGGTGATGCCAGGTTTCTGTGCTTAAAAATCTTGTTTGATGTGATGGTAATTTTTCTTAATGAACAATCTGAAGATGAGCAAAGGTCCAAAGAATTGCAATCCATATCCAACACAAACTTTCTTCCTCTCTACCCTTCCTTGATTGAAGATGAAGATCCAATTCCCATGTATGCACAAAAGCTGCTAGTTATGCTGATTGATTATAATTTCATCAAAATCGCAGACATTCTTCATCTGAAGATAGTATCGCAATGCTTTGAGTTTTTGCTGGGTGATCTGTCAAGTGCAAATGTAAACAATGTTATGCTATGCCTGGCTCTGACATCTGCTCCTGAAATGGAAACCAAGTTACTTTCTCAGCTGAGGGTAGTTAGGAAAATAGGAAATCTTCTAGAGCTTGTATATGCAAAAGATATGGAAGATTTTCTGGAACCAACACTTGGTCTGTGTAGGGCTTTCCTTCTACGTTCAGTGAGTGGTAGAAAAGGCTTCACCTATTCATCAGAACCTACTCTTTTGGGTGATGTGTCTTTTGAGCCAAGTGGTGATCAGCAGCAAGGTATACGAGATATCATGGACTTTGGAAGCAATGTTGGTGTATTGCTAGAGTTAAGTAGTTCTCATGGAGGAAATGTGGCAGATATAGCTTCAGAATGTGTTGTGTTGTTGCTAAAGGCAGCTCCTAGGGAAGGCACCGCTGGTCTACTAACTAATCTTCCAAAAGTTACTGCAATGCTTGAGTCTTGGCGTAGAGGCACATCTCATTTGTTCGTGCAGCGAGTGCTACATGCACTTGGTTATGCTTGTAGGCAGTATTTGTTACATGCAATGATACTGTCGATATCATTACCTGAGATTCCAAGAATTGAGAGCATAGTATCTGAGCTTAAGGGTTCGGGTGTACCTGCTTTAGCCACTGCTGCTTTTCATGTGGCTGTGGAGTTGCAGCGGCTTCCTCGCTGCATGTGAAGCCCCACAGGTTGTGTGCTGATTTCTTTTCCCTATTGTTTTGTGTCATAATCTTTAGTCCCTCAGTTTTACTAAAAGTTTTCTTTTGGCATGCAGTAGTAATACTATTCAAATCAAATGGATTTTAGAAGGGTATCAGATGAATACGTTTCTCTCGGGCTGTGATAAAGGGTCAACAACTTATGAAGGTGAGGGCAATCTTTCTGCATTGCACTTCTGTCAATCCAACATTGGCATATCATCGTATAATCCATGTACTCTGTATCTCCATTGGATTTTTCCATCGATTTTTCTCTGCTTTACTGCAATTTTATCACAATCATGTGCGCAACAGTCATCTTGAAGTGCTGGGTAGTTGCGTTATGAAATTGTTTAGTTGTTTCATGAAAACTGAAGTGATACATTCAAATTTACATAGGATTTGAAGGTGTAATATTCCTTCAGTTGTTTATATGCAATTTAGGTGAAAAGAAGTGTCATCATATTGATAGAGGTTATGTGTTTTTTTTTTTCTGCTACCATAGGGCTATTGGGGGCTAAAACCCCAGGAAAAAAAAATAATCTAAAAACTAGACACAGCTTAAACAACTTGGCTTGTTCTGGCAATACCACGGTACCACCAAACTCACCAAGCGCAGCAACTTTCTGAAGGTGCACACACCTCGTGTATTTTCAGTGGTATCCTTTGCTTTGCAAGGATATCTGGATGCTGCAACTACATTTCTATCTCTATGAATATGCCTCAAATGCAGATGGCTAGAACTCCTGTCGGAACTCTTACCATTCTCAATCAGAGTCCCAAGAGGATGGAGGGTGGAGTTCTCAGTATTAGTGAGATTTACCAACACTGCAGATTCAGGTTCAATGTACTTAAAGCTTGAAAAACCTCTGCATCATTAGTGTTCATCATGACACCACCAGTCCCACTGTCCAATGTCTTCCCTGATTACTCCCCCAGCAGACCTCGACTCATTCACCGTTCAACTTAAATTGAACCAAAGGATGTTTACACCAGGCCAACATTTAAACTTTTAAACTCTTTCCAGTGAAAGATTTGCTAGTGCAGTTAAACCATTCAGAAGCATAGCTGATAATAGATGTACCTTTTCGTCTCCGTTTCTAGATGAACTAGCAAGACACGATGAAAATCACATGCCACTGCATATTTTTTTAACTAACAATCCTTCCGCTCTATAATCGCCATTTAGAAATAAACAGTTGGCCATGCAGCAATATCAATCTTTTGCCAAACCTGCTGACCTCTTGAACAGTCATGAAGCAGATGACTCAAGGTTTCGACCTAGTCTGGATAAAAATGACTATTGGGTATAGTAGTGCTGTAGTGGTCTGTTTTTCAATCTGTTTTTCATTAGTGAAGTCTTCCCTGAACAGTGGTCGAAGTTTGGTCGAAGTTTGCTGCTGCCTATAACATATACATGTTTTTCTTATTGCTATTGTTAGCTCTGCATGTAGTAGGCAGTTTTAGTTGACTTTTTCATTAGAGATTTGATGCATTCACTTTGATATTGTATAAGTTTAACATACACAAAGCTTCAATGCTGTCTGGTTTTTGGTTTTAAGGTGCCTACATAAGGCCGCAATATCAGAAATAAGATCAAGAGACATATCTCTACTATTAGAAAGCCAGACGCTCATTTGGTGTCTTTGGTCGGTGTCTTTGGTGAAGCCTTTTTTTGAATTACCCAAAAAACCAAGGTAATAGAAAATTCTTAAAGAAAAAAAATAAGTTACTATAACCATAACCGTAAAACACCATTGAAATTTTAAGGAGAAAAAAAAGGATGTGGTTTGTTCCACTTTTGGTGGAGTAATTAAATATGATAAATCATATTCATTCCACTTTAAGTGGAGCAGTACTTTAAGTGAAGCAGTTCAAGTTAAACTTCTCACATTTTGTAAACTCACTTGTAAATGCACGGGTAAAAGGTTAGTCTATATATATTTGGAGAGCAATAAATAGACTGTCCAGATAGCCCACAGTAGATATCAATGCATTTTTCGACACTCTTGCATGAGCAGTGCTTGCTTTGCTTCAGCCAAAAAAAGCGTGTGACATGCTAGGACCAGACTGGGAAGATGGAAAAGATTCAAAACCTATTGAAAACTGAATGGGGATGATTAAACAGGCACCAACTTATTGTTGCTATAGAGATGGCGTGTCGGTTCAAATTGTACAAGGATAAGTTCTCTTACTGAAATAGTAGTATCGATTCGCAGGTACCAGTTACCAAATTACAGTGCCAATTCTAGTTCAATGTGAACTTCATATTCACTATACACATTTGCACAAACTTATTAGACGGCACAATGCGCATTAAGGCACGGTGGTGACATAAAATCTGGTTCTACTGTTCTCTATTATCGGCACCCTCTATGTAGATTTTTACTCCAAGTTAGAAACTAGCATGTAAAATCACCGTTTTTGGGATGACAGCAGTGATTCCATCTACCTGCCCATAGGTTCAACTGCAGTGATAGTTACAGCTTGAAAACTTGGGGCTTGCTTAGGACATGTACCTTGTCTCTTAATGTTAGAGTTCATGAAATGGCTGAACTATTGGATCCGTGATTCTTGGGGGTGGGTGTATTGTTCTTGACCTCTTAGTTTCTTTATTCTACTGTGAAGCTCATGTTTGGCGACAATTTATCATATGACTGCAAATCTTTGCATGATGAGTCAATAATGTCGGAAGTTGCATCACATCTATTCATTTTTCTTTACCGTGGAAACTTGTTTGGTGACCTGAAAAGAAAGGCTTTTGTGAAAATTAACTTCATCGAAAAAAAAAATGTGAGGAAATTAAAAATAGAGTTGGTGGTTTATATGGGGGGAAATTGAATGTGGCTAGGGAATCAATTTTCACAAATTATAAGCTCCTAAGATGCTCATGATTTACAAATTTTTCGAAAGAAATACTAAAGATTGTTTAGAACACCGGAATAAATTAACGGTTTGGAGTCATAGTTGAATGAAAATCACAACTTAGTCAATGTAAGTAACGGATTAGATCAATTTTCATGACCCTGTACTACTAGGGGATTAGTGATTATCACAGTGAACTAGTGGAGTAATGAAGTAGATTAGGGACTTTAGGGTTCCGGATTATAAGCAAAGGTCACGGACTAAAAAGAAAAACCATCTGATCCCAACTTAAAATATGCTTAGCCATCTTTGATCTTTGTCTCTTTGTCTCTAACCCCAAACATCCGATGATGCCAACCTGTATTTTTCTCAATCTTCATCCAATTATTCAAAAACCATGTGGAATTCAACCCCACATTGAGCTTCTAGTCATCCTTTTTTAACAACCCAAATCATAGCTTGAACCAAAAGCTCACTCACACCCTCCTCTTTTACTATACTCTTTGATCACACAAGTATATAGAGCACTCTCTCCACTTTGGTGTGTGGGAGTGATTATGTTCATCATTAAAATGGCCTCTTTTTGGTTCCATACACTGCTCATTATGGCCTTCATGGTCTCACCTCTGCTTTCCTTCACTTCAAAAGCATCTACTATCACAGCATCACCTGCATTGTTCTCTACTCCTCATCCATCTTCTGTCCAAGGTTTGCCTCCAGATATAGCTCCACTTTTGCCATCTCCTGGTCCTGTGGTGCCTGATACTCCTAATGATAACTCCATACCCACCATTCCTTCCAATCCAAGCCCTCCGAATCCGGATGACTTGGTTTCACTTGGACCTTCTTCTGCATTTGCGCCTTTGCCTGCTTCTTCAGCCTCATCTACAGACTTATTTTGGACTATAAACTTGGCCGCCCTTGCAGGTGCGGCGGCTTCTATATATGCAGCTTCTTAGGGTGTACAAGTCTTTTGAGGTACAAGATTCACAATCATTGTTTGTAGTTAGTTAGTGCCTCTATAATGGGTTGGAGACTTGGAGTGAACTTTCCCAATATATGTATAGTACCATTGTTATAGATTGTAGAATTTGTAACTGATTTGGAGTATATTTGCTACTTTTCTTTGGGGGACTTGGTTATTGTACAATGGAACTTACTGAATAACTTGATTCTACTTTCATGTTACATGAGAATAAGACAACACCAAGAAGTAATTCATGGAAGGGCAAATTGTTTTCAATTCTACTGTAAAGTGGGAAATACTCCCAACACCCCATTCTGAGTTGTCAAACAAAACTTGTCATTCATAGATTTATGATTGTTCATCTGATTTGCATATTATTAGGTAGTTGATGACCAACTATTGGTAGAACATAAACTGCCAAATTTGTCTTCCGAGCACATTTCATCAATAGTTAGCATTATTAATAAGAGAAAGAACTTGATATGTTAGCATTGAAGGTGAGTTCTGTTTGAAGTTGCATGTGACAAACCAAGCAATTAAGTAAACATACTAACCTGTTACAAGTTTTCCAATCAAACTAAAAGATAGAAAGAGCTGGCGTTTCTGACTTGTCTCTTTCTGCTCTGTAATCTTTTAATACCAGTCCGGCAGTATCATATAAGATTCGCAGATCCAGAGTGATACCTGGACTTAAATATGAATGCACTCCATGCAATTTGTCAGAGGCCAACAGCAAGCAGAGAAATCAGAACTGCAACTGCATACTTTTCTCCATTCTCCAATTCATCTTACAAGAGCAGCGGCCAAGGTTGTCACCATGCCCAAGCTACAGTTGTAAGCCAGAGAAACTGAGATCAATGAATATTACAACCTTGATGGCACATCTGAATTAGGACAGTACCAATTGGGAAGAACAGTTTCAAAACATTTGAAAGGGCATGCAGGTACATCTAAATTAGGACAGTACCGATTGGGAAGAACTCGAACCGTTCCAAAACATTTGAAGGGCATCTAGGAGAAACTTCTATCTTTCCACACTAGTTTTAAAATATTTTCTGATACATTTGATCTTTGATAGAAGATGGCTTTATTACAAACTGAATGCACCCCATCAAAAGCATTGCAATTATTCTCAAAGCTAAAGTCGAAACATGTAATTATCTTCAGAAACAACCAAATAGAGAACATAACACAATGAGAGATCTTCAGATTAAGAACACTACAATATCCATAGATAGGGGCAACTTAAGTACCAAAATGCTACATAACTCACAAAAAGAAAAAAGAAAAAGAAAAAACAGGAAGCCAACAGAAAGAAGAAAAAGGGTCCACAGGTCTGTGTTGTACTCTAGAGACTATTATTAAGCTTTCTTCTCACAGAGCTTCTCAATCAGATCTGCTGCGTCTTGAACAGTGGCGATGGTCTGAGCACTTTCTTCTTCCACGCTGATACCAAACTCCTCCTCAAGTCCCATCACAATCTCAACCTGTACAATTACAAGTGCATATCTAATTAATGAAGATGATCAAGCAAACATCACCAACCAAGTTGCAATCAATGTGCTCTCAGATATATGAAAAAGGAAAAGCAAAGCTTGATAAAAGTTTCAGATGTTAAAACAAAGTGGGCAAGCTAACGAGAAAGTTTCAACGTTAAACAAAGAAGGGCCCCTAGAAACAGTTCACTGTACACTCAATGGGAAATTCATATTGTGTTCTCATCATGGAAATCAATGAAAATGCTTCTCCTCATGTTTTTTTTCTCCCTATTGAAAGAAAAGGAAGCTGTAACAGTCATGATTTGAGGCAAACATGGAATGCATGTAACGTTAACATTCCCACAGCTTACAATTATATATCAAGCAAACAAAAAAGATGACACGATAATTGGTATGGTCAAAAATAAGAGTAACGGATGGTAGGTACGACTTACAGTGTCAAGAGAATCAGCTCCTAGTTCACTGAATTTGGAGCCTGCGGTCACAGCTGTGTCATCAGGCAAAGCCAGCTGCTTCTTCACTATATCACAGACCTTGTTAAGAGTCTCTGGTTTGGCCTGTGCAGAAGTATTAACAGCATGTTGCGACTAGTTACTTTATCAGAGCACTTATTTGTGAAGTAATGCAAGATATTGTAATCTTATATACCAACATTCGATAGCATTTGTACCATATAAGAATGCAAAGTTCCATCGACTACAATGCTAGGGTGGTTTTCAATGATCATGACTATTGAACTAATGTACTTAATCTACATCCAATAGTGTTGGTACCTTCCATAAACAAGAAACCTATCACATAGTTCAGGTATGCAGAGGATACTTTATTTCACTAGAGAACCCCTCTGAAAAGAGGAATAAAACGTAACCATAAGGGTGAACAAGATTGATGTTCTATGTCTCTAATCCAAGTTTGCACTTATCGAAACCAACATTGAAAATTTCTTATCCAATGCCCCAACATGTAAAGTAAACACTGGTGGCCTTCATTGTGCAGAAGTTTTATCAAATAAGCAAGAATGTAGAAATTTATTGGAGATTGATGAGGGAAACAATCAATAAAGAAGAGTCACAGTAGTATGACTAGCTTCACAACAAATACTTACTGAACAGGAAACTTGGAAGCGTCCAGGTCTTGAAGTCAGAGATGGGAAGCGCTTCCCAGTAATGGAAAAGGATACCGATTTCAAACTAGAGACCCTGCTGCTGCGTGCCTACCAACATTGAACAACGATAACAGAATGTCAAGTACTACACAAGAAAAGAAAAAAATGTACAAAACAATACTGAAGTTCCAACATCAATTACTAGACAATTTTTACAATATATGGCAGAAAATCCCTAACCTCCTTTTATATGAGGGAAGCCAGACTTTTAGGTCATAAAGTGTAGTTAAGCAGCTTTTTTAGTTATTCCGATCTCTATTATTTTAAACTTCTGCTGACCTTTACTTAACTTGAATATCATTAGTAGAAGTAGAGGCATATAAAATCCAGAAGAATACTTCAATTTACGATCTGATGCATCATTAATTTAAGTGGCATGCATGAAGAACCCCAAAAATGATTTAACAATTGGACCCCAAATTATTATAGGTCAAGTTCCCACTCAATCAAATGATTCAAATCAAGCACACTCCAAGACCAAATAGGACCCAAAATGAAAAGGGTCTTCATCAAATCTCTGGTCAATGCATAGTGTAGAGTCCACAACCATAACATGCAATGTTGATCAGCTACCAAACTTGAAATTATCAGATAAACCAATACAAAAAGCTGAAGTCTTTAATTCAAAACTCATACACAATCCAACAGAATTCAAATCAAATTCCAATGGGGATCACAAAATCTGCAAAAATTGACAGTAACCCACAAACAAGAATCTGAAAAAGATCAAAACTTTACACCGATTCAATCAAAAACAACACAAATTCAACAACCCAAATCGTAAAAACGAGTAAAAACACATAAAAGTAACAAAAGATTGAATCTTAAGAGAATATTGAGAGAGTGGGGATTTACCAGGGCGGGTTTGAAGGAAGCAGAGAAGGCAGTAGAGGTTTGGGAAAGAGAAGCCATTGGATCTGAAAGTGAGGGAGGACGGAGAACACGAAGAGTGTGTGTGTGAGTTGGGAGAGTGAGAGCTGCTTACTTGGGAGAAAACAGTGTCTTTAAACAAGGTTTATATAAAGATGGTGAGAGATGGTATGTTGTTTCTTGGTGTTTGTTGGGATTTGTTGGGCCTTCAAAGTTGAAAGCTTTGGTTATATCGAAAGTGGGGGATTTGACTGTTAGGCCCCTCTCTCTCTCTCTCTCTCTCTC
>NC_020494.1:10186191-10210339 GCF_000184155.1 Fragaria vesca subsp. vesca
CGAAGTAGGGGAGGTTTGTACTGTTAGGTCCCGTCCTCTCTCTCTCTCTCTCTCTCTCGCCTTGTCAGTTGTTTGGTAAACTCTTTCTTCTGATTGGAAGCAGCATTTTGCTCCACCTCTACAAGTTTTCATTTTCTCTTTCCAAGTAAAAAAATTAGAAGGTTAGAAGAGTCAAAAATAGAGGTCATCGGGGTTTCCGCTCCCGCTTGCCGAGTTTAAGTTGCCCCTCATTCTCAAAAAGTTTAAGCGTTACCCTTAAAGATAATATTACTATGAGACGAAGCATTACCTAACTAGTAACTTGACAATAGTATCAGGATCAGAGCTGATACAATAGAGTAAACACTTCCCCGTAGGACCTATCGTATGCAGAGGGATATCTCTTTGCTATATCAAACCATCATCATATCAACAACGGATCAATAATCATTAACGTACAAAATAATGAATAGAAGCAATCTAGAGGCTGTATTGTAGAAGCCAAATGGTGCATCGCTATTTTTGTTCAATTCTCACATTATTGTAAGGGTTGGAGACGCACAAGTACCTTGTACGTAGACATTAAAATGGACACAACCACTAAAACCGACGCTATTATAAGTTTTTTCGATGAGAACACTACCCTATTATAAGTTGCTAAACGTTGCTACTCTTAGTGTCACATAACAACACCATGAATAATTTACTGATAATTAGTGCTTTGACCCCAAATTAATACCTCTATTATGATATAGTTAACTTAACCTTTTGAGTAGACCTCAATTTCTGAAATTTTATTACACTTACGTAGTTCTATATGGCGTACACTTCTTGTCCTTAATATATCTTTTTTGTCCTTAATACATCTTTTTTCTTATTCGATAATAACTAATTGTTCATCCATAGATTTAAGACTTCTCACTTATAAAAACAAGAATAATTTAAGTTAAAGGTGATTCTTTTTTTTAGCTTTTATGTCTTGTGACTATGGATTGTATATCTCACTCACTTACATCGTTTTTATCATTCTATCTAACTCCCTAACGGATTCTATCATTGTATGATTTAGGGAGCTTTGATAGCAACCTTAGAAAACTCCGAACTCAAAAGTTCATGGTTTTGTGCATGCATTTCCCTTAAACAAGAGAAAATTGTACACATTCTCTAAATAATAGGGGGACTACAGGGAGGCTAAGTTCAAGCTCAGTAGATGCATCCATCATTCAATTGATTATTGAATTAATTACAAAAAACCACCCAAACTATAATGCTATTTTTATTTTCATACCTAACTATCAAAAACTTCAATTTTCATACCCGAAGTTTCATTCCGTTAGCATTTTGATACCCTGATCACTAACACTGTTAAATTTTGAGGGCATTTTCGTTATTTCAATAAATATATCATTTTTTACATTTACTTCAACAAAATAATTTATTTTTTGAGGTTATCAAATACAAATAGAACAATTTACTTTAGCAAAAGTATTCAAAAAAAAACTCCAAAATTAAATAGTTATTTTTGCAACAATAGTGATTAAAGTTAGTAGAACTCTTGTATGTATATATATTTTTAGAGTTACATGTTAAGCAAAACAAAATCAAATAAATTAAAATATATAATTAAAATAAATTATATCGAGAAAATATCGAATATCGATGGAAATTTTATCATATTTATATACCATGTTTATATAAAATATGATAAAATTTCCATCGATATTCAATATTTTCTCGATATAATTTATTTTAATTTATTTGATTTTAATTCATATTAATTTATTTTGTTTTTTCTAAAGTAAATTGTTCTATTTGATAACCTCAAAAAATAAATTATTTTATTAAAGTAAATATAAAAAATGATACATTTATTAAAATGACGAAAATCCCCTCAAAATTTAATGGTGTTAGTAGTTAGCGGTATCAAAATACTAACGGAATGAAACTTCGGGTATGAAAATACAAGTTTTTGATAATTAGGTATGAAAATGAAAATAACATCATAGTTCGGGTGATGTTTTGTAATTAATCCTTGATTATTAGTCTCTTATGTTGGTTGAATAAAGTTCTTGTTATTTAGCATTGTACAATACATGCAATTAGCTAATCTATAATGGTGTGTTAGCATTGGCATTTGGTTTGCTTCTTAGGCATGGCATCCCAACCAACATTTCCATTAAAAGAGCAGTCTTTTTAATGAAATTAAGCAATGACTTAAATAAAAAGGAAGCAAGATTGTCTACTTGCTTGTTAGGACCAGGCTAAAAACCTTGCCCACATTTGCTTGATTCCATTATTTATTTAGTTTCGCTCATGAATGTTTAGGGATCAAAGAAAAAAGATTTGTTCACATCCCTTTTACTCGTAAGGACGGAGGATACATCAATAGTGTTCACTTGGTTAGTAATTGACTAATTGACCAAGAGATATTTATGGTCAGTCACCATTAGATTTACAACCAAGGGTTGAAAACAAAATAACTCAACTTAAAAATAATTCTCTCTATCCTTAGATTTACATCCAACGGTGACTTACCATGAATTTTTGGTCAATTACTGACCAAATGAACACTATTGCTAATCACATAAGCTTAATATATTTAAATTACCTCATTCCTATATAGTTAGCCCATGCAATCTCCTAATGTAAAAAGCAAAAGTCTCCTAAGAAAAACATAATTAAGTCTAAACTATAATATTATGTTTGTTTGTTGGGACTAACTAGGACTGTCCTAAATAAGGAGTTTAGTTTGGTTAGTACCATGTTTGGTGTTACTAGGTACTAAAATAAATAAGTTTACGTAGCACATTGTTTTCATTTTGGCCTCCTTAGATAGTGTTATTGTGGGTACTCAAAATGGTCATCTTTAGATAATACCATTATTTTAAACCACAAACCAAGCAAAACTATTCTAATACCATGCAACACCAAACACCAACACATGGGTTAATATTAGTACAACTTAAGGCAACCCACATGAGTGTAGGACAGTCTTAACAAATAAGGAGTTGTAATGTAATCTTGGGTACCAAACATTAGAGTCTTAATTATATCAAGTTACCAAATCTTTCGATCTCTTATAATATCCACAAAAAAGTCTATCCACAAAAAAGAAAAATGACTCAATACTGTTTCATTTTTATGTTCATTTTAGTTTTCTTTCTTCTCCAATGTAGTGGACCTGTTTAATTCTATTCATGGATTCAACGGTAGCAAGCCGAAAAGATTCAAAACTTAATTTGTGTTCATTTTTTTAAAGAATGTGGATTCTTCAATTGGGAGGTCTAGAAACCCATCATCGTCTCTTTCTACTCCAACTTCAAACGACCGTAATTAGATAGTTAAATTTGGGTCTATTTTGTGTATTTAACATCTATATTTTAATGTGTTACTTGTTTGAAATTCTTATCAAATAAAAGTTTGGTTGTGTAGGGGGATGGTTGTTGTTGTTGCTTTGAGAGCTGCAATGGCGGGGTCGTCAGAGGTTTCCAGGTTTGTGTCGCAGTGCGGCTACTTTGAGTCATCGGACTTTGCGTGCCTGGTCGATCTTTGGTGTGGCGAGGCAAGGAAGAGCTTCAACGTGGTGTGGTGGCTTGGCTTGGCCGCGGGTTTGACTGCAACTTGGCGGCGATGGAGGTAGGTGGTGGTGGGGGTGGAACAGATCATGGATCTCCGTTTGTTGGGCCTTAGGCTAGGCCCATTCTTTGAGGTTGTTTGGCTTCAAGACGGGTTATGCCTTACTTGAGCCTTAACCCTTTCTAGCCTTTTGAGGTCCTAGGGTTTTCTTCCAATGTAGCATTCTAGTCTTTCTACCTTAGTCTAGACATTTGGATGCGAATTACTTCTGTTTAATTCTGGGTGTTTATTAATTGTACACCAATTGAGGCCTCTAGGCAACTAATTTGTACCTGCTATAGGGATTAGATAGGAGTAGTTTAAGGCCATTTGTGGTTAGGCTCATCATTTGAGCGCATTTTACAATGAGGCTACCTGTTACATGTAAGGGTTTGTGCCACGTATGTTTTGGTTTCAAGACATGCAACATTTGATGTAAGCGCCTTCTAGTAGTACTTGAGGTGCCAAACTGTCCTGTTTTATACATGAGGTACCAAATTGTCTAGGTAGCCATACCTCATGTACGATAGAAGGAATTTACGTTAAAATAAAACCATATAAGTGACTGTCGATACCTGACCCTAGTAAGGCATACCAAATAACTCGACAAACATATGGGCAAACTCCCTCTGGAGGTTTTACAGTTAGGAACACCATGTCCCATCACTCTTAGGTCTAAACTATCATATCACAATCTCTTATTATCACACACGTCTAGCATCAGTTTTCTTAATCCAAGCATAAATCAATTATATCATAATATAATAATGAAAACATCCACGAGGCATCGACTATGAGCACACAAAAACAATGCACTTATATATAGACAAAACCACTAATAATGGGAGTTTAGCTCTCCCTACACAGAATTGTCGTTCCTCAACGTATGCTTCAAGCTGTTAAGTTCCGTCTCGGAATTCAAAGTTCCCACGTATGCTAACTTGTTCGAAGTACAACTGTAGATGTAGAAACTTAGAGTATCGATCTCCAATAGCTTCCCCAAAATTTCTCTAAAATGGGGAAGCAAAAGCCAAAATCTCCAAAAAAAATTATGCTTTAATTCCAACAGCTTCTCCATTTTGGAGATTTCGATATTTATTACAACAATAAAAAAATACTACATGATTATTAATAATAACAAAAAAAAATCATATATTTCATTGTAACATAAATTACCCAATAAAATATTCTAGATTTTTGTTCTTATCGTTGGAGCACATGAATAATTAATATTTGGAGAAAGAAGTCTTTGCTACAAATTTGGGGAATGAGAGCATCTCCAATAGTTCATAATTTTCTTGAACTTCTCAATTTTGGGGAATAGAGAGCTGTTTTTAGGTTCAACAGCTTTCCCATCCCATTAATTCCCCAAAATGGGGATGAAGAAGAAATAGAAGCATTCATTCCCTAAATTTGCAGCAAAGCCTTCTTTCCTTAAAATTAAATTCTTCACGTGGTCCAACGAATTCAAGATAACAATAGAATATTTTATTATGTATTTTATTGTTACAATGAAATATATAATGTTTTTTTTGTTATAATTAATAATGATATAATATATTTATTGTTGTATTAAATGCTGAAATCTCTAAAATGGAGAAGCTGTTGGATTTTAAACATATTTTTTTTGAAGATTTTAGCTTTTGCTTCCCCATTTTAGAGAAATTTTAAAGAAAACTGTTGGAGATGCTCTGAGTGCTTCTCTTTCTTTTCCATCCCTATTTTGGAGAATAGGAAGGGAAATCTGTTGGACCACAAAACAACCAAATATTCTCCAAAATTGAGAAAATCAAGAAAATAGGGAAACTGTTGGAGATGCTCTTAGTAACACAACAACGATAACTCAACAACTCGTGCAATTCTGATTTGACTAGGAGTTGACCAAAGGCTAGACCACACTTTCATGGTTTGATCAGGAATGACCACATTAACCAAGTTGACCAAAACCATTCCTTTCATGATACTTTAACTCTTTTAACTCATTTTCGATTATCGGCTTATTACGTAAGCATCGGTAACCCAACTTAAAACTTCCATTTTCCTCGACCATTTTACGTAACATTAAAGTTGTCACATAGGAATTCAACAAATTACTAAAAAATGCACAACTTTGAGATTCATCTTCTATACATTTAACCAAACAAATTGCAAAACTTACACAATTTAACTTCCCATTCAGGAACAACATATAATTTTCGTTCTCATTTCGACTACAAATTCAACAACAAACCAAACCAAAGTCACCGATTTAACTACCAACGCATTATTACTAAACCCATTACTCTAACAATTTCGATCACAAACCGATTTCTAACAACATTCCCTTAACCACAAACAACAACAATAAGCCGAGAAATCCACCATTCGATCAAGTTTGATCAATGTACCCAAAAAGGTTCTTTTACACCCATGAGCCTTCCTTGGGCACTCGAACTGCTCTGCCTTCCACCAATTCCAAAACCCCATATTAGTCACAGACACTACTTCACAACAAACATCAAAACCCAAACCAACTTAGTACCCTACCTCATTTTTAACCCTCGAAAACTCGGCAGCACCCAGCCTTCTCTGCTGCTCAAATGCCCTTCTCCTCGTCCAAAATAGATTACCAACAGGAGTATTTGAGCGCAGCAGACGAAGCAGGCACCTATGCTAAGCTAGGACAATAGCATCTGGTATTGCTTTCTTTCATAAAGATTGTTCCTTTATCTTTTTTGCAAGTTTATGTGGATGGGTTCTTTATTTCTGTATGAACAAGTTCATAAATTTGATGGTTTTAGGGTGGAATTGACTTTCTCAGTTCTGGGTATGCAAAATTTGGTTTCTGGGTTTTCAAATGAACCCTTTTTCTTGTTGACTAAATAGACTCATTGATTTGTTATGCTGAAGTGAATGCATTGTGTTGCTGCCCTAGTGCCCTTTAAATAATTTGTGTTGATTGTAACAAGGTGGAAGGAAGTTAGACTTATTTGTGTTGCCATTTTGCTTGAGATGTCGAAAAGTTTTGATCTTTATAGTGAGAAAACGTGTAGATTGTGATTGGGAATTTGTTACTTCTGTACTAGGTGGTTGGATACGAATACTCTCGGAATTGGGCTGCGTTAAATGAATAGGACCACCAATTTCATCAACAAACCTTCCTTCTCTTTGTGTTTTCGCTACCCTTTTTCATGTTCTGCTACCCAACCTGTTCAGCCTGTGTATGACCTCAGCACCTGCATAGCCTCATTGCAAGCATGTGCTCGCTACAAGAGCCTCCGAAAAGGCAAGCAAATACACGCATATATGCTCACAAATGGCTTCCTTTGCTCCCCTCTATCCATAACCAGCCTTATCAACATGTACTCCAAGTGCAACCAAATGGGTGATGCCGTCTCTACCTTTTACTATAGGTTCCATGATCACAATGTATTTGCTTACAATGCAGTCATTGCTGGGTTCACTGCAAACGGGTTGGCTAGAAATGCATTTGAATTCTATAACAGAATGCGGTTGACATATGTCGTGCCAGATAAGTTTACGTTTCCATGTGTGATCAGAGCTTGTTGTAGCATACGGGAGGTTATGAAAATTCATTCCTTGGTGATTAAACTTGGGTTGGAATTGGATGTATATGTTGGTAGTGCTTTGGTGAATACATACTTGAAATTCCTGTTAGTAAAGGAGGCACAGAAAGTGTTTGAGGAGTTGCCTTCTAGAGATATTGTGCTTTGGAATGCAATGGTTAATGGGTTTGCACAGATTGGACGTTTTGATGAAGCTTTAGTTGTCTTTAGGACAATGGGTGAGGAAGGGGTCATGCCAAGTAGGTTTACGGTAACTGGGGTCCTGTCGATATTCGCCATGATGGGAGATTTTGACCATGGGAGAGCAATTCATGCGATTGCATTGAAAATGGGGTATGATTCACATTTTGAGGTTGCAAATGCTTTGATTGACATGTATGGAAAATGCAAGTTTACAGAAGATGCATTGGATATTTTTGACATGATGATTGAGAAGGATATATATTCTTGGAACTCAATTATAGCAGTGCATGAACAGTGTGGTTATCATGATGAAACTCTCAGGCTGTTCTACAGAATGTTAGGTGCTGGAATTCTACCTGATTTGGTGACCATCACAATAGTTGTTCCAGCTTGCTCTCATCTATCAGCATTGATGCATGGTAGAGAAATTCATGGATATATGATTAAAAATGGGGTAGGCAAGGGGGATGTGAATAAGGAAGATGTCAATGATGTGCTAATGGCCAATGCGATCATGGACATGTACGCAAAATGTGGGAGCATGAGAAATGCTTATATGGTTTTCGATAAGATGAAAAATAAGGATATAGCGTCATGGAACATCATGATCACAGGTTATGGCATGCACGGCAATGCTAACGAGGCATTAGATATGTTCTCTCGCATGTGTGAGACACAGATTGAGGTTGATGAGGTCACATTGGTTGGGGTTCTATCTGCATGCAGCCATGCAGGGTTAGTGAGTGAAGGGCGTGAATTATTGAGACAAATGAGGTCAAAATATGGTGTAATTCCAACCATTGAGCATTATACATGTGTAGTTGACATGCTTGGTCGAGCTGGACATGTAGTGGAGGCATTTGAATTGGTGCAAAACATGCCTATTCAAGCCAATGCTGTGGTGTGGAGGGCATTGTTAGCAGCATGTCGACTTCATAGGAATTCGGACATTGCAAAAGTAGCTGCACAGAAGCTTATGGAAATTGACCCTGGGCACTCTGGTAATTATGTGTTAACGTCCAATATTTTCGTAGATACTGGTCAGTATGAAGAGGTATCAGAAGTTAGACAGACAATGAGGCAACATAATGTCCAGAAGGCACCAGGCTGTAGCTGGACTGAGTTGAAGGATGGCATGCATGCTTTTGTCAATGGTGATAGGTCCCATCCGAAAGCCAACTTTATTTATGCTCAATTGGACTCATTGACTGCTCGACTTCGTGAGCATGGATATGTGCCCCAGCTGTAGAACTTGGTTCCTATTGAACTCAGCATGGTAGTTCTCAAAAAAAAAATTTCCGTTAGCACAATCGACTTTTCAAGAGACATAGGCAATAACTACATTGAAATTGATACTGGAGTTGGCATCTTTCAGTTTGATTAGTGATAGTTAAAGTACGCTATGATTGCAATGGTATTTGTTTTTGGTGATGTGTTGTAAGGTAGATTTCGCATATTGATCTTTCCTTCTTTACTATTTAGTTACTTCTCTTTCTGTTAGATATGAAGTTATATGATTTTTTTTCTTTCTAGATTGTTCCTTGCTCTTTTATGTGTATGGGGTATACAGGTTTGTATTTGTTGCTTACTCTTGAAGGGTTTGTGTTTCTTTTGGGGAATGATTTTGTATTTTACATTATGTAATGGTTAAATTGATATATCTTGATTAACTGATTAATTGCTTGGCCCCCTGTTTTCTTTGGCAATTTCTGGCTCCAAACCTTGTCTGCTTCAGTTTCTCTCCCCTCATCCTTCTCATCTATCAAGGAAGAAAAGGATTTGGATTTCCCAATCATGGCCTGCATTTTCACAATTACTGCGGTACTCGTTAGCTTGTTGTTGATCTTGATTCGCCTGCTCTATGTTTTGTACCGAACGGGCAAACCCCTCAAAACCAGAGGCTCAGCAGGCTTAACACCGCCACCCCTTAGTACACTCATTATATTAGGCTCAGGAGGTCACACCGCAGAGATGCTCAATCTGTTATCCGTGCTGCAAAAAGACAGATTTTCCCCCAGGTTCTACATTGCTGCTGCTACTGACAATATGAGTCTCCAGAAAGCTCAGTTGCTAGAAGAGACTGAGGATAAGGTGGAAGAGATTTCACGGTCACAGTTCATGCAGATCTATCGAAGTAGGGAAGTGGGTCAATCTTATATAACCTCTGCTTTGACTACTTTGATTGCTACCGTTCATGCGCTTTGGCTAATGCTAAGTATCAGACCTCAAGTGGTAATATTCTTTTTTGTTTCTTTTCTTTTTCTCTACTCATTTCTATTTCATTTGCTTTCTGAATATTGTCCTAAATTAACTATTTCATGATCAATTGAAATTCCAGATTCTATGCAATGGGCCTGGGACTTGTATTCCACTTTGTGTAATTGCATTCTTATTTAAGGTTTGTGGGCATCTATTAGATTTTTTTGCTCTGTGCTGTTGTTCTTTGCATGTGATCAGTTCAGAATTTTGATTATTGGTTGATATCAAGCAGGTTGTGGGGATTAAATGGTCATCTGTGTTTTACGTTGAGAGTATAGCAAGAGTACAAAGGCTTTCCCTAAGTGGCTTGCTTCTTTACAAGTTGCGGATAGCTGATCAGTTCTTTGTCCAATGGCCACAACTACAGAGGAAATATCCCCGAGCTCACTATGTTGGCTGTCTCATGTAGTCGCTTTGATAGTTCCTAACATCCCACAAGCTTTTACAATCTACAAACCTAGTTGACAACTCAGAAACTTCACACTGATGGAACTGACGAGAATTGTGTTATACCACCCACGAGGACTGGGTAAGAACTAATCAACTGTTGTAATGGTTTTTGTGCTATACTGATTTGATAATAAATTCAGTTCACAGTGATGCCATTTTGAAATGTTAAAACTAGGCATCGGTGGCCTTTAATTGTAAGGGAAGATGCAAATCGTAAAAGGTTTCAGTGAAGAAAATAGCTAGCTGATAGTTTTCCCTTTTCACTATCTATTCGCTCAGCACCTGGTCTCTTTTAGTAAAGGAATCACTGAAATTTCTGTAACAGGTCTAGTTTTGGGGCTGGAATTGGAATTGTCAAGATAGTGCTGATAGAGATATGAAGCAAATCTCCAGATTGCCGAAACTGTTGCAATAACCTTTATTCCATTCATACTATCATTGTAGAATATTACTGCGAGAGCTGGAACAAATGGCAGGCCTGAAACACATACAATTAAAAACAGGAAACCTGAAAAATCAGTGTCCTATAAATGTCACAAAGTAGAATAGCCTCCTAGCTCAAACTCCTCCATCTCTCTCTCTTTAAACACTTCATCTCTTTGCTGACGAGAAGTCCAACTAGGGTAGCAAAGGTTGCAACTTGCAACTATAGATTCTAAGATTAACATTTCTGCACTGATGCAGTTAGGTGAACTATAATGGTGAATTGGCATTGGCTTTTTGGTTAGCTTCTTAGGCATGGCAGCCCAACCAACCTATCCATTCACTAAACACAGTTACTTTTAATGAAATTATGCAATGACTTGAATATAAAGAAAGACAGATTGTCTACTTGTTAGGACCATAATCTACATTTCCAGCGCTTCATTCCATTATTTAGTTTGGCTTGAAGCTCATATGATGTGATCAAAGAAAAAAGATTTCCTTGTTCCTTTTACTCGTACCAAAATTACGCCTCTTTTCGAGTTTTTGACTCATGTTATATATTGACTTTCAAGGTTGTGCAAGAAGTAATTTTCTAAAGAAAACAAAGAAGACCTTTAAAAACAGAAAAAGAAAACAAAACTCGCAAAAATACATGCACAATTGAGAAATCACAGAGGAAGCAAGGCCTAAGCACCATTTCTGATTTACTTTGGCAATAATCACTACAAAACTTACACATGTGACATGTATTTTTAAAATGTTATGTTATCGGCTCTTAAATACGACCATTTAAGGGTTTAATGATGCCACTAAATACTCATTGATGTAGTTTATCAACTGAAGGAACGATTTCTCTTCCCAATAAAAAAAAAAAAAAACCTTTGACATGTCTTATCATTGTTGTTACAAAGGAGGCAGAAACCCTACAATATAGAACAGTGTTATAGAACCGAAAAATCCTTAGCTTTCAAAGGAAGCTATTATCAGAGGCAGGAGGAGTAACAAAGTAGTGGCATTCCAATAACACTCATGACCCAAATTATCTAATTTTTTTAATATCATAGTAGAGATGCATTTGCTTCAAGAATCAAGATCACATTCAATCATGTTTCCTTTTGGTAACTTTGACCTGCAATCTTTCCCGTTGGGAAAAGAGTTTTTCTTTTTTCTTTTGAAAAGATGAAAGCAAGAAAAAATCATTTCCAAATTTTCTGGCTTCTCCTTTTCACTTTCGGTGAGGTAAAAAGAGAGAGAGAAGAAGAGGGTGCATGTTGGACAGTGTTGAGTGGCAACCCACAACTGAGTTAGCCAGCTTGTCTAGTTTGGTGGCTTTTCTAGTTTTTCTTCTTCTCTTCCCCTCTGGCTTAAACTCAGACTATTTTTTTCAATCTTGTGCATGTGGGCATTGCTTGTTTGTTTGCTAAGAAAACAAATCAGAAACAAAGCCGGTACAACCGTTCAGAACTGAGAGAGAGAGAGAGAGAGAGAGAGAGAGACCCACAACAGGCACCAACACTATTCTTTGCTTTCACTGCTCTTCTTCACCCTTTACATAGTCCTTTACATCACCAACACCTCCAACCATTCATCCTCTCTCTCACTCACTCTTAGATTCTTGCATTGTCTCAAGAATTGGTGGTGGGTACTTGTGAAGCTTGCAGAATGATCACCACAGAGCTTTTGGATGTTCAACCCAATGAACTCCAATTCACATGTAGGTTTCTCAAATTCCCAGAATGCATGCAGAGACTTTTGGTTTATTAGCATTGTTGAATCAAATTCTCTGTCTTGCTTGAGATTTTTGATTGGTTCTTATGTTGGCTTTGGTTTTACTCTTGTAGTTGAGGTAAAGAAGCAGAGCACATGTACAATACAACTTGGGAACAGGTCTGACCAGTGTGTTGCTTTCAAGGTACTGATTCTATATCTTTTTGTTCTGTTTTTCTTTTTCTCAAAGGTTTGTGGCTTTGTGTCATTGTGTGCATGCAAACAAATTAAGAAATGGACATGGGTGCTTTGCAATTTGACAAAATCTATTTGCAGGTGAAAACCACTTCTCCAAAGAAATACTGTGTGCGGCCAAATACAGGCATCATAAAGCCCAGGGCAACATGTGATTTCACAGGTCTTATGGTTTTCATTATGACTTCTTAGTTCTTATTCATTTCCATCTTGGGTTTACTTCTTCCCCAATTTTCTGCTATGATTTCAATAGTCTAAGCCTCATTTCTTATTTAGTATACATGCGTATCAGATATGTTCCTTAGAAAGTATGTGATCTCATGTTATCAGATGTAATCATTATCAATTGGACAGTTGAGAAGTAATGTAATCATGTCATTTGACTAATTCTTATGTTCATCTGACGAATTGATAAAATCATATGAACTGGGCACTTTAGTTTGTCTGTTTAAACATGGGATAGATATGGCATTCATAATGTAGGATGTCTTTTACGCCGGTTCTTTGACAAAAATTTATAACCAGGCTTTTTTCAAAGTTTAGATTAACAACAAATGAACCAATGAATTCTGAGATTTCAGGATACTCTAATGAGGATTTCTGGAAGCCTGCAGTGGTAGGAAGCTCAAGTGTTAGATCAATTAAACAATTTTCTGGCCTTGTTGATGAGTACTCTAATGAGACTTTGAGGCTTTATGGGCAGCATGCAGCAATATTGACAGAAGACTCTTTAAATTAGATGGACCATTGGAATGACAAAGATGATCGTGGTCCAGCTGTTAGCCCTTCAGCAGTGATACTTCTAGCATTTCCAGCTGATATCCCTTTCTGAAGTATGTTTGCTAACGGCTAACAATTCTACCAGGATTTACCTTCCTCATTCATATGGTCCAATTGTTAACTGTTCACCTGAGTGTTGTTGAAACTCTCAACTAAATATAACACTGCAAAGAGCTTACTCATGTTTGCTGTATTTTTGGTGGGGAAAATTGGGGGGGAGTCATGATATTCTTTGTTAACTAAGAGGAATCCTATACAAAAGTAATATCGGAGGTATATATGCTTACCAGATACCTGAGAATTTTCAACTAATCTTTGCTAGCTCAGACTGTGTGGAGAATTTTGACACAACAGGAGGCAGTGGTTTCTTGTATTTGAAAGGCCAACTATTTCAAAAACTCACATTTTTTGTTAGTGATCCCTGGGAGCTTGAGCTCTTATACCTGGAAAGAGTGAGTTGCCTGCTCTTGGTATTTGATCATGAGCAAGTAATGGTAACAATGTTCTATTTTACATGTTGCATATGCCTAGTACTTTCCAGTCACTTTTTGTTCTTACTAATCAAGTCTATAGTTTTTGACTTCTTCTGCAATATGCCCTAGCTTGCTGGTTTGATTTCCCTAATCTTGCCTAATTTCTTATATAATATAAACACATATATGATGTTTTTTTAGACCGTATGTGATCTTATGTCAACAGATCATCAGTTAGAAATGAGATTTGGCCTAAACTTCCATAGCCACTGTTATTAGAGAGTGACCAGCCTAAACATAAAAGTTTGGTGCAGAGAAAAAAGTTTGGTGCTCAACATAAAAGTATTTTTCACTCTTCACTTGTTGGGTAAATGCAGTTACTATGCAAGCTCAGAAAGTAGCTCCACCTGAATTGCAGTGTAAAGACAAGTTCCTAATCCAATGCACAGTTATTCCATTTGGGATATCAGAGGAGGAGGTTACATCTGACATGGTAAAAAAATTAGTGATAGTCGCAGTTAAAATTCTTAGGTAAAATATTCAAATTCTTCTTTTCATCTTGCAGTTTGCAAAAGATAGTGGCAAATACGTTGAGGAGAAGAAGTTAAGAGTGGTGCTCACCAGCCCACCCCCTTTTCCAGAATTTCTACATGTTAATGGAGAGCCGAAGGAAGATCTTTGTTATGAAACTTCAGCACAAAAGGACAGAGTTCTGAATGAAGTTGAATACATACCTCCTCCTCAAAGGGTAAGAAACTAATGCCATCTGTTTAAACTCAACATTGACCTCCTACCTTTTCTTCTTTTGTCTTGTTTCCTTTTTATATCATTTGCTGATGTATATATGTGCAACAGTGCATTTCAAAATCTTTTATATTCCAAGTATTTCATTTTTTTTAACTTGTTTGAATGTGTAATATTGATTTGTGCATTAGCTACTGTCCTACTATTGTTGGGAGAAGAATTGGTATCTCAATGTCAGTAGAAGTACACAATTCTTTTTGGCATCAATTATCTGGAACTGGTCTAGTCAGTGTTACTATAATTTCATCGTCTGAAACTCAATTGTCTCAAGAGAGTTGTGTACAATAAGTAACAAGACATGTATCTTAATCTGTTTCCTTCATTCCAGGTTGCTGACAATGTTGACGGTGAAAGTTATAAGGATGAGTCAAGAGCAGTTATGCATGCAGAGGAATTGAAACCAGAAAAAAATGCTGTTGTGTTGAATTTAGCAAAGGACTTGGAGGAGTTGAAATCAAAGCTCAGTACAGTGAATTTAAAGCTAAAAGAGGTGAGTTCAGTTTGATCTATCTTGATAGCATGCATGATGACCGTAGAATCTGTTATACTGGAAGGATAGATGGTTAGAATTTAACAAAACCTACGTGGGAGTATATGGGAAGAGATTTACTGGGTTTTTTTTTTGTTTTTTTTTTATAGCACCCATGCACTTTTGATTAGAGAGTTGGAAAAATTTATATAGGACTTTATCTCTGCATTTTCTAGGAATTCTTGTTACTTCAAATTGCAGCAAGCAATCAATAAAATTCAAAGAGCTGAACCACAACAGAAATAGATCATAGATAATGATGTCAAACCCTTTTCCACAAAGCTTCAGCTACTCGTTCACATTCATCCGACTGACCTAGCAATCCAGCATACACCCATTAGTCAATTACTGCGCTTCTCCCTGTGTAGAAAATGATTTTCTTTGGATCAATCTGTTTACACTTTGTGTACAAATATATAGCTAAGCTTAGCTATCAGTTACAATCATGCTATAAAGACTATTAAGACAAAGATTCAAACTATCCTACAGTTACAGAATCAGTGTTTAATGTGGAAGAGGAAATTTCTCTAACACCCTGGTACTTGCATCTATCATGCAACAAGGCCACCAAATTCCATGGATTTTTCCAACTTATTTGGTCTTCCCTTTCCATAGAGATAATGAGTGGGACCTTGTAAAGATCACACTCCTCGTGCTCATTTCCATCGGTACACACTACAGACCCATATGCATCTTCTTTGTGCTTATAGTGAACTGAAGGAGTTAAGCCGGGAAGTAATACACATATTTTCATTACTCCACCTAAAAGGAGGGAAGGTACAAACTGCAGGCCTTCTCTTATGGAAATTTTGAACCGTATCACGGGTTTTTAGTACTTTTAAAACCCAAGATAAGACCTGACTTCAGGACAAACTTTACATTTATGTAATACAGAAGGGGAAAGAACTGAGGAATGGTAGAGATTGTTCATAAGTTTTCCAATATTGATTTTACAGTCAGTATTCTCTGCTGACTCCAACAACCACTTAATCTTTCTGTTCTAGATGAAATCAGCTCAATGCCCTCTAACTGATGTAATTAAGATACTAGTTTCCCAACTTCTGGATCTCACAAGTTCCTTCCAAAATCCCAATTCATTGGAAAAATAGAGGAATTAGTACATGGTCTAGCAATGGAAAGCTGGTTAGATTGTGATAGTCTATATAAATGTAGACATGATGAAAAGCTGTCTCCCCAACCCATCTATCTTCCCAAACTGCACCATTTCCCTATTACCCACTGGCAAATTTGCAGCAAGCAGTAAATGGATTGATGCCTTCAGATGTATGTTTCAAGCTTCAATAGGCTTTAGTTTATTCCCATCCAGCCTTTTGCTTGAAGCCTGAGTTTACCGCTAATGACAGCGTACCAGAAAGTATCTTATTCCTTCCGAAATCTGCACAACCTGATGCCTCGTTGCTTTTCACCAAATTCTTCTCCCATTCAACTCTCTCTATTTCACTTCCTCTTACTCTTTGTATTGTTAACATTTGCGAAGATTGGATCCCCTCCTTGAAAATGTCAAGGATGATAGCTATCTAATATCTGTCATGTTCTTTGCAGGCTGATCTTACCATCATTAAGCTAACAGAAGAAAAGAGAATGACCACTCGAGAGAAGAATATGCTTAAACATGAATCGGTGAGTCATCACCCCCTAGAATTATTTTTTTCTTGTAGAAAGAAATGCAAAGATGGTAGTCTCCTGCCCAAGTTCAGCCTCTGTGATGTTAACTTTTCTGTTTTGGTCTAAAAGATTTATTGTCTGCTTTTCCTATTTGTAGGAGTTGTTGAGTAAGAAGAACAATGCAAGAAGCATTATGGTTGGCTTCCCTCTTCTTTATATTTTTCTGGTTGCTCTTATCAGCATAGCAATCGGATACTTTGCGCATCCTTAGATAAAAGTAAAATTCTGTCTAGATATGTTGTAAATGTGATCATTTTTCTCTCATGACTAGCCTTGCATGTCTATGAGACTATGACACCAGAAGATGTTCTATCTCATCAGTAGGATATATATGGACAATCTGAATTCTGCATGTAAGGAGAGCTCATCTTTCAATCAAAATAACTAGTTCAGCAATATGGTGGAATTGTATTTGAAATTTGCAATTCAAAACGCACCAATAATGCTGGTGGTGAAATGGATACTTGATTAGCCACACTCGCCAACTTTTTCAGATCAAAGAAAAGAAAAGGTCCCCTGCTCTATATAACTTTAAAGAAACGGTTCACATATTTCTCTTTATATCAAGAATTCAAGATCACATCTGCATAACGAGTGGTATTTTTTTTTTTGTTTTTTGTTTTTTTTATTGTTAATTACGAATGGTTGAAATTGAGTTGAGCCATCTTGTATGAGATCATTAAGTGAAACTTTAGGAGTGTAGGACACAAATGTTAGTTTCACATATAGCTCAATGTACCCGCTATACTATTTTACTTTTAACTATCACTTGTGATCTAGTTTAAACTTTAAACCAAGTTCATCTTCCACTGATGAAGATTCGTCCAATCCTTTATTGTAAAACAGAGTTTTTAGATCTCTTTAAGATTTGGGGTTAGCTTGCTTTGAATCCAATGTAGGAGTCAAGTCCGATGGGTCCTAAAAAGTTCCACTTTTTGGTACCAATAGCCAAAATTGAGCCCCTATTTCCTGAGAAACAAATCACTGAAAGCTTTGGTGCTTAAAACAGATTCTAGTACTCTTAGATGGGTTCAAGCATCAATATTTAGCTAAATTTGTACTTAAAATGGGAACTGAGTTTTTGGTGGAAACTAAATGCTTGGCATAACCCTGTTGGTATTGTCAGTTTCACTATTGTAGGTGCGTGGACTTGCAACAATTTGATCAGTGATCATTCACAGTGATTAATCTTTAGCTTTTCATGGAATTTTAGGCATAACCAGGACACCCAATAAACAAAACCTACACAAGGTTGTGGATTGTCATGGAACCAACTTTATCAGCAATCCATGTATACACGACAATCATTGAATCACCACACCACAGGTTACAAGCAGCTCCTCCCTTCTAAATTGTTGTCACAGCTCACCACTCACTTCAAAATCTCCTATGTATAAACAAATGCACACTGAAAGCCGACCCCAAGCCCCAACCTATGAATCCTATAAAATTAGTGCTTTATCTGTAACATATGCTCATTCTCAGTTCCATTGATGACCATTTTGTTCAACAGGTGATCCTGGAACAAAGGGTACAAAACCCCGCCCGCCAAAAACAGGCCTCATGAACGCATTGTCAAATTTTCGCCAATAATGGTGGACAGTGTGAGATGGAGTGCTTAGGAGCATTCTTAAACTAGTAGGACGGGGTATGTCCACAGACCTAATGTTTGCCTCTGAATCTTGCCCGTTGGTGAGCAGTGGCACGATGAAGGATTTAGGACTAGAAGGTTCAGAAGATGTCATACTAGTGAAGTGTTTCGATGTAGGAAGCAAGATCCTCACTAGGGGTTTAGTCATCAAACCAAACACCTGCATTAACAAAATCATAGTGTAGAGTAAAAAAAACATTCTGCATATATATCAGTTTGTGTCAAATGAGCTTCAGCTTTTAACCCATTAGTATCTTACCACTGTGCTGAAAAGAACAACTGTGATAGTGCTGGTGATCATGTATGCGTTGGCGCGCAGGTCATTATGGCCGGTCCTATTAAACTGCATGTGCACACAAATTTGGAGCAGTTCAGAGAGTGAGAAAACGGTAACTTCTTTTCAGAGAGTGAGCCAAAATATCAATGCTTAGCTGTGCCAGAACATGTTTCCAGGCTTTGAGCTGTCTGATCTCATTGTAACACTAGTAAAGAGCATAGACAGTTCAAAAGCCGCTACACTAGTACACAAAAATCGTTCTTTTCTTTGTTTGGCTAAAAAAAAAACAATGGATTGATCTACTTTAGCAAGAAGGCTATTCAAACATTGTTGTGAATTTTCCTAGTACAATGTATGTCAATGTATTCAGAATCCCAGGCTACAGAGAAGATATTCTTCAACAGTCAACACTTTACCTGATTATAAGCAAGTGCCATAGAAACAGCACCACGCATAAGACCAGCCCACCAAATTGTAACCTGAAAACCAGGAAACCTATGAAGACATGTAATACCAATTATCATATACAAAAACCCACAAATGGTGACACTCTTACTTGTTGCTTCAAATGGATCTTGTCTTGTGGAGATTTCTTGGTCAAGTTAGATAAGAAAGATAAGGGAAAAACGAAGGCTGCTCTTCCAACCATGACCAGTGCCAAAAGTATTGAACTCACTTTTAATGATTTTGCCGGGCTGAAAAAAATATATAGAGCAACAAAATAAGCCTAAAAATCAAGAAAAAGTAACACTTATCTTGCAATTTACAAGTACAGAAAGGATTGATTTTTGCAGGAGGCCAATCTCCATTTCACTAAGAGAAATACCTATCGCTCACAAATCTCCACTTGTCAATGTCTAAGGCATCCATACCAACGTAAAGGAAGATAAAAATCTCAGCTACAAATGATAGGGTGGCAAAAGTATGCCTGCATTAGTTAGTAAAAGAAATAAGAACATCGGTAATAAGGAAGTTATGACAGCAATGACATCAGAAGTTTATGAATCAAGTAATGGATTTAACATACTTAGTTGTCACTCTTGAACTTTCGGTCACATTATGCCATGTGTAGTGAGACATAACAATTCCACAGAAGAACACAGTGAGAATGGCACTTAAGTAAAACAGCTGCAAAATAGATCAAAGTAATGTTTATGGTCAGACCTCAAATAGCGTAAGATAAAAAAAAAATTAAAAAAAAAGAGATCATGTATAGTTGTGAAGTTTTACTTCAGCTAGCATGTACGAAAGGTAAGCCATGAGAATCATAAGAGCAACTTCACGATCAGTTGAGTGTCTGATTTTTTCACATGAAAGAAAGAGGTAATAAGAGCAGTAACCAAAAGAAAACTAAACCTACAAAGTAAAACAAACTCAGGGTTGTTACAAAAGAAAAAGAACAGGAAAAGACTATGAAAATGCAGGCTACAAAATATGTGCAATTGGGAGAGAGAATATTTTAGTTCTCTTGCACCAGTAGGTACGTATAAATCTATACTGATATAAATCAAAGTTTATGTGCTCCTTTTCTCACAAAATTCCAGCTAAAAGCTAACAAGTGGTGCATTATTATCGTTATTCACTTTCAGTTTGTTTCTGTAATAATTATAGAAATATGTCTTCCCATGGGTTTCTAGTAATCATCTATAATAGGATGTAAACATAAATGGTGATCTAACAGAAAATCAGCAGTTGGTTAATATCTCCCATTGACATTTACCTTCAACTATGTCAAGATAATATCAAAATACCAGCAAATTACTAACTTTTACTAACCTGCCAAAATAGAGCTTTCTAATTACATATGCACTAAGTAATCCAGCCTGCAACAAATTGGAGTTTTAAAGAAAAAGGGTCATACATGCAGTAACAGGAACCACATATGTATTATATAGATTCCCGTGAAGGGTGTGTGTGTGTGTGTGTGAGAGAGAGAGAGAGAGAGAGAGAGATACTTACTACAACTCCCAGAAGTGTACTTGTAGCAAATAGATATAAAAAGTTTCCAATAAACTGCATAATAGTGCTTGTATTGATGTGGGAGAGGTCAAAGCTTTGGATTGCATTAAAAAGCACTACTGATGTGGCATCATTGACTACACCTTCCCCAAAAACCAGGCTGTACAACAGAGGTGTCTCATCTTGATTAAGCACCTGCATTGACAATTTGGGTTAATTCTATATGATATTCTTGAAGCTACAGAACCATATTTGCACAAGAGTGGGATACCTGCAAGGTGCAAACAGAATCGGTTGCAGAAAATATTGCTCCAAGTGCTGCAAAATCAAGGTATAAAACATTAACTAGGAAGTAGTTCTATTAGGAAGTTACTGAAAAGAACAGCTACAAATTTGATATCGTAAAAGAGGGGTAGACTGTATATACCGAGATAATCTCCAATCTTGAGGGTACCAATGCTGAATTGGCGGAAAAAGTGCATAGCACCTGAATCAAAGTGTGAATAAATCTATCAAAACCAAGTAATGGGTCAGCTGTTTTAATAAAGCAGCTAATGCAGGTCATAATGTCACATGCACACGCAGTTGCTGTTTTCAAATGGATTACACAAAAGAACAAGCACTAGACACCAATTCATCTGTTTCAGGTCACCATGACTGTAGTTTAACAACTTCATTCCTTCGGAAAATGAATGACACATTCACACAATTACAATTTGCCAGATTTTCAAAAAAACAGTATTTTTCTGAAGTGAGCTATGTGACTTTCTGATGATTGGACTGATTTCGAATGATTGGAATATCCAAGGAAAAAATCTTAACATTATTGATTACCTCCCCTGATATGATTAGACTATACAGTATACACCTTGATCTAGAGAAACATCTTCTGAGTCCTGACTAAAAGCTAATACACATATCAGCACATAATCTTGTTCAAAATTGTTTCCACTGCAGAGGCAGTCCTGCTCAGACCTTAAATGACTTGAGCCTCCCAAGAAGTTCGAACAAGATGCAATTGAAATGCCTCACTTCCTTAAACTTAACAAGACCAGCCTAGGCTGCAGAGCGAAAATCATCAAGTTTAAAGGATTACCTAAGGATATGGTGGCGAAGGAGATGAGGGTGCCAACAGCTCCAAACATCATGATTGTCATGAAATTACGGAAAAATTGCTTCTTCTTCACTTGGAACCTGATGATGGTGGGAAAGAAAGGATCAAATAAATTATACCGCAACATAGTAACCAAATCTCTCAAATTAACTTTCAGTAATCTGACTGCTAAACTCCTTGAACAAAGAGTGACAGTCAAGTTAACCTGATGTAAACATTCAGCTAAGAACTACATTTCGAAAAGCCAAACAAACCATACCCGGCATTGAAAATGATAGGAGGAAGCAGATAGATGAAGAAAAGATCTTCACTAAACACCAACAAGTGAGAGCTTTTCCCTTTTGTGGTCAGCAATATAACAATCCCAGTGCACAAACCCTGCCACCAAAACACACAAATTCATTTCCAATTCTCCATCATATACAAACAGCAACACTCACAAACACAATCACAAACAGCAAATTAAGCTCACTCACAATGGCAAGCGCGGTAATGGACTCATTCATCCATCTACTCTCCTCCAGCAAATGTCCAAGCAATATACAAGCGCAAAGAAGCGCCACAAATAGGTTCATGGACACAACCGAAGCATGATCCGAAGTGTTCACCATTCCCACTGATTCCAATGCCATTGAGCTCAAATCCAACGCCATTGTAGCTGGATTCAAGTCCAAGATGGCTTAGAATCTCTAAAAGACTCGTTTTCAGAGCTGAAAATTGAAAGTTTGAATCAAAATGAGATATTTATACAAATTTGGACCACAAAATTAATCGAAAAGGAAGAGTTTAATTTGTCAAACTAGCCAAGATATTTCAATGTGAATATCTCTCACTTAAACAAAAACCGAATCTCAAACTCTCTGTTATTTCTTTGCTTTCAAATTTCTTGTGAGACAAACAGAGAGTGACTTTTGAACTTTTAGCTTCAGCAGATTAAACAATTCAAATTAAAGCTTGGAAAAATGAAGAAACAAAGAATGACTCACCAAACACAAAAGCTTCAGTCTTTAGTTCAAAGCTTCCAACTTGAACTTGGAAAACAAGAATCTTGAAGCACAAAACCAGACCCAAGTTGGGATCTGGGTCTCAAAACTTGTCAAGTTTCAGGAAACTTCAGAGAGAGAGAGAGAAATGGATTTATAGTGTTGGACAGTTGAGTTTATAGTGAAAAGCTTTATATTATATACATGGGTTGTAGGAGGAGGGAGTTCGAACATGGAGAAAAAGTGACCGTTGATTTGGGTCAGTTCAGTGGGGGAGACAGGTGGTCGGCGAGGATGGAGTTGGACTTTAGTAGTGGTGGGTTTCCGGGAGGAATAAAAACACAGAAATGTTTTGCGTTGATCTCTCTGCTATATGATCATTGTGTCGTCTTCCCTCGAGTGAGAGATCAGTTTGAAGATCTATTAAATATTCTGATTCCTGGGGGAATGCTTGTGTCTTTGTCATGATGGTGGTAAAAGTAAAAGTAAAATATATGCTTCTGGTTTTGGCAAGAAGTCAAATTCCAAACTGCAGAAACGTAAGCACGGCTGCACGGGGCGTAGTCATCGAGGTGTTTCAGTTAAACAAGTTCATTGACTTCAGTCGACATGTTTGGGATACAAATCCGGCTATCACTTTTATTTGTGACAAAAGCGTTTACCTTTTTAATTTATTAATACATGTCTTTTTAAATTGTTCTTAATAGATAATAAAATAGACATGTATCAATATATTAAGAGTGTGTGTACTTTGGTGGGCAAATATAAGTAGTCAACAAATTTGTATCCGACATGTTTGTGCATGTTTATGTTAATATTTTGGGGGATTAAATAAGATTATGGTAGCATTGTGAGAATAAATTCAACATGAAAACATATTAGATATGCAAGAAGAAGAGGGCATTTGATCATAAAGGGTGATAGAGACTTGACAGCAGTTATCAAAATCTAAAAAATGTTTGAATTACTTGAATATATATAAACAACTCAGAGTGACAATTTGAGAATTTGGTGATTACTTATTGGATTGGTCGAGTTGAATGATGAACATACTTTTGTATTCATACATTGTCATGCAAATAATTGATTACGAGTCCTGTACAAGACTGAAACACCAAATATATACAAATACGCTGCTCTGGCTAGTTGAATGACTCGTAATTGAAGATTTGTGTGAGATATGTAGTTGGGCTAGTAATTAATTAGCTTTAGAGTTGCTCAAACTGTCTAGTTGGTTTTAAAACATTCGTGTAGTTTGAAACTAGCTAGACTAATTGGCTAGCTACCGATCGCGAAGGTTTTAGTACTTGCACTCATGGTAACGATTTGCACACAATTGTTATGCATGTCTATCTTATCTTTGTGTCTGTATATATATATATATATATATAGACACACAATGCTGATCAGGTGCGGACGTCTGCACCAAAATTTTGGTGCGGATTTCTATTT
>NC_020494.1:10210655-10212756 GCF_000184155.1 Fragaria vesca subsp. vesca
TATATATACACACACACAATGGTGATCTCGTGCGGACGTCCACACCAAAGTTTTGGTTGCGGATTTTCATTTTTACACAACTTTTTGATCGAATTTCCTCATTTCCACCGTATAGTATCTAGATAATATTGTGTAGATCATCTCTGCAAAATTTCAGCCAATTTGGTGATCGTTAAGGCCCTCAAACTCGAAAAACAAATGGACGGACTGAATTCTGTCCGGTTGTGTTCATACCAGAAAAACTCGAGTTTGAGGGCCTTAATGATCACCAAATTGGCTGAAATTTTACAGAGATGATCTACACAATATTATCTAGATACTAGACGGTGGAGATGAAGAAATTCGATCGAAAAGTGGTGCAAAAATAAAAATCCGCACCAAAACCATTGGTGCGACGTCTTGATCAGCATTGTGTATATATATTGGGTAACTCCATTAACATAGCACATTTACAAGATTAGGATTTAGGAGCATCTAACTCGAAACAAATCAAAGAAAGATGTTGATCAAAGACAAAATTATGTCCACTCAAAATCATTTAGTAACAAATCAAAGAAAGATGTTGATCGACATGCATTTAGTAATTAACTTGTAGCTTAACTTGTAAGTGAACTTTAGCCTCTGCACTCAAACATTCTTAATCAACTTGGTCATATATTTATCCAGTAAAGATTTGCTTTAAGCACACATGCATATCCATAATGCATCTTTGTATCACGCTAATCAATTAGATTTACTTGGACACACTAATAATCAAAGATGCTTAATTCTTTGATTAATTAACCCCTAGTATTAAACTTTCAAATTAGCAAAGAGATCCTATTTGAACCTCAGATGAGCACACACGGGGGCCAACCTTGCTCCCCACAAAGACAAAAGAGCCAGCAGCTAGCACCACACTGGTTTCCCACGTTCTTGGTGGAGACTTGGTACGGCCTCCATCACAAAGAGTCTGATAATATTGAGACATGAACGATGTGGTACTACTTCCACTTTTGCAAAATTGGTGCTTCTGGTGCTTTATGATGCCTAGCTCTTAAATATGGGTTTGGAATTATCATTGCTGCTTATGTCAATGCCGACATATATATCTTTATTAAAGAGGTCTAAATATTCATATACAGACCACGCAGTCCCTTTCACCAAGTTTTCCAAGCGACTTAGCACACTGAGTTTGAATTGTTTTCCAATATAATTGAGGCTTCTCGCAGTCATGGATATATTATGTGCGGCCTTCCCGTAGTGTTGGATTGTGTCTCCTCTAGCTTCTAGTTAAGATTCTTTGATATAGAGAGCATATGTGCATGAGGAAATGAGGTATGTTAGAAAGTTTTACACCAAAGCAATCAATTTAGTTAAACATATACCTCAGCATTACATCACAAATTAAAATTGGTGGAAGGGGTGGGATAGGGTTTGTGAACCGGAGTCGACCAGCCGGAACCGATCATAGGGAAGGAAGCACTGGCGGATCCAGCCCCAAGCTCACCTGGGCTTAAGCCTAGGTGAAAATTTTCTGTTAAACAAAAAACCTACTTCTCATTGATGCGATCAAACCTCCTTAACTGTTATTTTTTTCTGTTAACAGCATTAGTACTAATTTTACTCCATAGTCTTATTATCTGTTAAGCGAGTTCTTTGAATAGCTGAAAGTATGTAGATCCTAGCTTGACTCTTTCTCCTACAAAATATAAGTTGCTGCATGGGCAACTCTTTTGAAGGCAATGAAGAAGAATGTATTTTACTTAATTTCCTTGCAAACCCCTGTTTACTAGTTTGAATCCATCGCTCATCTAAGAAAGATTCGTTTTAGTTATTATTAATCAAGCTGATGTCGTTTTGGTTAGACATCATCGACTTTGAAGTCTCAATCCCAAAATTCATAAACGTAGTCTTGCCGCTCCCCATCCTTAATTCACTACAAGAAGAAAGACTTTAGCCGACGAAAAAAAAAAAACCAGGCCGACGAATCAATTTTTCGTTCGGCTAAAGTCTACTTTAGCCGACGAAATTTTCCTTTGTCGGCTAATTTATATTTTCGTCGGCTATAGTGAACTTTAGCCGACGAAATTAAAATTTCGTCGGCTAAATAATTTATTTT
>NC_020494.1:10213010-10215597 GCF_000184155.1 Fragaria vesca subsp. vesca
TATATATATATATGTTGATCGATTTGGTTGATGATTTGATAATATATATGAAGTTGTTGTTAATAAGTAGTAGATATATATATATATATATATGTTAATTAATTTTATAATATTGTGTTGATGGTATGAAGTTGTTGATGATGATTTTGTGATGATGTTGATATATATAATATTGTTATGTAATTATTAATTAAGTATATCTATATATATGTGTTAATTAATTTGTTATCAATTAGTTGTAGTACGTAGAATATATATAAATGAATTGAAATTTTATATATCCCATAGAATTTAATTAATAATTAGCTAGCGTTATACATATATATTTTGTTATATTTTTAGGATATGGATAAGAGTTTGATTTCGCTTCCAAAATGGGACAAAAGATATGGTAAAGGAATTATGAGTTTTCTGGAATATGCGCTGGCTAATGCTAACGGGAATACAATTTTCTATTGCCCATGCACGAAATGTCAGTGTCGCAACGATATGCATCGATTTGCGATTGACAAAGTATGGCAGCACCTGAAGAGTAACGGGTTTTGGGAGAAGTACACATGTTGGTTATATCACGGTGAAACATCATCTGAGGGTCCGCATGATCATGACCAATTTTCTGAGACGGGCAGTACATCCAACGATCCAACAACGGTTTTCATCAACGACATGTTTCCTTATGAGAGCGGTGTATGCGTTTAAGGACAGTATATGCCTGACCCGGTGCAGCCCTTCCCTAGAGCTGTCAACACTGCTGGTATTGACAAGTACAACAAACTGCTTGCTTTCCAACAGACCCCTGTGTACCCCGGTTGTCAGAAGACCGTTCTTGAAAGTGTGATGAACGTAATGAAGATTAAAGTTGAGACAAAATCAACTGTGAAAGCTGTTAATGATTATCTACAGTACACTGCTTCGATGCTGCCCCACGGTCATCGTCTTCCTACCACTCATCATAAGGTCCGATGTATCCTGAAAGATCTTGGGTTTTCCTACATCAAGATCCATGCATGCAGATATGACTGCATTCTCTTCTGGGGTAAAGATCCAGAAGGGAATGACCTTGCTGGCCTTGACGCATGTCCGGTATGTCACACTGACAGGTATAAGCTGACTCCTGCAGGGAACAGGAAACCTATGAAGGTACTTCGGTATTTCCCTTTGAGGGATAGGTTGGAGCGGTTGTACATGTCTTCACACACGGCCGAAGCTATGAGATGGCACGCTGATAGGGAATTGCATGACGAAGATACTCTTATACACCCTGCTGACGGGGAGGCTTGGAAGCATATAGACAGGGAGTTTCCTCATTTTGCGTCAGAGCTCCGAAATGTGAGGCTCGGGCTCTCATCCGACGGGTTCAACCTTTTTGGCAACATGAGTCTTCAATACAGTGTATGGCCGGTGATTTTGGTACCGTACAACCTTCCTCCATGGATGTGCATGAAGAAGGAATACAATATGTTGAGTTTGTTGATTCCGGGGCCCGGTTATCCAAGGAAGTGTCTCGATGTGTATTTGAGACCTTTGATTGAAGAGCTTAAATTTTTGTGGGATGTTGGTCATCCCACTTATGACAAGTACATGCACGAGATGTTCCAGATGCATGTCATGGTTGTTGGTACCATCAGTGATTTTCCTGCCCGTGGGATGTTGTCGGGCAACGTTGTTAAGGGACACAAGGCTTGTCCAGAGTGCCTTAGCGATGAGGGGAGCAGCAGTCATTGCAACAAGATATGCAAATTGGGTCACCGTACTCTCCTTCCATATGATCACGAATGACGGCTCGATGCACAGGCATTTGATGGGACCACAGAAAACGGTGTGCCTCCCAGAAGATGGACGGGGGAAGAAATTTTAGCAGTGCTTAATAAGTACGATTTTGGGCAACTCAGCAATCATCTCAATATTGTGGCGGCAATACCTGAAAGACCCGACATGTACAAATTCTGGACACATAAGAGCATGTTCTGGGAACTCCCATACTGGAGTAAGTTGTTGATCAGGCACTACCTAGATGTGATGCACATAGAAAAGAATGTTTGCGACAGTGTGGTGGGCACAGTGCTGAACTTGGAGGGGAAGACGAAAGACGGTCCTAAGGCACGCATTGATCTAAAAAAAATACAATTAAGAAGACATCTGTGGTTGAAAGAAGGGAAGAAAAAAATGCCTCAAGCTCCTTACACCGTGAAGCCTGACCAGAAGAACCTAATTTTCAGGTGGATGAGTTGTGTGAAGTATCCTTCAGGCTATGCAGGAAATATAGCCTAGTGTATGAACTTCCGGGACAATAAGATGTACGGGTTGAAGAGTCATGACTGTCATATCCTGCTACAACGTCTCTTCCCTGTTTTCATTCGACCGTTCCTTCCCCGTCAGGTGGTGGAGCCGTTAGTAGCATTGGCAAGATTTTTCCAGAAGTTATGCACACGGGAAGTGAAAAAATCTAACCTCCGGGAAATGCAAGAGGACATCATTTATATCATGTGTAAATTTGAGAGGATATTTCCTCCAAATTTTTGACATCATGCCTCACCTGATGATCCATCTTCCCGAGCAATTGTTGCTTACCGGTCCAGTACACTAC
>NC_020494.1:10216668-10217916 GCF_000184155.1 Fragaria vesca subsp. vesca
AATACAGTATAATTCGTCGGCTAAAATACTTTAGCCGACGAATAACCTAATATTTCGTCGGCTTTAGTTATTTTTTAATTTTTTAATTACATACTATAGCCGACGAATACGCTAAACCCTAAAATTTTTCTATTACATACGTAAGCCCTATCTTCGGTGCTTATTTTCCGTAAATTTTTTAGACGACTTCTTGCGTCTCATCGGTTTGAAACTATTTTCAGTTGGAGGTCCGGCCAAAATACGTAATTTAGACGGTCGAACGATCTTTTCCGTGCGTTTAGGGGTTTGACTTACGAGATTGACCGTCCGGATCGAGCCCTTATTCTTGTCGGATCAAGTTGAATTTTTTCCCATACATGTATTTTGTCATGATGGTTAGATCTGACGGTCGGATTTCTGTTTCTCAAGTTTGATCATCACAATCACAACATGCCTACTAATGTTGTATAACTTGTTTACCAAGTGTTATGTAAATGTTCCGTTTCAAAAACAAACTATACGTAAAACCTTCAAACGCCAAAAAGTCGTGAAATAAGATATGACGAGAATGTTGAAATACATCCACGGTTGAAAAATCACACTATTCCGGTAAATATTCGGTGCCGATAGTTGCGGTCAATGCAATTTTTCATTCTTTCCCTCTATGAGTAGCCCTATATTCGGTGGTTATTTTGCGTAAAATTTTCTTACGACTTGTTGCGTGTCATCGATTTAAAACTATTTTCAGTTGAAGGTCCGGCCAAAATACGTAATTTAGACAGTCGAACGACCATTTCCGTGCGTTTAGGGGTTTGACTTACGAGGTTAACCGTCCGGATCGAGCCCTTATTCTTGTCGGATCAAGTTGAATTTTTGCCCATACATGTATTTTGTCATGGTGGTCAGATCTGACGGTCGGATTTCTGTTTCTCAAGTTTGATCATCACAATCACAATGTGCCAAATGTATAAAAGTACTTTAGCCGACGAATTTCAAAGGTTAGCCGACAAATTTCAAAGGTTAAGCCGACGAATTTCAAAGGTTTAGCCGACGAATTTCGAAGGTTTAGCCGACGAATTGATTCTTAGCCGACAAGATTGTTAGCTTTAGCTGACGAAATAATAATTTCGTCGGCTAAAGTTGTCGGGTTTAACTTGCGCTCGACAGCAGAAAAACCCTAGCCTCCTCTTCCGCCTCCTCTCCCTCTCCCGGTCTCCCAGTCGCCCTCTCCCTCTCCCGGCCTCCGCCTCCTCCGCCTCCTCCCTCCTC
>NC_020494.1:10217936-10231789 GCF_000184155.1 Fragaria vesca subsp. vesca
GGCGCAGAGGCAGTTGGAGGTGCCCCTTTCATCGAGGCAGGCGGCCGTCCCTCGTTCCTCAAGGCAGCTGTGGCCTCAGACCCAGACGGAGGTGTCTGCACCCCGTATGCCTGAGATACACCGGGCGCCCACTCCGGGTCCTACTTCTTCGGATAGTGGGTCATCTGGGGTACAGATGCCGCCGCCTCATCTGTTCCTTCCGCGAATGATACCGGCCTTACCTGTAGTTGATGGCTCAGGGACGCCGATTTATCCACTGCCCCCGCCAGTGGCTCCATCAGCGGCGTACCGGTTCGTGCCTTTTGATACGCCTCTTATTTCCGCGAGGGTATCATCATCGGCGACAGAGATGGAATCCGTCGCGTCCGCCGCGAGCGCCTCAGGTAATCAGTGATGCATGATTTGTTTTCTTATAATTAATAATAAAGGGTCTCCGATTTTAATAATCAATTTGGTTTATCATGTGATAGGCACCGTCGGAGCGAAGCCGACAAAGAAGAAGAGAGGCCCCGTCACAGGGAAGGCTCTCAAGAAGATCGTGGGTACCGTGGGGAGGATCGTCATCAATACTGACGGGGATGGCCACATAGTATCGGGCGGGAAGTTGAGGACATACTCCGGCCGCGTGGGAGCGCTCATTAGGGATAGAGTCCCTATGTTGTGGTCAGACTGGGGCGAGGTCTCGCAGGAGGTTAAGGACATGGTCCACAATGCGATGTCGGTGAGTTTACAAAATAATATTATGTATTACATTGTTGATTTCTCGAAAAACTAAACCAATAAACGGTTAAATGCAGGTGTGGTTTGAGGTTCCTGAGCACCTAAAGGACAGCTGGGCGGACATTGTGCATGGGAGAAGGTACATTGGGAAGTTAATGAATTACAAAATTGTATGTGATATTAATAATATTTCTAATATTTTTGTTGTATCTGTAGGTACAAGGAGTGGAAGAACGAGTTGCGGACTCACTGGACTACGCACGGGAACGCACGTTCTGGTACCCCTGCTGAGTTCCAGTACAGGGAGTACGAGTGGCGTTGGCTTCTGACATCAGAATTCAACAACCCTACGTAAACAGGTTAAATTTAAAAAAATTAATTAGTTAATTTGTCATTAAGTACGTTCCGTTTTTAAATATTTTACTAATAATTTTATTTTTTTCTTTGAAGGCCGTTTCCCGGACGAACGCTCAGAACCGGCAACGCAACACAAGGAACCATCATGGCGGTTCTAGACCATTCGCTGTCTTTATGGACGAGGCGGCTAGGGAACATCCAGAAGTCAACCGGTACGTCTATACGTACGAGAAGGCATATCCTGACGCCCAGGAGGATATTGTAAGTCATCTTACGTTTTTAAAATTTTAAATTTACTTATATATATGTCAAAATGTTAATTAATAATTTTTTTCCTATCCATATAGGCGAAGGTGAGGGAGGCTAGTGACGAGGTGATGAGTGCTATAGTGAGGGAGACATGACCGGACACGCAGGAGGAAGAGATGTCCGAAGCCATGTCCCGGATCGACACTTCGGGATCCGACGATTGGGGCGAGGATCATGGGCACAGCCTTCCCACCGAGAGCAAACAACTTCTACTGCCGGGGTTTAGAAAAGAAAGGTGAGGGGGTCCTGAAGACCACTCCAGGATTTCAACGAAAGGCAGCCTCGACCGGCAGCAGGACCACGTCCATGACCACCAGGACGACTCAGCTAGAGTCGGAAGTTCAGAGACTAAGAGAACAGCAAGCTGCTCAGGCTGCCTATAATGCCTCGCAGGCAGCCTATAATGCCGCGCAGGCAGCCTATGTTGCCGAGATACATGCCATCTAGCAGGCCCAGCAGCAGCAGATGTTCCAGTACATGCAGGACTTTACAGCTGCCCAGCTTCAGGGACTTCCGGCTCCGCCCATGCCTACGGCTATACCGCTACCCCAGCCGCCGCAACCTCCGCAGCAACCTCCGCAGCAGCCCCCAGAAGCGGATATTAATTTAGACGATTTAGATTTTGTGTAGTTGATGAATTATATAGTTTTATGTGCTTGTTGTTGGTTATATGGAATTGTTTTGGTGTATTTTGCAGCTTGCTTGGAATGGTAATTTAGAAATTTCGGGGTTTTTTTTTTTACTGGAATGGACTTATAGCCGACGAAAAACGTCTTACTTCGTCGGCTATAGTTTTTATTTTTTTAAAATAAGTTTTAGCCGACGAAATACGCTTTAATTCGTCGGCTAAATCCCTAGCTATAAAGCAGACGAAATAGACTATATTTCGTCGGCTTTAGTTATTTTTTATTTTTTTATTACAAACTTTAGCCGACGAATATGTTTCGTCGGCTAAAGTCAGAAAAAAACCGACGACATGTTTTTCGTCGGCTAAACTCTAGGACTATAGCCGACGAATATCTTAAATGTTTCGTCGGCTAAAGTCTGGGAAGATAACCGACGACATGTTTTTCGTCGGCTAAACTCTGGGACTATAGCCGACGACTTCTACATGTGTCGTCGGCTAAAGTCACCACAGACGACCTTTTCCCGACGAAATCTTAGCCGACGATCTTTCGTCGGCTAAGATCTGAGCCGACGAATTAAGCTGACAGGCCGACGAAAATTTTTCGTCGGCTAAAGTGCTTGTCCTGGTAGTGATTGCTAATGCTCTTAAATTCTCATCATTGCCTCCCAATTTTAGTAGTATTAGCAGGCTACTCGACGTCATCAATGTTTGACATTCTCAAGCTCAACTGTCTCTTGCACAACCCTCAAATTAACAAAAATTTCTAGCACATTCGAAAGTCGAATTCGTTTAAACTTTTTTTTTTGTTCAACTAGTCCAGGTAAGAATTTTATCCTCGATCTGCCATTGGAAGGAAGAGAAGATGTTTATGCAACTTATAGGGTCTGCGTCGTCGGTGGATGCATTACCGATGGTTGTTTTCAATCAAAAATTCAAAATGGCTACATAAAAGTCGAAGATGGTTGGACTCTCATCCTTGGTCATCCTAGCTACACTTTCGGAGGGTTCCAAGATCAAATACAGTATTGCATGCATGTCGTCCCTTTCATGTTCATGGTAGTTGCTCCCTAGAGTCGATAATATATTTGGGTAATAATTTGGATCCCAATTATTTAATTTTTGTTTTTGTTTTTTTTTGTTTTAGGCCTTTTGGATTAGGTAAAAGGAAGGGAATTCGTAGCCTTTTGAAGTTTTGAGATTTGAGATAGAATTTAGGGATTCGGTTTGATTATCGAATTAAAATTCGGTTTGGTAGGGTTATCAGGGAAACCCTAAACACCTAGCTATAAGGATTTGGTGGGATTATACATATATAGGCAGAAGTTTGGCCAATAATGGGGGCTTGTCAAAGTTCAGTTCTGCGGCGCGCTATGAGTACCAAAACAAGATACAATGAAATATGCCGAGCAGTTCAGCAGTTGAAAAGATCAAAAAGATCATCATCAGCAGCAGCATCAAGAAGGCCATCCTCATCAGAATTGAAAGGTACTTGTATCGATGATCTCCCTGACCTTGTTTGGTTGAAATTCTCTGTCGACTTCCTTGCTACAAATCTGTGTTTCAACGCAAGTCCGTCTGCAAGCGTTGGTGCACTCTCATATCTGATGTTCATTTTATTCGCCGCTTTCTGTGTGATAAGCAAATAACACCAAGAAGCACTCTGATAAACAACCAAGGCCAAGAAGCACTCTGATAAACAACCAAGGCCAAGAACTTCTCCCTAGAATGTCGACCTCGTCCAAGCCATGAGTTCCAATGATGATTTATATGGAGAACCCGTTGTGGTAGCCACGTATAATGACTTGGTTTTGTGCTGTGCAAGTGCCTCTGAGGATGATTATTTCATCTGCAAGCCACACACAATCCAATCGGTTCGTCTTCCTCCCGCACCTGAAGTTTACAAAAACAAGGCCGAACGGATAGCAGTAGGATTCATCTGCGATCATCCCTACTATGAGTGTGACAATGACGAACATAGAGGGCATAATTTCGTTAAGGTCAATTCTGAGTATAGATACAAGGTTGTGAGAATAGTTTGTCGTCGTGATCAGCTATATACATTGTCCAAGAGATTTAAAATGCAGATATTCTCTTCCGACACAGGTGAATGGAGCGAGTCAGCTCTGTTATCCCCATCAGCGTTTATGTTTAAGGACATTGATCTCGAGCAAAGCGTTGCTTATAATGGAATGTTATATTGGAATGGGAGTTGGATTAATAGTGAATCCCAATTTCTTATTGGGTTGGATCCGTTCGTGATAAACAAGAGCAAAGATAGCACTAGCAGCAGCAACAGTACGTATAACTGATGGCGATGACTTGAATGTTGATATCTATCGATGCCATTTTATTAAAGTTGACCAGTCTGAGAATTATATGCTTCGAATTCGGTGCGGTGGTGTAACTAGTGGAGGGTGTCTACGGTTGTGGGATTACGTCGACCATGACTCACGTACCGTGTTTGTTCGTGATTTGAATGTAGATGAGATGGCCATGATCAATGATGGAGCTGGCCAACTATGTCCGGAAACCATGGTGCAGATGATGAGGTGCTTAATGTGATAACTTTCAACCCAAATGACGGGGACGTCTTTTTTTTTTTTTTTTGGGATTATGGAACAAGTCATTAGCAAGTACAACATTCGAACTAGAGAGTGGTCAAAGATAGTAAATCAAGAGATCAGTGATGAGATTAACGGTGATACCATCTTCTTTCAATTAGCGCTCCCATGGTGGCCAACACCAGTGCCTACACTACCTCGCACGACAAAGAATTAGGAAAGGGCAACATATACATGGTTGAACTTTCTGTACAAATTTAAAGGTGCAAGTAATATTGGAAATAATCTACAGATCCAGTAACAGTTCAAGAACATGATTGCATGACACCTCGCTCGAATTTTGCAGCATATGTGATTTTAAACCCTAGACCCTATACCCAGAATTTATTTGTGTATTATAATTGTCAAATTTGATCAGCTCATTTGTTTAAGCAAAATTTGGGATTGATATAGATTCAGAAACCAAAGGTATGAATGATGTGCTATCTGACGCTGCGACGTAGGCTTTGTAGGTGGTTTTCGATCTCTATATATGCTGCATGTGTGATCATCTCTACCTTCGATTCTTTTCCATTTTACAATATTGTAGATAAAAGTCATAAAACAAGCACCAGTATAGGTGCTACTGCGTTTTATGAATTCTCATGCTTTGCTCCTTATGGGTTTGGAATTGAAAGCAATCACCATCTTTACCGAGATCTAAGTCCCTAGCTTTCACAAATTTTCCAAGCCAACCTAGCAGGCCAGCTATTCCCATGGCCAACTGCACCAGATATCTGAAAGTCTGAAACAAGTACATATAGGAGAGTCAAGATGGAACGACTAAAGCATCAACAGTAAAACCAAATTAAAAGTATATATAGTATGACTCATGAACCCAAAAGTTGCAAATTTCCACTCTAGCAGAATCTGAAATGATATTACTAGAAACTGAAGGAGGGACTCATCATCAAAGACTACCTTGTTGCGCCATTTCCATATGTACCAGCAAGTAAAAAACAAAAACACCAGATCATTTCAGATCATCACAGCAAGATCTATCACAGTGAGCATTAGCATTACTGCATTACCAGCCAACATGCATTCATTCCATCCTAACTACCCATTAGAGGTCTCACCCCATATAACTCTGTCAGGGGTCAGGACCACTCCCTTTCAAACCAACAGGTACATGCAGTCATATTATCCAACACCAAAGTAAGATCTAATTAACCTAATTTAAATTCCATTCATTACCATCCCAGAAATCACAGACTTTCAACTGAGATCAATATTGGTAGGATCAGAAACAAAATTGATTAAACGTTCACTGGGCAACCAGGCACCAATTCGGAAATTAATATCAGTAACCTTCTTTTCAAAAGTTCAATACCAAACATCATATATACTTCTCCGAGTAGTACTAGAGCAACCAGACGGACTAGAGTATTGGGGATGCAATAGAGGAACATCTTTGATATACTTTTGTTGTTAGACATTTCTCTACAGAGTACAGACCTTCGTCACCCTGAAATACCCTCCATCCTAATTTAGCTAGAATATATAGCCCGAATGCCCGATGACCGCAACCACCACATTGTTTTGGTCTGCACACTAAAATGGAAATTTCTACCTTTCCTATCAAAATGTTCACAGACAGACACAAGGAGCTTCACCTTTGATTTCTGAATCTAAAACAATGCCAATTTTTGAATGAAACAAATGAATGAGCAAATCAAACTTGACATTACAAAAAAAAAAAAGTTTCTGTTGTACTTAAACATACAGAGAAAGACTGAAAGAGAATGATGTCTTCGCTGCTGATTTAATAAGATTAATTTAGAAATAGTTATGCTTTTGTGAGAAGTAGTTTTGGAATCCGCGTAGCATGAAGTTTCTAATAATCGATAGATATATAGATTTCCTGTCTTAACTCAGATTCCTTGCTCTGGTAGGACTCTGACGTTGTAATAAAGACAGAATGAAATTAATTACCACTCTATAGGCGCGGAATGGGATTTAGTAGAAAATAAGGATTCAATACAATTTGGAATGCTTCAATATTTATTCTTCTCCATATTGGAGGCTTTATATAGAGATACAATTATAGTGCTAATAGGAAAAAATATCTCTTACATCTATACAAAATCTTTAACCTACACATAGAAGGAAAATAAATATTTACAAATATTCTACACTCCCCCTCAAGTTGGTGCATAGATATCAATCATGCCCAACTTGCCAACTGAGTCGTCAAACACTTTCCTTGACACTCCTTTCGTAAAAACATCTGCCAATTGGTCTTCTGTACACACAAAAGGGAAACAGATTATTTTCCTATCCAAGTTTTCCTTGATAAAATGCCGATCTACCTCCACATGCTTGGTTCGGTCATGTTGAACAGGATTATGAGCAATTTCAATTGCAGACGTGTTATCACAATGCAAGTCCATAGGCCGTTTGAGTTTAAAACCCATTTCTTTCAACACATTATGAACCCACAACATCTCACAAACTCCATGTGCCATACCTCGAAATTCTGCTTCAGCACTTGACCTGGCAACAACCTTCTGCTTCTTACTACGCCAAGTTACAAGGTTTCCTCCAACAAATGTAAAATACCCAGATGTAAATCGTCTGTCTGTCTTATCACCAGCCCAATCAGCATCGGTGTACCCTACAACTTCCAATTCACCCTTCTTTTCGAACAACAAGCCTTTGCCAGGTGTCATCTTAAGATACTTCATAATACGGTACATTGCATCCATATGCTCTTCACTAGGACAATGCATAAATTGACTAACCACACTCACAACATAAGCAATATTAGTTCTGGTATGAGAAAGATAAATAAGTCTCCCTACTAAACGTTGATATCTTCCTTTATCAGTTGGGACTTGATCTGGATAGATGGCGAGGTTGTGGTTCATCTCAATTGGTGTTTCAACCGGTTTGCAGTCAAGCATTCCAGTCTCAGCTAACAAATCAAGTACATACTTACGTTGGGACAAAGAAATCCCCTGCTTTGATCTCTTTTGGGTCATCCCCTGTGACAATCATATCATCAATGTACACGATCAGAGCAGTGATCTTACCCTGACTACGCTTGATGAATAAAGTGTGATCCGAGTTGCTTTGTCTATAGCCAAACATCTTCATTGATTTGGAGAATTTTCCAAACCAAGCTCTAGGAGATTGCTTCAAACCATACAAGGACTTCTTCAACTTACAAACCTTGCCGGCATCGCATGGTTTACTTTTGACTCCTGGTGGCATGTCCATATACACCTCTTCCTCCAAGTTTCCATTGAGGAAAGCATTCTTCACATCAAACTGTCGCAGAGGCCAATCTTTAGTTGTTGCAAGTGAAATCAAGATTCATACAGTGTTGATTTTTGCTACAGGCGCAAACGTTTCTTCATAATCAATGCCATACTGCTGGGTGTATCCCTTGGCAACCAACCTTGCTTTATACCTGTCAATACTCACATCTGCTTTCAACTTTACGGTGAATACCCAACGACATCCAACGGTCTTCTTTCTAGCTGGTTTAGACACAATATCCCAAGTCGAGTTTTTCTGTAATGCCTCTAGTTCTTCGTTCATCGCTTGAGTCCACTTAGGATCCGCCATTGCATCCTGTAAATTACTAGGAATAGAAACACTGGATAATTGATTAATGACAAGGGCGTGTGACTCGGATAACCTATGGTTAGACATATAATTGGCTACAAGATACTTAACTTTGGCTTTGATATCAGGTTCATATTGTTTTTTTAGAATTCCTCTGGTAACTCTCTGTGATTTTCTAGATATAATACTATCTAAATCAGATAATTGATTTGAACATAAAGGTACCTGAGTTTGAGCAGGGACATTCACGGCGGATTCTTGAATTGATGGTGTTGAGAAAGGAAAACTATCTGACAGAGAAGAACCTTGGGTGTCCAATCTACCACTACCATGTGGCCCATGTTGCACAACCTGTGTTTCTTCTTGACCGACGACACCTGCATCAAAGTCTGACGCGCCAGTGTTGTCACCCGTAGCAGTCTCCCATATCTGGACGACACGCGGCACTTGGTCCTCTTCAATTCGGCTCGGCTGCGTCTCTCCGTGGTCCTCTTCAGTTCGGCTCGGCTGCGTCTGTCCTCTGACGCACACGTGGTCTTCTTTAGTGCAGCTCGGCTCGGCTGCAATCTCCACTCGGCTTGGCTGAGCTTCACATGGGCGGCCTACAGCACTACCGAAAGGGGCAGTAGCTTCTGTCTCCTTTTCTGTTTCGTTATGATGTGCGGCTCCATTCACTCCGTATCTCAACTCCAATGCTTCCACCTCTTCAAACTCCTCAAATTCAAATAATTGTCGAGAATTCCCTTCACAACCGTTCTCCCCCTGAAGGGAAGATATATGCCGAAACTCCCCCTGAATAGTAAGGCTCAGATTCACGAAAAGAAAAATCAAGGGAAACGTGAATGGTATCAGTGAGAGGATCATAACACCGATAGCCTTTCTGAAACTCGGCATACCCAAGAAAGATACACCATTTGGCACAAGGATCAAGTTTGCTTCGTTGTTGCTTGGGAATATGAACATATACTACACACCCAAACACACGAGGCTCCAAGTTGGGCAATGATGGAATGGAAAGAAGACGTTGAAGCTGCTGTAGAGGACTTTGAAATTCAATTACCCGAGAGGGAGTACGATTAATGAGATAGGCAGCAGACTTCAAAGCTTCTCCCCAATACTGAAGAGGGACATACATGTCAAACAAGGATGCACGGACAACTTCAAGCAACTGTTGATTCTTTCGCTCGGCCAATCCATTCTGTTGAGGAGTGTATGTATTTGAAGTCTAGTGCCGAATTCCATGAGTTTGCATAAATTCTTGCATATAAGACCATTAATATATTCGCCGCCATTGTCAGATTGGAAGACTCGAATAGCCTGTTGATACTGTGTAAACACCATCTTGTGAAATTCTCGAAATATGGAACAAACCTCATTCTTATTCTTCATGAGAGATACCCATGTCATGCGAGTACAGTCATCAATAAAAGTCACATAATATCGAGCTCCAGAATAAGTAGAGATCGTGGCGGGTCCCCAAACATCAGAATGAATTTTCGTGAATGGAATGGGACTTTTATTAAGACTAGGTGAATAAGAAATCCGGTGGCTTTTAGCCAATTCACATACATCACAACGAAACTCAGAATCACTAACAATAGAAAACAAATGAGGTTGTAGTTTTTTCAGATAATTATAAGATAGATGTCCCAATCGCTTGTGCCATAACCATACTGCTGCCTTTGCATTCTCTACTCCATTGACCTGATTCACTTGTCCCAATAACTATTGCTCTCCTTGCTTTGTCAGATCCAAGTAATAAAGTTTTCCCTTCCTAGTACCACAACCCAGAACCCGTCGAGTTAGAATGTCCTGAAACACACAAAACGAGGGATAAAAAGTCACAATACATAATAATGTTTGAATGATTTGGCCAACTGAGAGAAGATTGTATGCTAATGATGGGATAACTAAAACAGAATCAAGGGTTAGTGTGTTGGAGAGGACAATAGAGCCTTCTCCGGTGACCAGAGTTGGAGTACCATCAGCAGTAGAAACAATATTTTGAGTGGAGGGTTTAAATTTTTCCAAGAGGCTAGGATCATTAACCATATGGTCAGACGCCCATAAATCAATAATCCAAGAACTATTCCTAGATACCTTACCGATTATACCTGTTTCTGCGACATTGGCGGATGCATTGGATGGTTGCTCCTCTTTTGTAGTAACTAAGGCAGCATTTGCTTGATTCTTTCGGGGTCTTCTTGTGAAATCCCACCAATCTGGGTAACCGATGACTTCATAGCATCGTCGCTTGCTATGACCCAAGTCTCCACAAACCGGACACTTGACGTTTGCATAAGGATTCGGTTTTGCTGGGAAGCTACGTGGTGGAGCATTTGAGAAGCCTGGAGGAGGACCCTGTTTGCGTTGGACAACCTATTACTCAACAGCATGTCCCATAACTTGCCGATCAGAATGCACCTTTCGAACATAGGCATAGTTTTGCTCCAAGGTGAATTTTGGGTCTTTGCGAAGGATCTCACCACAGACTTGATCATACTCTGAATCGAGCCCACTCAGGAACATGTGAACTCGCATACGTGCCATAGCAGTCGTTTCTTGAACAACTCCAGCTACTGTGTTGTTTTGAGAGGCAATACGTTGATCAATCTCCTGAAACATTCCCACCAATTCATTATAAAAGGTAGGAAGAGGCTGACCATTCTGTCTTGCTGCAAAACACTCCTTATTCAATTCAAATATTCGGGTCTCATCAGAATCATCATAAAAAGTCTTCTCAACTGCTTCCCAAACATCTTTGGCTGTTGGTAGTCGGATATATCGATTGATGAGTGATGGCTCCATGGAGTCAATGAGCCAACTCTTTACTCTCTCATTCTCTATGGCCCAAGTTTCAAATTCAGGTGAATTCTCATCCGGTGCGACTTTGGCTCCAGTGAGGTAACCAACCCTACCTCATGCTCCAATCCGCATCTTCATAAGAGGTGCCCATATTGAATAATTGGTTTCATTCAAGGCAACACTGGTCGGAAAGGCCGAGTTGTCTTGAGTGGTGGTGTGATAATGGTTGACGACCGGAGGCATGAGTGCAAAGGGGTTTTCAGGTCCGTTGATTTGATCTCCCATTTAAACCAAAAAAAGGTTTGCTTTTGTGTTTGTATGCAGCGGATTTTGTTTTTGGTGTTATGAAATTCAGGTTTCGGGTTTTCGGGTTTCGGAAGATACAAGTTTGACTGGCTCTGATGCCAAGTAGAAAATAAGGATTCAATATGATTTGGAATGCTTCAATATTTATTCTTCTCCATATTGGAGGCTTATATAGAGATACAATTATAGTGCTAATAGGAAAAAATATCTCCTACATCTATACAAAATCTTTAACCTACACATATAAGGAAAGTAAATATTTACAAATATTTACAAATATTCTACAGATTTATGACATTAACACAAAAAAGTCTAGCTAGCTTGGCTAAACAAGTTTGGATATCATGGCAGAGATACTTCTTTGCACAGTAATACTCTCATAGATAGCGCTGCTATTGGCACTTTTGTTCGACGCGATTCCCTTCAGATCGCCGGTGATCACATTCCTCGGTGGCCTTGGTCTCGGCTACGCCGGCAACGCACTTGACACCATTATTTTCAAAGACCAAGTTCCTAGTTTGAAAGTCATAACTCACTTTATCTGCTTCATATTTCTTGCTGGTGAGATAGAAAAACTGAACGGTCATATGAATAAGGTCGAGTTCTGGAGAGAATTGGTGTCAGAATTCAGAATCCTTAAGGAACAGGCGAGACGTGAGCAGCGGTCGTAGGTTTGGCGGCAACTGAAGCGAGTGCCTTCGTAGATAAGGGAGGTGTGGTTAGCATAAAACAGCGCGGCTCTCTCCAAAAAGGTCATGGGGGTGAGGGCAACATATACATTGGCTTCACGTTTGGGTAGCATATTCATATATGTACCCATTGATCAATAATATGGCTAGCCAAGCTATGGACACTACTAGAAGAAAGGCTTTAGCCGACGAAAATAAAAAAAACAGGCCGACGAACAATTTTTTCGTCAGTCGACGAAATTTTCCTTCGTCGGCTAATTTAAATTTTCGTCGGCTATAGTCAACTTTAGCCGACGAAATTAAATTTTCGTCGGCTAAAGAATTTTTTTCGTCGGCTATAGTCTGTGGACTTTAGCCGACGACATTAAACATTCTTTAGCCGACGAAATTAAAATTTTGGTCGGCTAAAGTGCTTTATATTTGCAGATCTGGACAGCAGCTCATATGGGAAAAAAAAACGAGAGAAGAAAAAACGGAAGAAAAAGTTTGGGTGTTGTCGAAATCTGTCCATAATTAGTTTGTGGAGATATATATAGGTATGTACGTATGTACATATGTATATATATGTTGATTTTGAGTTTTATTTGAGTTGATCGATTTTGAGTGTGATTGAATTGATAGATTTTGAGTACGTCGGATGTATATATATGTGTGTTGATCGATTTGGTTGATGATTTGATAATATATATGAAGTTGTTGTTAATAAGTAGTAGATATATATATATATATATATGTTAATTAATTTATAATATTGTGTTGATGGTATGAAGTTGTTGATGATATAAGTTGATCGATTTTGAGTACGTTGGATGTATATATATATATATATATATATATACACAACCCCGTTCAGAAGCACACTGTGCGGACATCGCCGATTTGTCCACTTTCAGGCGTCGACAACGGAGCTGCGCTTGCCGGATGAACACTGGAGGCACCCCAGCCGGCGTAATCAAGAAGAAGAAAGCCAAGGAGATCGGGATTGAAGGTTGGGCAACAACCTCACCCAAAACTTCAAGATCGATCAAGGTTGGCTGCAAATTTGTCGCCGGCGAGAAGAACCTCCGTATCAAGGTTTGGTGTCCGTCCGGCAAGAAGAAACGGCGTGATCATGGAGAAATCGGCGACGTCCGCACTTTAAGGGTGGTGCGGACGTACACTTCTGAACGGGGTTGTGTATGTGTGTGTGTATATATATATACAGTCCTTCTCTACTAAGGATGTCCTTGTTTATTCTTACAGTGTGGATTTCCAATTTAGACTCACTTTTCGATCAAATTTTCATATCTCCACCGTGTAGTTTTTAGGGACTAACGTGTATATCATCTCTACAAAATTTCAGCCTATTTGATAATCGTTAAGGCACTGAAAACTGTGTTTTTCTGTTATAAACATGAACGGTTCAAGTTAGACAGAATTCAGTTCGTCCATTGGTTTAATTGAGTTTGAGTGTCTTAATGATAACCAAATTGGCTAAAAATTGGCAGAGATGCTCTACAAGTTAGTACTTAAAAACTAGACGGTGGATATGTGAAAATTCGAACTAAAAGTTGATCTAAAGTGGAAATCTGCACCCTAAACATAGCCCTTCCAATGAGGGATCTCTATTTTTTGTCACTTTTAGGGATAGACCCACACCATTAGATCTGTTTTTTAATGGGCTTTGATGGCTAAGATTAAAACAAAAAAATTTAACATTTATATCAAACCTACACCGTTCAAGATCATTAAAAATAAATCAAACTTAACAATCACCAAATTTTCTGAAAATTTGCAGAAATGATCTACTCATATACACCTACAAACTGAATGGTAGAGATGTGATTTAGTGATCAGGTGGTTTGTCAAATACCCTATCCCTAGAAA
>NC_020494.1:10232449-10246659 GCF_000184155.1 Fragaria vesca subsp. vesca
CAACCAAATCCAACATGCATTTAACAGAAATGGATGTCTTGACCTTCAAAAAAAAAAAAAACAGAAATGGATGTCCATAATTACATCAATCAAATTTAGAATATGATCCCACGTCTTTAACTAGTGACATTGTATTTAATAGATAAATATGGTTCGTCGAATTCATTCTGTTCAATAAAATCCAGTTTCATCATTTAGAATAAAATTAAGCTGCATTTGACGAAAATGGATGTCCACAATTATAGCAGTCAAATTTAGAATAAAATCCCAAGTTCTTAACTAGTATAATTTATTTATTTTCGATTGGAAACTATTATAATTTTTTTGAATATAAATCTTGCATTTCATTTTGTAAAAAGATCATAAGGTTGGAACTTAGAACAAGTGATGAGGACGTTGAGTAACAATGTTGGAGAATGTAAAATGGTTCTAAATGCAAATATGCGGAGAGGTCGATTTTGTGATTTTTATTTTTGATTTCTATTCAAATCAAAAATTTTTAAAAATGTTAATAAGAATACATGTTGGAAGTATTAGGTTTAAGATGATGATGTGGTTTATGTCACATCATTTAATATATATAGCTTTTGTATAACAGAAAATCAACATGCATTTAATAACATAAATGGATGTCTACAATTGCAACAATCAGATTTAGAATATAATCCCAAGTCCTTAACTATTATGAATTTTATGAATATATATCTTGGATTTGATTTTGTATAAATAGAATCCAATTTCATTGAAGAATAAAATTCAACATGCATTTCACGAAAATGGAGATCGTCTCAAGAAAACTTGTTAAGCCATCCGCTCCTACTCCTCACCTCAAAACCTTCAAGCTCACTCTGTTAGACCAAAGAATGCCTTCCAATTTGTACGGAAAGATACTTCTATTCTATCCCGGCAACAACAACAATAATAGCGCTACCCTTGTCTCTGAAAGATCAAACAACCTACAGAAGTCACTATCCAAAACCTTGGTTAGTTTCTATCCTCTAGCTGGGCAGCTCAAAGACGATGTCTCCATTGATTGCAATGATGAAGGTGCTTATTTTATAGAAGCGAAAATCAATTGCAGCATCTCTGATGTTCTCTCCCAACCTGATCCCAACTTACTTGAACAGTTTGTCCCCTGCACTAATGATGCTGAAGCCTTGAATGTCATGATTACACTTATCCAACTCACTGTCTTTAAATGTGGTGGGATTGCGGTTGGAACCTGTATATCGCATAAGATTACAGATGCATCATCTATGTTCACTTTTCTTGGGAGTTGGACAGCAGATGCTCGTGGTGAAATTGGAGTTCTTCCCGTGTTCATCGAACCATCTCTGATGCCACCTTCGAGTACACCAATCAGACCAACTCCTGGCTTTCGTGGAGTTCAGAATTTCGTAACGAGGAGGTTTGTTTTCAGCCACTCAAAGATGGCAAGTCTCAAGGCAGAATCTAGTACACTACTTCAAAAGCTTGGCCATAATGCTCCCTCTACAGATGTTGAGCTAGTAACAGCAATTCTGTGGAAATGTGCTATTGCTTCTTCTCAATCTATATTAGGACGACCAAGGCCTTCGTTGATGTCCCAAGTGGTGAATCTACGCAATAGAATGGTCCCTCGGCTGCCCGAGAATACGATGGGGAATCTCATTTTTGATTTCCATGTGTTGATTGAGGAAAGTAACAAGGAATTACCTGAGATGGTTGCCAATATGAGAAAAGGGTTCAAAGACTTCTGCAGTCACAAGGCAAACAGATTCATAGGTGAAGACGCTGTATCAGTTCTTTTTGATTCTCTTGAAGAGGAGGATGAACTAATTACTAAAATGGGAGTGACCATCTTTAGGTTTGCAAGTATATGCGGATTTCCGCTTTATGATATGGATTTTGGTTGGGGGAAACCCATTTGGGCCACTAATCGGCCTGGATCACTCAACAACTTATTTACTTTGATTGATACCAAAGGGGGTGAAGATATTGAAGCATGGGTGAATCTGGAACAACAAGAGATGGCTATATTTGAGCGTAGTGAGTTGCTTCTTTCATTTTCATCCTTGAACCCTAGTGCAATAATTATGGGACGCTGCTGCTTATGATCAATTTATGTAGTTGATTTTATATTTGATGAAATAAAGTGTGTAGAACATATATGCTATAAACTTGTGAAATAAAGTGTCTTAAAAAAGTATAGCAAAATGTCCATTCCATTCAGATGATAATATGCAATGTTTTAAAACGCTGAGACGCGCGCAAGCCGATGCGTTTTCGTGAGAGCCTTAAGACTTGAGGCGCGTTAGGCGTAAGCCTTACGTAATAATATTAATAATTATATATATGATTAAATTCAGTTTACCCTCTCAAACTTTAGGTCGAAAATCAGTTTGATTTATGATTTTTTTTTAATCGCGTCGGTCCCTATACTTTTGAAATTACATCAATGTAGTCCAAAATTCGAGTGTATGCATTGAGAATAAATGTACATTCATCGTGAAAAGAAATAGACTTAGTAAATTAAAATGTTCTGCGTATTTGTTTATGTTTGCGATCAGTATCATTAAACCTCTGCTAGATCCATCAGTAGCTAAATATCTAACCTAAAGAAAAGAAAGAAAAACATTGTAATCGAACTCCTTCAAACTTCAGAAATACCCAAACATAAACAAATACCCATAACATTTTGATTTACTGAGTCTATTTTAAAGAAGGATGGCTGATAGGATATGGAAACAAGGATACTCATGTTCTGTAAAACTCAAAAAGGGGCTATCAAAAATTCATATACTTCAAAGTTGAGAGAGGTAAAGAGAGGATGTTGAAAGAATATGAGGAAGAGATAGGAGATCGTGGACATGTGAAGTTGGAAGTAAGGTAGGGTTTTTTTTTTTTTTTTCCGATTACTGGAAGAATGAGGTTTGCCTGCTGCCGTTTGTTATGTTTTGGTTAGTATTCTACGATATTTAACGACATTTGCCTTGAAATTGGATATTATTGGAATTTTAATGACTTTTGTTGATCGGTGTCGTAATATTGACTTTTGGATTTCGTGTCAATGGTTGTAATTGAAAGCTAAGGACAATAAGAATCAATACTAGCGTAGGAGAGGATCTTTATCCATTACTCACATATAAATTGGAGTAATGTTAGAGACATCAAAATATTTGTACTAAATGATGTGGCAGGTGCCAGCTCATCAACTCTATTTGTAAGGAATTGCTAACATGGATTTTTTTTTATTAAAAGAGTTAAACCAAGAATTTATTGACTAATGTTTTTGTTAAGAGATTTAAAATCACGAAAATCCAATTTATACAACAACAAAAAAAACACAATTTAAGAAAATCTAAACATTTTGCGGGGTTGTCGTCCTCATCAACATTATAGATATGATTTGGTGAATTTTGTTCTTTGTATTGTGATATCATTATTTATCTTCATTAATTTGTTTGCAAAACCAAAGAATAGCTACTGATCGATCAAGTAATCAAAATCCTACATATTGATCATTTGATTCAATCCTATAGTTCAAAAGTTAAAAGAATAAATTGTGTAAAGAGAAGCGAGTATGGGAGAAAAAAAATAACTTTTGGTAATTTGGGTGGCTTTTAATCAACTCATCATCCATTGAGTTGAGAACTAAAGTTTAAGATCTATGCCATACTCCGATCAGAAACACCATGAAAATGGTTGAGATATAGGTTTTATTATTATTATTATTATTATTATTATATATTTTTTATTTAATTAACTGCTCGAGGAAGATATTTATGTTTTTTTTTCGATTGAAGGAAAAATTTAGGTTTATATATTCTTCTAGTTTTTTTCCTTTTTAAGGTATAAAAATTGTATTATTTTCATATCATCACATATTTAGTAGGACGATCAATGACATGACATCATTTGCACTATGTCAATTCTTGCATCAGGCGACACAACAGTTGTGTCGCCTGATGCAAAAAGATGTGTCGCCTTCTAGCATGTCGACGTTTAAACTATCAGGCGACACAACATTTGTGTCGCCTATAAAAACATCAGGCGACATAAGACTTTTTTCATTATGTGTCGCCTGATAAAATGTAAGGCGACAGGCTATATGCGTCGCTTGATAGTATAAACGTCGACATGCTAGAAGGCGACACATCTTTTTTTGCCGTGAGGCGACACATCTCTTTGTGTCGCCTTATAACTGCGAGTGGGAGAGAAAAATGCCTTACAGCGACATATATGCGTAGGGTAATGGAAATAAAGACCACATATAAACATCATGTGAGAATGTTAGAGGCGACATATATATATTTGGTTAATTAGAATTTAAATTTTTACACTCTACATTTATGTGTCGCTGGATGAACCCACATGACATACTTTTGATATTGTTTCTGGTCTAGACGTAGTACGACGACACATATGCATCGGGTCAATGATCTTCAGGCAACGTATAATTTTTCATTTTTTCATTTGATCTCTTTGAGACAATAGATATGTGTCGTCTAATATGCTTTAAGCTTTCACTACGTGATATTTTTTTGGCTTTTGACATTTTCAGGCGACATATAAGTGATGCCTTATTTTGATTTAAACTCTTCACTTACGTTGCCGGATGTTCTTTATGGCCTTACATTTCTGGTATCTTAACTTTGTAATGTGTTGCCGATTGTTGCTTTATGGCCACACATAACCATTTTCTTAACTTAGTAAAGACAATAGATATTGTTATGTTTGTGTTGCTGGTTTATGTTTTATGGCCACATATAATCATTTTCTTAACTTAGTAAAGACCATAGATATTGTTATGTTTGTGTTGCCGGTTGTTACTTTATGGCCACACATTTCTGGTATATCATGCGACACTATACCACAAGATCCTTCATATCAAATGTACATAGTACCAATTCAAAATGTACTACAATATTCACTACAAATGATCCACATCTAAAATTATTCAGTCTCATCTACACAAACCTAGAGCATCAGTTGAAAACTACAGTTGTATCTCTAATTGCAGCCACTTTGCCAATGTACAAAAAAACAATACTAACATAAACTAAATATTGAGCATCAGTTCAGGCACTTCTCTATTTGATCGAGCATTACGTCCACAATCTAGTCCTCAAGCCCATCTTCTTGTCGTGCCAATGCTGCCTCCCAAATTCATATCATCAGTCACCAATTCAATGGAGACATAACTTTAGTTGACTCTGTTATTTTGAACCATATAATCAGCAAATTAAACCCTCAACAAGTCGATGGATGCTACCAAAATGATGCATTATTTGACCAAATTTCTATGCGCATAATAGATTGCCATCAAAGGAGAATGGCATCTATCCAAGGTTAGGAAGGAATTGAAAACTGTAATAGAAATACATACTGATGGTAATGTGGCAGTTAAGACAGTATAATGGTTACACTCAACCTAAAATGCCGAAGAATGTAAATTATGTTTACTTCCTTCCCTTGGTCTCATACTTATACAAAACAAGTATACTACTGATTCTAACAATCATCTATGCATTAATTAGCTAAATGTAGAAACATAAAGTTTTTTGCAAAGTAAAACAAGCCAGATTAAGTTCAACCTTACAAACAATCCAACATAGTTCACGTTAGCATAGGTAAGTCATGAATCATATGAAACTATTCACTCAGTATTGCAAATTTATCAAGCTATAGCAATAGGTAGCATATGCAACTGCAAAAGATAGTCTAAAATAAGTTACCTGCTGCAGATAGTCTTCAATGCTCGTTGCTTCAGCAGGAAAAACATCTTCAAATGTTGTCTTTCAGAATAGAAAGAAAGGAATAGATCGCAAAAAAAAAAAAAAAAAAAATTAAGTGACAGAGGTGAAGAAATTGTAATGCATTTCAGAGTGTAATAAACAATTGTTTCCTCAAGTTATAACCCAGAAAATAAGATATGCAAGAGGAGATGTAAAAGTATAGAAATTACAACTTTGAACTAGATTGAGTCTGAAATCAAGAGAAGCATGATTTACAAGTAGCTGAGATGATATCAATAAAAACAAGGTGTAACTTTCTTTTTTTCACACAAATCAAGAGAAGCATGATTTACAAGTAGCTGAGATGATATCAATAAAAACAAGGTATAACTGCCTTTTTTTTGTTATCATCTATATGGACACACACACACATACAACTTTACATAATTGTGTTATGAATTTTTTAAGAAGAACATGGCTCGATTAATTAGTTTTCTTCTCTCATTACGTATTTGTTTGACATAATGCCTTGAGAGTTAAGAACGAGCAAGCTTTTAGAATGAAGATAAAAAGTAATCAACTGATATGAGGCTGGACTTTGATACAAAGAATGGAACATAAAAGTATCATTACCTTCAATTCAAAAGACTTGAGGTCCCGTGTAAGCTGCTCTGCGTTCAGACCCTCACGAGCAAGAACCCTGAAATGTATTGATATGGAAATGTGAACACATAAACTTGCTTAAAGTCAATCGCAGAAACAGAACTTCCCATATTTAAGACAGCTCCAAACCCCAAAGCAATTTGCAATACCAATTTAGTAGTTCCTTATGCTATGTAAGCAACGTGATGAAGTAAAGTAAAATTATCAACAACATAAGATGCTCTATCAATGTGAAGTAAAGTAAACTCGAGAAGTATATTATGAATTGTGACAGAAATCATTTTGGTATCTGGTGGCAGTAATGGACTGTTGAGGAGCCTCATTTCACAGAGTTTTGGCCTTGAGCTTCTTTGATAACGTTTCCAACTGATCCAAATTCCTCTGAAACACCAAATGTCGAAAAACAAAGATTCTATTTTCTTTAACATTCCAAGTCCTAAAGGCAGCAAAGAAAACAGAAAGAGGTGACAGACCTTGTGGTCACCCCCACCAGTGGCAACCCTAAGGGCATCAGGCTAAACATCAATGGAGAAAATCTGCAAACCCTCATGCCTAATCCAACTGGGCTTCTCTGCAATCATCTCCTCTGCTTCTTAATTCCAACCTCTAAACAGCTCCAAATTCATACTTCTTGATCAAGAAACACCTCAACAGAACCAAAAAGATACCTGCTTTACTTCAATTCGGCCAAATGGGTATGTAAGTTTACTGTACTTGGAATATAATTGTGAATGTGGAGCGCTAATTTGGCTGTGAAGTTATGGAGAGGAGTTAGGGTTTTGATGAAGAAAAGGAGTGAGGAAAGTAAAAGGGGAGTGAGATTCTGAGATGGAGTGAGATAACGGAAAAGGTTGAAAGGGACACTCTCTGTTTATTGCGATGCGCATATTGGACAGCTATTGTAATACCCCGGAATTTTTAGATGCTAGTTTCTTTTATTTTTATTCGGTTGACTTTTTGGCTGACTTTTAAGAGGCCAAAAGTTGACTTTATTTTTCGTAAGTTATCTTCGAAAACTTCCTTCATGAAAGTTGTAGAGTTTATCGATACGAGTTCATAGACATGCGGCACGCTTGAAACAGAGGTCGTATGAGAAAGTTATGGTCAGAGGAAGTTTGTTTCCGGGTTTAGAAAGAGTATAAGTAGAAAATTGTGTGGGAGTGCTTATTAGAAGCCCTAATTTTAGTTTTCTCTCTTCCCTCTCTACCCTTCCCCGAGCTCCCCGAGCCTTCACCTTCTTCAACTGAGTTCTCCCTCCTCCGGCCACCAAACCGGACGCCGCCGGTTCTGTTCGAACCCCACAGCTGCCCTCTCCATTTCTGGAGCAGTTTCGGCCGCTGTCCCGCCGCCTGGAAGCCGCCACAAAGTGGCGGAGCTGCTGCTGTCCTGCCGGAAAACCGACAATTTCGACGCCGTTTCCGGCCAAGTATAGGTGAGTCTTGCTTGCCTCTCTCTTCTAGGGATGTTCATGCCTCTTTAGTGACCTAGAAATCAAGTTTGGGTGCCGGATTTGCAGGTTTTGGGGTTTGATTGTGGCTGCTGTTTTCGGGGCAGTTTCCGGCCGGTTCCGGCCATTTTTGGCCGAAGTCTTAGGTATGAAAGTTGTTCCCTTTGCTTCAAGCTTCAACTTTGCTGTTGTGAGTTTCTCCTAATTCGGAAGTTTGGGGTGGCGCGTGGGGCCCACTCGCCGCCTCCTGTGGCGGCGCGTCAGGCTGAGTGGCGGCCTTAGTTTCCTGTGGTTAGCTAGTCCTTGCTGCTGTGAGCTTGTTGAGTGGTAGTATGGCTAGATTTTAAGCAAGGTTGGCATGCTAGGACATAAGTTTATTGGTGTTCATTAGATCGGAAACTTAGAAAGTTTGATCTTGAAGGTAGTTTGGTTGTTGTTGAGTGTTCAATGACCTTAGGAGGTCTTGGAGGAAGGATTGCCTTTCTTGGGGGCAACCTTTAAGTTAAGAGTACTTTGATCCTTGTTATGTTTGTTACTAAGGTTAATATGTGTGTTACTTTAGGTGATTTGTGAAATTATGAGTTGGCTTGCTCTTGTGTTTTGCGGAAACGCAGCGGGCTATTTAGGTGAGTAAAATCTCACCAAGGTCCATTTGTGACCTTTTTTATTTTGGATGTTGGTTTTGATATTAATTATGATGGTGATTTTAAATGATGAGGATGGTGATAATTATTGCGTTGTTGATAATGATTATTATGATGTTGATAGTGATGATGATAAGGTTTTTGTTGATAAAATGATGATGATTTTGTTGATGTTTTTAATTTAAAATATTTTATTTCTTTTGGTTGTTTTAAAATAAATGAGCTTGATCGCCAACGGCTCATAGGTAAGATAAAACAAGTTTTCCAAGTATATGATTATTTTTAAGGTTCATAAAATTATAGTATTTTTGGTTGTTGATAAGTTATTCTTGTGGGAATAACCATGTCTTGTGCATATAAATATATCTATGTGGAAGGATATAATTTTTATGATATGTTTTTTGTGTTGTTGATAATGTTGAATTAAACAATATGCTATTGTTTGTTTTTAAAAATAAATGAGCTTGATCGCCAACGGCTCATAGGTGAGATAAAACAAGTAGATAGTCAAACTGGGTTCCAAGCCCTTAATCGGGTGATTGGTTACGGTTATGACGCTATTATTATTTTGTGATGTGATATTGGACAGTCAAACTGGGTTCCAAGCCTTTGGCCGGGTGATTGGTTACGGTTAGGAATAGAGCTCTAGTCCATCTGTCGATGTAGGTCATGGGAGATACCTTATGGTATCTGGGACCCATGGGTGCATAAATTGTTGTTGTAGGTCATGAGAGGTATTTTTTAATATTTGGGACTCATGGGTACATGTTATTTGTGAAAGTGTTAAAAATGTGGTTTTAACTTTGTTCTTAATTGTTGTCATTTAACTTGTTTTGAGTATCTCCTGAACTATGCTGAATGCAAGTGATTCTTCAATTCTTATTGTGTGAATTTTGAGTGGAATTTCCTGAACTATCTTTATTTGCAGGATTCTCTTATAATTGATTGTTTTGTGAATTGTTATGTTTTCTCAATTTATCTCTTTGAATTTTATTGTTGAGGCAATTCCTGAACTAAGTGCTAAGCAGGAATTTTCGGTTTTATTTTGTGTGATGTTGGGTTGAAATATTTTTTTTTTAGAGTTACTCATACGGGCTTTTCAGCTTACCGGGTTTGTTGTTTACAACCCGGTGCACCTATTTTTTGGTGTAGGGTTAGACCTGCAGGTGATAATCAGCAGGGTTGAGGCGGTGGCTTAGGAGCTAGGTTTTAGACAATGTGCTTTTATTTTGTATATTTTGATAAGTTGTCTTTAAGCTCATGTGAGCGATGTTGTTATTATTACTAGACTTTTGAAGTTGATGTATTTAAGGAGATATAATGTTTAACTCAGTTGTTGAGTTTGTTGACATTTATATTTCTAGTATTTGTTTATAGTTTGGAAGTTGTTGAGCAGGTTTTGGGATAATAAGATTTTAAGTTATTTCATGCCCAAATTTTTGAAAATTTATCCTTCGAAAATTGGGGTGTGACAGCTATGCTAACAGACCCTTCATCTCTGCTCCTCCTGCACTCAATCCACCTCCAAAACAGAAGCAAAAAAGAATATCCACCTCCACAGAGCCACACCGATCCTTTTTCCCTCTCTTCCCATACCTCCACTCATTCTCGATAATCCAACCAAACCCATTTCAATTCACCCCCATCTCTCCCCAAAGCTCCAATCTTTAATGCTCACTCCATCCCAGATCCTTCTTCCCTCTCTCCCCAAGACATATTTGCAGAAAACCATAGAAAAGAAGAGTATATAAGCTCAGTAAAAAGGAAAGTAGAAAGCTGTGATTAACAAATTGAAAAGAACAACGGAAGAAGATCGAAGAACACAAACCTGATTCTTAATCTGGGAATCGAAGGAGGATGGAGCCTTCGAAAGAGGATGGATTCTTCGAAGAAGAGTGAGGGGCCGAGGAAGGCTGAGATGAGGGTGATGTTGTCGACTTAGGGGCTTGGTGGGAGGAGATCAGTGGTCGAGGGCTCGAGGAGGTGAGGGTGGAGGAGAGGAGCAGAAGTAGATCGGGGAAGAATGGGAGAAATTGTGTTTGGGGAAGAATAGGCCGGGTTGGAGAGTAAGTAAAGAGGATAAGGCACAGCTAAAATTTTGATGGAAATTTCAAAAATTTCATTTCAAATTGCTCCAAAATTTGAGCGGAAAGAATACCCTAAACTGTAAACCCTAAACCCTAGTCATGTTGTGGTTCCAATGTTTAAAATTTAAAATATTAAATTTCGACCGTCTGATATGATCAGCGTATTTAAATACAGATATGGTTAAAAATTCACTTAATTTTGATAAAGTTTGGGTCTCGATCCATGCAGTCAACATTAACTCAACTTCATCTGATTAAGTGAATACGCTATTACCCCCTACTTATTTACTAGTTTTGGTCGATTCTTTCATGCACACACTCTAACATATATGTTCTATACCAGCTTGTGTAGAATTTTCATAAATTTTACCTTTCGGGGATAGAGTTACCCATAGAAGAGGATAAGCGTAAAAGGGTTGACCGCTTCGATCGGGACACAAACGTTATAAAAAATATGTGATTTTTTTTACCATAACCATATTTCACTATACGTAACACATCCTACGGACAGATTTGCAAAATTCTATTTACAAGATATAGTTGCTTCACAAATGCACACAGTTGCAAAAATGTCACTAAACAAGTTATACCACATTAGTAGGCATGTTGTGGTTCTAATGTCTAAAATTCAAAATATTAAATTTCGACCGTCAGATGTGATTAGCAAATTTAAATACGAATATGGTAAAAAATTCACCTAATTTTGATAAAGTTTAGGTCTCTATCGATGTGGTCAACATTAACTCAACATCATCTAATTAAGCGAATACGCTCTTACCTCCTCCTTGTTTACTAGTTTTCGTGGATTCTTTCAGGCACACACTCTCACATCTATGTGATGTAGCAGCTCCTGTAAAATTTTCAGAAATTTTACCTTCCGGGGATAGGGCTATCCATAGGGGATAATAAGCGTAAAAATGGTTGACCACCTCGATCGGGACACAAACGTTATCGAAAATATGTGATTTTTTTACCACAACCATATTTCACTATACGTAACGCATCCTACAAAGGGATTTGTAAAATTCTATTTACAAGATATAGTTGTTTCACAAATGCACACACTTGCAAAAATGCCACTAAACAAGTTACACCACATTAGTAGACATGTTGTGGTTCTAAGGTTTAAATTTCAAAATATTAAATTTCGACCGTTGGATGTGATCAGCGTATTTAAATATAGATATGGTCAAAAATTCACCTAATTTTGATAAAGTTTGGGTCTCGATCGATGTGGTCAACATTAACTCAACTTCATCTAATTAAGTGAATACTCTCTTACCTCCTCCTTCTTGAGTAGTTTTGGTGGATTCTTTTACGCACACACTCTCACATATATGTGATATAGCAGCTCCTGTAAAATTTTTAGAAATTTTATCTTCCGGGGATAGGGCTACCCATAGGGGATAATAAAGCGTAAAAGGGGTTGACCGCCTCGATCGGGACACAAACATTATCGAAAATATGTGATTTTTTTACCGTAACCATATTTCACTATACGTAACGCATCCTGCGGATGGATTTGTAAAATTCTATTTACAACATATAGTTGCTTCACAAATGCATACACGCAAAAAGGCCACTAAACAAGTTATATTACATTAATAGGCATGTTGTGGTTCCAAAGTTTAAAATTCAAAATATTAAATTTCGACCGTCTGATGTGATCAGCGTATTTAAATATAGATATGGTCAAAAATTCACCTAATTTTGATAAAGTTTGGGTCTCGATCGATGTGGTCAACATTAACTTAACTTCATCTAATTAAGCGAATACGCTCTTACCCCCTCCTTCTTGAGTAGTTTTGGTGGATTCTTTCACGCACAAACTCTCACATATATGTGATGTAGCAGCTCCTGTAAAATTTTCAGAAATTTTACTTTCCGGGGATAGGGCTACCCATAGGGGATAATAAGCGTAAAAAAGGTTGAACGCCTCGATTGGGACACAAACGTTATCGAAAATATGTGCTTTTTTCACCATAACCATATTTCACTATACGTAGCGCATCCTGCGGACGGATTTGCAAAATTCTATTTACAAGATATAGTTGCTTCACAAATAGGTCAACTTTATTTACGATTAAATTTCTGTAAGCTTTCCTATTGGGAGCTATATAGTCGCTTGATAAACTTGTCCAAAATTTCACATAGATTAGTTTCGACAATATTGAATGAGAGTTTTAGTGTTGACGAATCGAAAATATAAGTCTCGACCGATGTAGATAAGAGCATTTCCATTTTGATAAATGTGTTGACTTTTAAATTTTCATAAATTGTCAATTCAATAAAATTCAATATCAACCAACACATAAATGTTGTCTTATCAACATAATTAAGTAAATTTTTCACACAAGTTGTCAATTCGATAAAATTCAATATCAGCCAACACATAAATGTTGTCTTATCAACATAATTGATTAAAATTTTCACACAAGTTGTCAATTTCATAAAATTCAATATCAGCCAACAGATAAATGTTGTCTTATGAATTTAATTAAGTAAAATTTTCACACAAGTTGTTAATTCGATAAAATTCAATATCAGCCAACACATAAATGTTGTCTTATCAACATAATTGATTAAATTTTCACACAAGTTGTCAATTCGATAAACTTCAATATCAACCAACAGATAAATGTTGTCTTATAAACATAATTCATTTTCACATAAGTTGTCAATTCAATAAAATTAAATATCAGCCAACACATAAATGTTGTCTTATCAACATAATTGAGTAAAATTTTCACACAAGTTGCCAATTCGATAAAATTCAATATCAGCCAACACATAAATGTTGTTTTATCAACATAATTGAGTAAACTTCAATATCAGCCAACAGATAAATGTTGTCTTATGAACATAATTCATTTTCACACAAGTTGTCAATTCAATAAAATTAAATATCAGTCAACACATAAATGTTGTCTTATCAACATAATTGAGTAAAATTTTCACACAAGTTATCAATTCAACAAAATTCAATATCAACCGACACATAAATGTCGTCGTATCAACTTAATGAAGTAAAATTTTCACACAAGTTGTCAATTCAACAAAATTCAATATCAACCGACACATAAATGTTTTCGGATTAACATGAGTAAAATTTAGACAATTGAGACTAAAGTTGACCACTTTCTTCACCGACATATATGTGTCGCCCCGAAAACATACCTTTTTTTCAAAGAAAACTGGATTTGTCTAAGTGCATTTCCACTAACACATAAAAAAAATGTGTCGCCTCGAAACCCCGAACCACACTTAATTTCGCATGTGTCGCCTGATAGGTGTCGCCTGATGCAGGAAATGGCATAGTGTTGGTATCAATATTTGGTTTAACTTTTTGGTATCTAAAACATTTTCCTATAAATTGTCACAATAAATGAGAATTTATGCTAATACAGTAACACTTTCTCTGATAAATGAATAATCTGGATTAAATAATAAATTTCTTCGGTTCCGACTCGGGATCAGTGTATATATAATACTAGGAACCTCGCTAAATACATAAGATAATAATTTTTCTAGACTTCATTTAGGTCCCAACGAATATATAAAGTGATAATTTATTAAATAAATATTTAAAAAATAAAAATAATAATAATTATATAATACATAAAAGTAAGAGTAAATAACGTCCAAAATAAAA
>NC_020494.1:10252947-10253953 GCF_000184155.1 Fragaria vesca subsp. vesca
GTCCACTCACTCTAACGTTATTAAATGTTTTCCCCTGGGCCCTCGTTTTAAATTGCCCAGTCTGCAGAGTTCGGGTTGGATCTAGTAGGAGACGAGGCATAGTCACCCGCTTTTCGGCTAGTTTTCATCAGTAGGTTACCTGTTCAACCTACTCGTGTTTTCTTGCTTCCGCTTGTGTTTAGTAGCTCTGAATACTTTAGAATTTTTGTATATTATGTGATGTTCAGAAGTGTAATATGAAATTTTCGAGTTAGGGTTGTCCATCTACAAGGGAGATTTTCTTAATCTTTTCAGTAAATTTTCCTTGGAGGTGGTCCCCGCACGACTTATTCTGGGTTTCAGGGTGAAATTCGGGGTGGGTCGTGTCAGTTGGTATCAGAGCTATAGGTTTCCTTTTCCTGCTTCCTTGTCACTATCACATGTGCCTAAGTAGCATGTAGTGTCTATAGAGTGATGATCCGACCGCGGCGGATTCATTGGCATTTTATGCTTTTGATACTATGTGTTATTGGGTATATGTGATTATTGTGTTAGTCTTGTTATGGACTACTAAATTTCTTCTTCCTCAGGTACTATGCCTCCTAGGCGCCCACGGCAACCCCGTGTGGCTACTTCGACCAATGCCGAAGAGGGCAATGAGGTCAGGGGACTAGTTGATGATATTGGAAATATCCTGAGGGATGTCATGGATCGGGCTCCACGCCCTCCTACTGTAAAAAGGAGAGAAGTTTTTGAAGCTGGAGCCAGAGAGTTCAAGGGTGCCAAGGGACCCCTTGATGCTTATACTTGGGTGGACAAAATGGAAAAAGCTTTTGTGAGCACAGAGTTGCCAGATGAAAAGAAGGTGAAGATGGCAGTAACTTTCCTGGATGATTCAGCACATCACTGGTGGTCGCTTGCCAGCAGGAATGTTGAGGATGCGCTGAATATGTCGTGGGAACAGTTTAAGACTCTTTTCTTGGGGCAATATTTCAGTCCTGCCCATCGCAGCAGAATCAGTCAGATT
>NC_020494.1:10254387-10263682 GCF_000184155.1 Fragaria vesca subsp. vesca
TAGTAGGAGACGAGGCATAGTCACCCGCTTTTCGGCTAGTTTTCATCAGTAGGTTACCTGTTCAACCTACTCGTGTTTTCTTGCTTCCGCTTGTGTTTAGTAGCTCTGAATACTTTAGAATTTTTGTATATTATGTGATGTTCAGAAGTGTAATATGAAATTTTCGAGTTAGGGTTGTCCATCTACAAGGGAGATTTTCTTAATCTTTTCAGTAAATTTTCCTTGGAGGTGGTCCCCGCACGACTTATTCTGGGTTTCAGGGTGAAATTCGGGGTGGGTCGTGTCAGGTATGCTAGCACTATTCTAGTTTAACATTACGCTCATCTAACATGAGCCTAACAACTATGAAATCTAGAATAGAACTTAGGCAGAAATAAGTACCTAAAACTTTGAATAAAAGAAAATATTGTATATAGCCAAGCTAAATACTTATAGGCTCCTTACAAACGTAAGAAAATTTGGCTCCTTATATAAGGAAAGAAATTTGGAACATCTTGAACCTACAGTGAAAATCACAAGCCCATGATGCCTTTGATTCATAGCAAAGCCTGTAGTTGGTGTGAGCTCAAGGAAACCCAGCCCTTGATTCCAGCCCAGACAACAGTCACACTACCAGCCAACCTCCAAGGCTGGGAATGAGAAGATGAGAGATTCCATAAGTTTATGTACTAAGGACGACGTGATTGGCTTGTCTGGGTTTGAAACTTTGGCACACTTTTCTCTTTTTTCTCGTGTTCAAGCTTTTCATAATTAGGGAGTTTTTTTTTTTTTCACAAATACTCATGTGGCAGTTTTGTGGGATACATATGGCGCCACATAATCATCAGTAGGGTCGAACCTGAGGCGAGGTCTAAAAATGATGTCTTCTAACACGCCAGAATTAAAAAAAAAAATCATAGTTGAAAGAGAAACAAGAGACCACTACAAAACCGAGAATTTTAACATCACTGCTCATCATCATCGCCAACATCAAACTTTTCTCTCTCCCTTCTCTTCTCTTCGAAACCCAATCATATCTCTCCTTTTTTTCTTTTATTCAAAAACCAAAAACCCAAACAACTCCGACCATTTCTCTCCTCTGTTTTTCATTCAAAAACCCAAAACTCAATCAGCTCCAACCATTTCTCTCCTATGTTTTTCATTCAAAGACCCAGAACCAAAAAACCTATAAGCTTTAAGCTTTAGCTTCTATGGAGGATCGTCCTTCTTGCTCACGGCAGCTGCTAGCTTTTGGTGCCCTGAGAATTTTTGGGCCTGAGACAGTTGCCTTTTCGGCCTCACCTTAGATCCGGGCCAGATCATCATATATCAGACATATTAGTTGTTTATAACCATGTCAGCACTTGACATATTTTTTTAACAGCCTTGTTCATCAAGGTATGAATTTGTCTAACGGAATAAAGCTCGGGTATGAAAACGCAAATGTGGTATGAATTTGAAAGTGGCCCTATAGTTCGGGGGGTCTTATGTAATTAATTCTTTATGGTATTAAGTGCATTGTCATTTATGGTGACAATTGTATGAGAATTAGCTGCATAATCAAATGCATGTATTGACATAAATGTGCATCTATATAGTAATGAATCTGGAATAAATTGGTAACTTATATATGAGAAATTTATAGTTGTATAATGAATTGGCATAAATGCGCATCTATATAGTAATGAGTGTTGGCATAAATGCGCATATATATAGTGATGTATCTGGAATAAATTGGCAATTTATGTATGAGTAATAGGTGCATAATCATACGTATGTACAGTAAAGCCGTTATAAATGAATAATGTTGGGACCACGAAAATTATTACTTTAAAGAGTTATTATATTATTGGTAAATAAATAATTACTCATTTAAATTGATATTAATTACTTTATAGAGAGTTTTGTTGTTAAGAGTTTCTTTATAATTCAGGGGGTCTTATGTAATTAATTATACTATAAATAGCTAAATACATGACTTCTGTTTTACACTCACATTCATGAAACATTACAATCTGTTAATTTTTAATCACCTCTCTGTAATCAATTATCTGAGAAAAGTAGTACTCAGCATGGAGACATGGTTGCTCATCCTCAGCTCCATCTTTATCTCTATGTTCCTCATGTTAATTCTCTCTGTCCATCCCAAGACGAAGCAGCTTCCGCCAGGACCCTTTACCATCCCCATAATCAGCGGCTTTTTATGGCTCCGCAAACCCTTCACGGAGCTTGAGCCAGCCATCCGGAATATCCAGGCCCACTACGGCCCAATTATCACCGTCCAAATTGGCTCCCAGCCCTCCATCTTCATCTCCAGCCGCTCCTTGGCCCACCAGGCCCTGATCCAAAACGGCGCTGTCTTCGCCGACCGCCCACCAGCCTCGGCCACCACCAAAATATTCAGCAGCAACCAACACGAAATCAACTCTGCCCCTTACGGCCCCACGTGGCGCCTTCTTCGCCGCAACCTCACCTCAGAAATGCTCAACCATTCTCGCTTGAAATCCTACAACGGGGCTCGCAAATGGGTCCTCAACATCCTCGCCAACCGCCTAATGAAATCTCAATCCAAATCGAACGGAGTCAAAGTCATAGACCATTTCCAATACGCCATGTTCTCGATGCTTGTACTTATGTGTTTTGGTGATAAACTTGATGAGAAGCAAATAAATCAAATACGACATCTCCAAAGACCGCAACTGCTGACTAATGGCCGGTTCAACATTCTCAATTTTTGCCCTTCAATCACGAAAATTGTATTGAAGAAGTGGTGGGCGGAGTTCCTCCAGTACCGAAAAGACCAAGAAGATGTCCTAGTCCCTCTAATTAGAGCCCGGAAGGAGGCCAAGGTAAAAGAGGAGGGTGAAAATTATGTGCTATCTTACGTCGACACGCTCTGTGGTCTTGAGCTTCCTGACAAGAAGAGGAAGCTGACTGAAGATGAAATCATAAGCCTATGTTCAGAATTTATGAATGCAGGTGTAGATACTACTACAACTGCATTACAGTGGATCATAGCAAACATTGTCAAGTATCCAACGGTTCAAGAGCAGCTTTTTGTAGAGATTAAAGGAGTTGTGGGGGAAACAGAGGAGGTGAGAGAGGAGGTCTTGCAGAAGATGCCTTATCTACAAGCAGTAATCTTGGAGGGGCTGAGGCGCCACCCGCCGGCCCATCTTTTGAGTCCGCATTCTGTCACACAAGATATCATTTTGGGAGGTCATGTGGTGCCTAAGAAAGGCACGGTCAATTTTTTGGTGGCGGACATGGGGTGGGACCCAGAGGTGTGGGAGAACCCTATGGATTTTAAGCCGGAGAGGTTTTTGAATAACGGAAATTATGAGTTTGATATAACTGGGAGCAAAGAGATTAAGATGATGCCGTTTGGGGCTGGGAGAAGAATTTGCCCTGGCCTTGGTTTAGCGTTGCTTAATCTCAAGTATTTTGTGGCGAATTTGGTCTGGAAATTCGAGTGGAGAGGTTTAGAAGGAGAGCATGTTGACTTGACTGAAAAGCAAGAGTTTACCATGGTCATGAAGAATCCATTGAAGGCTCACATTTCACCAAGAGTCGTGAAATGAATAAAGGGTTCTTGCTTCTAGTGTGTTATTAACTTATTATGAGTTAATTTTATGAAATTGTACGCAAGGGTGGTTTTGATATATTAGAGATATGAGGGCTGAGATGAATAATTAAAATAATGGTTATTTTTAATGGAAATGTGCCAAGACTTTTTTTTTCAACAAGGTAAAAAGAAAACACACTCAAATTGTGGTGACATAACTAAGCAGGCAAGCTAGTACGTGCACCCGTCCTACATCGCCCGGGGGAGACAAGTTGCCATGTTTATATGTGCAGAACTAGCACCTTACATTGAGACGCGTTTTGGGGTGAAACCTCAAGAACAAAACCGTGAGGGTCGTTGGGCCCAAAGCGGACAATATCTCAATGGATTGGGCCGGGCTGTTACACAAATTACAAAAGCCCTATTACAACCAACACCTAGGGAGTCAAAATAGAAAGAAGGACTAGTTGCAAGAGGAAGGGATTTCTTCTAAGCCTGCGTTCCAAGTTGATGTCCCAACTTTGCAATAACATTAGCCACAAAATTCGCTTCTAGATGAATATGTGTGAAAGATACTTGACCAATAAGGTGCCAAGACTTTATTAGTTGATCGAGCTAGTAGTATAAACACAATTCACCCATGAGGGGTGTCAAAATAAATTGTTTCATAGAGGTCAGTACAAACTAAGGCATGAATATAATGCATGCTATTTTGAAATAGAGTGAAGTAGAAGTAGTAATTGATTGATGTATAGGGAGTTCAAAACATGGTGCCGCAAAAGTGATAGTTGTTGAGCATGTAATATGACATATACATAATATTATATAAAATCATTTAATTGATGCTTAAATTATTTTATTGTGATATCTTAGCCTTTGTAGATTACTAGCAGAAGACAAAATTCATATTTCTCTTAGCAATGGAAGAGGAGTCTTTGAATGCTAAGTTGCAAAAAAATTGCTAATATCGTGCCTCAAACATGGAAGAAGAGTTGTAGTTTAATCATTCGTCGGTGAGTCGCGGCCTGATTGGTTAAGATGTTAACTCTAGAACTTTTAGTTATTATTATTTTTCTCTAATTTACTAGAAACAATAAGTAATGGCTTAATTTGGTTTGCAAGGATTAGAGGGCAACAACCATGATTGAATCTAATTAACTTTTAAGAAAGCAGTTAGTTAGTTAGCTAATGCCCTAATTATAAATCTGGTTATTTATGATATAGGGGATCGATGAAGAAATGTTTGATGTTTTGGAAAATATGTTTATCCATTAATAGCTCTAGTTGCACTTGGAACACAATGAGGTAAAGCTCCAAGCTTCTTTTGGGTTAGTCATATTTTTTTTGTGTAATGTTTTTCTTTATATTTGATGATGCATCATGCTTTTGTTTGTTTTGAATTCGTTTAGTTTCTAGTATTCTTTAGACAAACTTTATTGACAAATCTCTAAATACATAATACACACCCTAATTTTTCTACAAAAAAACATATATATTAGAAAAGAAAATTAAATTAAAAATTAATATTTTTTTATGAAGCCCGCACGGGCAAAAAAAAAAAGTGATATACGGAATGTCTCTGTTCAAAACTTGTGTTTGTGATTCTTGTTTATTTTTCAATATTTGGTTGATATGAATTTTGATGTATACGTAGGTTTAACTACGCTAGCTACCTAAAAGAGCCAACAACATGAGTAACAACTATAGACGTTCATGACACATAGTTCATTACAAGACCGACTACTTATAAGTCGTTCCTCCTGCTCTTTGATACTTTATAGTAATAAAGTTCTATCAGATTCAGTAAGTGAAAAATAAAATACAACGCAACCAGAATATCAGAGCGAGGTATAAAATTGATCCACTCTACCTAGAATGTAGAACATGTTCATGAAATATGAACGAATTGGCAAAAAAAAACTACGAGTGATGCAGTGAAGCTATTTTTGATTAATTTTCAAGGAAACTTAGAAGGGTGATAATAATAGTATACAGTACTTGTAAAAATGTTCATTTCGATATATGCCTATTTACTATGTCGGTAGAACTTACTGTCAGTACTTGTCTTTTTTTTCAGCTCCAAGAGATGGAAGTTTAACCATATAATTCTAGAGAGCTTATGGACTTCACTGTTGTTTCAGATTTTGACTGGCCTAGGTTTCCAGAGGTTGATATTACCCTTCCTGAAGAGATGGTATGCATTTCTAACTTTTAGTCGAAAAAAGTTCATATTGCTACAGTTTGTTGAAAAATCTTTTTGTGTTTGATTTTCGATGTGGTCCAAATTAGGAACGGAGTCGAAAGGCTTTTGAAGACATGTACAAATCTGAAACAACAAAACTTAAGAGACTTCGTTGACCTTATTCATTGGGGACATGCATTCTTAATGCCACGTTTGATGGACGAGACATGCATTGAATTAATTGCTTCAGTTCCTCAAATAAGTTATGTCAATCACTTTTATGGAGGTTTGTTTATGGAAATTGTTGCATAATGTCTGCTAACTTTTGTTAGCTGTTCACTAATTTGTTCGTCATTTTTTCAAGCTGTTTGATAAAATTACATTTTTGAATATGTTGCGTTGTTGATGCTGTTCAATGATGTAGATAAGTTGAGCCGTTCAGAAATAAAGGCTCGCTTGGGCATTACTGGTGATGTCTTCGTTAGTTTGGTCAATTCTCTGTCACGCATCAAGTGCAAACTTATAGATATGGCGCAAACTGGAGATCTAGTTGTGTTCAACTCTGAGTTCAGTGTGAAAATTAATAGACTTCAGGTTTGCCATATCTATCATTTTCCATATCATTTGCTATTATATATTAGAAATATACTAATTTCAATTTTCCCTATTTTAGCTCCTTTCCCACAAGTTGATCGATAAGAAGAAGGTGATAAAAAAAGTTGATATGCAGAGGACTGATATGATAGATGCAGCACTTGTGCACATTGCGAAGAGTAAAAAAGTTATCGGTAATACTGAATTGATCAAGGAATGTCTCGAAGAACTAGAAGGTTTTTAGTTACATATTCAATATTATGCTCTTCTTAATGGATAACTGCAACTTTCCATAAGGTTTGTATCAGGATGTCCTATTTGCATTGGTTTGTGTCAATGTGTCATATCTGCATTTTCCTTTTCTTTTCTTTTTTTTTGTTGTTCTCTAATTTCATTACAAGTTTGAAAAAGATGCTTCCTTGTTGTGGTTAATGTAGTCGTTTCGGCTTAGTTTCTCTAATTTTCCTTCTCTTTTTTGGCTTTGATCAACTCAGAAATAATAACAAATGTAATCATGAGAATGATATGAAAAAATTAGATAGTTTTCAGTCATGTAAATGTGGCAGCCAAGTATTATATATGAACACTATTTTCTTAATTATATGTTATAGTCACACACATATTTAGTTTCGGCATAATGAAACTGCAGCCCAGTATCGAAGTGATCGAGACACGGATTAAATATCTGGTTGGACGTGAATACATAAAGAGAGTTTCTCAGGGGGGAGCGTCTAAAGTGACTTACCATTACATTCCGTAGATTGCTCGAAGCGGTAGTGTTCTGTGATGTGGTAGCATTGTTTCGTCGAAGCAACTTTAATTGATGGTCTGAGAGCTTGTACTCTTATTTCTATAATGATTTGGTATAGAGATTTTGATAAGGAGCATTAATTGTGTGATCTAGTAGCATTTTATTTTTGTCTAGAGACTTCAACAGATGGTTTGAGAGATTTGTTTTGCTGTTTTGGTATTAAGGAGTGTGAATGATAATTTTGGTACAGTTAAAAGATTTATCATCAGATGTTGGTAAATGTTCCGCTTACCTGGCAAAATTGGTTAGTTCTTCTTGTGACGTTTTATTGTTTGTTCCATATTCAAGGGGAAGACCAAAAGAAAAAGAAAAAGGAGATATTGACGTTTTTTTCCCTATCTTTCTTGGTCTTGGATCAGGATAGAGGCTGAACAAATTGTCTTGATCAAATGTAAGTTTCTCATTTCAAGTTTTCAACTCATTTTGGATGAAAATCAGAGACATGATATTATATATTACAATTGAAAATCAACACAATATTCATGATTCATGTTCAAATAAGGGAGTTTTTAAAATTATATCCAGCATATATAAGCCATGTTTGAATGAGAAATTACCTTAATGGTTATTCTATGTATTTATATATAGTTTTATAACTAGCAAAGAAGCACATCAATCTATATAACCCCTGCTTCAACTGGCATGTAACCATCAATAAAATATTCCACATGGCTTAGTAGACAAATTTTGGGATCCGAAATTAGCATGATTCAATTTTGTGAGAGGAATTCCCAGCATATATGAATTTACAAGATAGTTTCCATATTTGCAGCCTAAAAAGAGATTAAGTTGTAATACTGATCAGCATGGCTGGTCATGAAATTCTTAAAGCCTGAGGCGAAGAAAAAAAAATGTGGCCTTGTAAACATATATACATTTTTTTGTAATAAATTGCTATAAAAAATAATGTGTTGTTTCCATATTTACAGCCTAAAAAGAGATTAAATTGTAACACTAATCAAGATCAGCAAGGCCGGTCATGAGATTCTTATAGCCTGAGGTGAAGAAAAACAATGCAGCCTCTTAAACATATATACAATTTTTTTTTTTGCAATAAATAGCTATAAAAATATAGCAAACCACATATACCTTTTCTAAAAAGATTTGAAACACAAAAACATCTATTTATAATTTTATATTGTTTTTAAACAAATAAGGACAGACTGTTTTCTGTTTTATCATGTGTCATAGTTTAATTTATCAAACTAACCTTATACATATTAAATTAAATTAAATCACACCCCATCACGTCTTCTTTTAGCTGCTATTAGACTTGCTGAAATGTTGTTGCTACTGTCGATTGGAATGTTGCTGCTACTCAATTGAATTAAAGCTGCTACTATCTACTGAGAAACTCATTTTAAGTTATGCTACTGCAATCATGTTCTGCTATTTTGCTACTGCACTCCCCAAACTCGTATTTGTATTGTTGTGCTACTACATTATTACTCGTTCGAGTCTGCTACTGTACTCATCATTATTACCCAGTCATCATCCCTGCTACTTGTCATTGAATACATCATCCCTACTACTGCACTCATCTCATGTTGCTGTGCTACTACACTTATTATACTCAAGTTCTCATCAATTTCAAAATGGAGCAACCTTGAGAGCAACCATGTTAAATGCTCATCTATCCCCAAATATCATAACCTACATTTATACCCATTACCCCATACTATTACTCCAAGCCTCTCAACCCACACGCTAGCTCACATGCACTACCTTAACCAACACCAACATTTCTTTCTCTCTGAAGTATCAAACTTCTTCTCCTAATACATAATAGCTGCCTTTTGCTTAATTTTCACATTGGTTCCACTCATCGTCGTCCCTTCAAACCAATCGGAAAGGTCATCGGCAAAGAAGGCATCCAGAAGTTTCATGAAGCGTGCAAGGCTTCCATCAATTGCCAATGTCATGAACCCATATCTGATATCATCACCAACTTGATCCATGAACCGAGGTGCGATCTCAAGTTGGCTTGAGGCATCTTAGCCCCTTGAGCCCAGGTAACCGAGGTGCGATCTCAAGTTAGCTTGAGGCATCTCAGCCCCTTGAGCCCAGGTCGAGCTATCCTCATATCACAGATTTGTCGAGAGAGAGAGAGAGAGAGAGAGAGAGAGAGAGAGAGAGAGAGAGAGAGAGAGAGAGAGAGAGAGAG
>NC_020494.1:10263702-10271675 GCF_000184155.1 Fragaria vesca subsp. vesca
AGAGAGAGAGAGAGGAGAATCAGATCATCAGTTTGGGAAGAAAAGGAATACATTGTGGCAATGTTGTGATTTTGTTGTAAATTTGACCATTTTGGTAATTTTTAGGCTTTCTGTTGTTGGATTTGGCCCCACACGCATGTCATTTTTTGTTTAAATCTTTTGAAAAGTAGGTTTTTTGACTCCATACTCCATCATGACCCAAATCTCATTTCTCTTACATCGTCTATCTGATATGAACAGTTTAGAGCATCTCCCATGGTAAGCTAAATTCTTAGCCAAATTTAACCTATAAAACAAGAATATTCTGTGGAATCTTTTTTTAGCTTACCAGAGTTTCCCACCGTAAGCTAAATCCTTAGCCAAATTTATAGCCTTTTGGCTTTAAAAAACACTCCCACCATAAGCTAAATCCAAAGGTAAAGCCATTTGTTTTTCTTTTCTCATATGTTTGTTTAAATCAATAATTACTCATAAAAAAAATATTATATAAATATATTCGATATGGAGCTCATATGAAAGATCTCGTCGAGATCATCGTGATGGTTGTAAGTAACGAATTTTTAATTTTGATGATAGTGTAAATTAAAAGGAGAAATGTAAAGTTAAATAAAATAACATTTAATTTTAGCTTACAAACTTCATAAACCAAATTTGGCTTACCAAATAGCTCAAGCCAAATTTTTTATCTTGGAAAATGTAATTTAGCTTATGGTGGGAGTAAACATAGGCTAAATTTGGCTTTTCAGCCTATGGTGGGAGATGGTCTTAACCTAATGCCACTGTCTATCTCATTTCTCCTACATCGTCTATCTTATTTTGTTTCCTCTGAAGACCCCAAGTGCCATCCTACCATCCCTAATGCCATTTCCAACCGGCAGCTGAATTTCTCGAACCTCCTCCTCTGCTAAAAGGAGAGACATAATCATCAACGATTCACCTCTGAGTCTATACATCAACCAATGAAGCCCTCCATTCAACAAGATAGCATGGAAACTTTTTGGGTTATTGTAAGGAATAGCTTGTCAATCCTTCGCCAAGAATTAGTTTTCAAGGAATAGATAGACATGAAACACAATTAGAAGATCAAGAGGATCAATCATATTCATATGTATCTCTCCATTGACCACCTTGTAGTTGCCGTCAGCAAATCCAAACCCGAAGAAGAAGTTTATTTGACCGAAGTTTTGGACATAACGCGGCCGAATTATGTGCTTGGATTTCCTGGTTGTCGGGTTGAGTAGACATAGCCTTGACCCAGCTAAGTAGCACAACAACAAGCCGTTGCAATGAAACATCTAGTAAAGGTTGGCAGTAAACTCGGTCTTTCACCAAATACATGGGAAAGATAAAGGGGAAGTGGCCTACACTTTTTTGCTCCACCGGCAATATGGCGATCCGTATATATGACTATGTCTTTGATAAAATACATACTCGTTCTGTATGGCTCTATCACGGTGCCTTTTGATAAATCCAGGGTCAGAAATCAAATCACGTAATGGTTTTAAGACACATTTGAAACGACACAAGGTTTTCACTAGAAGCCATGAAAGAATCTCGTCCAAGATCTCCAGTGGAAGACTTATTTTGCCATTACGGTTATGTTTTTCCATAATCGATTCTCTTCTGGTCATGTAGCTAGCTAGCTAGCTAGCTAGTGTCTTCCTAACAATGGCGGTTCCTCGATCTTTAGTCACATGCGAAGGTTTTGTCATTTTATCGATTTAGATTGCTAGTTATTTTGGAATCTATCTGATCAGTAAGAGCAACTTTAACGGACTCTCTATTTTAGCTTTTTGCTATTTAGAGAGCTTATTTAGCTTTTTTGGATGTTTTAAGAGCTCTAGTAGACTAGCCAAACTTAAGCTATTATAACTTTTAGCTATCTCGCTAGCTATATTTAGCTAGCGAGATAGCTCAAATGAGGCTAGCTATAATTTATTACATTCCTTGTAAGATATTTTATGTGATATATAATTATATTTAAACTATTTAATTTCTATTTGAAGAATAATGTTGATGTAATGCTAGCTAAAATAGAGAGCATTGATGCAGCCATATTTCTAAAGTGGCTAGCCAAAATGACATTTTAGCTAATTTGACTAAAATTTAACTTAAAAAAGACTAGCATTGCTAAAGATGCTCTAAGACGGGATTGGAAGTCTTATATATAGCTTCTTTTCTTTCTTTGTGTGTGCGCCAAGGTAGGACGGTTGTTCACTTGAATCGGGTTTGGGGTCGGGTTCGGGTTTAGTCTCCTCCTTATATATATGTATGTATGTATTGTTTCTTAATTAAGCTCACATATCGATATCCGAATGAACTAGGAATAGGAAATCCTAACCTAACATGCATGGGAAAACAAATTATTAATTAGTATTCAACTAGGAATTAAAGGAAAATACACAGGAAAACCAAAACCTAGATCGAAGGCCTAGCTAATATATTAAGGAGTTATCTCTTTAAAGAAACTGTTTTCATAACTAATTTATTTTCTGGGTTTTTGTTATATTATGAACAAGAACATAGTCTTTTTTTTTTCTTTTTTTCTTTTTTCTATGTCTTGGTTATTTTTATTGTAAAACGATTTAGTTGTTTAGACTTTAAATTCTATTTTTTACTTCTTTTCTTTTAATTTGATTTGTTATGAAATTACTAAAATTAAACAATGACATGTCACTTGTCACGTCAATTATTTATATGTTGACATTATATTAACAATTGATCTGAACCCTTAAATGTTTTAAAATCTAATGGTTAAGAAATGATGTCAAAATTTGTGTCAAATTTGATATCTCTTAGATCGGATCCTTTATTTTCTTATTAACTTTTAACTTTGTTGCTGTTTTTGTCGAAAGAAAAACTCTGTTGCTGTTTTGAGTAAGTTCTTTCCACTCCACGTGTAACTGTAAATAGGAAAACTTACCCAGTTAGAAATGTACCCAATACGCACTGGCAGTGTGGAGCACGCGCTGGTATAGTAATAAAAACCTGATAACGCGCGGCGAAAACCAATTCGGAAAGAGAAAGGGGTGTTTGCCTACTTGTAGCTTTGCGACCTCTCTATCTCTCTCTCTCTCTCGGAGAAGAGGACCACCCCTAATTTTCAGCACCAACCAAAAACTCCCCCCATCTTCTTTTTAACCCAAAAAAAAAAGAACCAAAATTCTCTCTTCTTCTCCATCCTAGGGTTTCCCAATTCGCCATTCCCGAAACCACATTTCATACTACGGCTTCGGTTCTCCACGGGCATTGCTCCGAGCTCTCGGATTGTTTCCGGTTACGGATTCGGATGCTCCGATTTTGTAATTCGGGGGCGGACTCAGGTGAGCTTTTCGGTTTTGAATTTGAACTATTTTGGAGCGGTTTGATCAAAGCGTGTACTGTAGCTTCTTTGCTTGAGCTTGTTTTTTTGCTGCTGTTAGGGTTTTGGATTATTGTATATTGTTGCATTTTCGGACATGATCGTGAATTGCTGCTAATTTTGTTAAAAGGCTCTTAATTTACTGTTTATAATGGTGAATTGCAGCTGCATTGTTTTTGAAAGATGTTGTTTGATATAGCGTGGTAATGTTTTGGTGGATGATGTGTGTAGGAATTTGTGCATGGACTAGTTCGGCTGCGGTGGGAGATAGTGCTGTTGACTGGTTTGACAGGTCTCGATGGTTTGCTCAGTTGGAAGTGGGAGGATGGCAGTGATGGCAAGGCTTCTCGCGGGTGGGAGTGTGTCGCAAAGCCTTGCAGGTAGACCTTTTTGGAAGCTAGTGGTGTGTTGTGTTTTATTTGAGTTTGCACACTTATGTTCTGTCTATACTCTATACTTTACCCTACTGGCTGTCTTTTGATTGTTTTGTTTCATATTTATTCATCCGGACAGAGGATGTTCCTCATCAGAAATTCGCGGTATATAGAGAATTAATTGAGGCGAATGATGCAAATTTGCTTGACGAAGAAGGTAATTCTAAATTCTCTCATCATGCATAAAAACCTACTATACAGTACCATAAATATGATACTAAATTCGATGGATGCGTAGTGGATGTTGTGGGCAGTAGCACGAGTATTGTGCATATACTATGAATTAAAGATATGGTAGTGTATATGCATGTGCTGCCTTGACTGAAGTATGAAAGTCTAGAAAACTTGGATAATGTTTTGCTGCTAAATTTTGCATCTTGGCATTCATAACTCCTTTGTAACATTTTATGATTTCACTGAAGCTTTTCAGAGCTCGTTGTTTCATACACTCTTGATGTCTTCCATTTGGGTCTGCAGATATGCACGTGTTTGATTTGGAGCCGATGACTGATACTTTGCTTTTGGTAAGCGCAAAATCTTTTAAGTTGCTTCTATCTCTGTCTGTAGCCTTCCATACTTTAAATTTACATGGTTGAATCTTCAGGAAAGTTTGCTTGTGATTTCTGGTGATTTGTAAGGATTTATGCATGTTAGATATGATATTTTCTGTTCTTCAATGTCAAATCGTTGGTCTATGTTTCACATTTTCATCAGTAAGAAAGGAAACCGCTGCCTGAATGACCTTACTGATTTGCCTATCTAATTGAAACTTAGTGTCTCCATGTGCTCAGTCTACTCGTGAACTATAACTTATTAATATTTTTTTTTCAATTGCATTGTGAAGGTATGTTGCAATGCTTGTAAAAAACCAGTCAAGGCTAGTCAATATGCAGCCCATTCAGGTTTGTAGGTTTCTCTATTGTCCATTTTTTATTTGTATCCATATACACTTTATTTTATTTTCTGTTTCCCGTGTGTATACCTGTGTTGTCCCATTGTTCTTTTGTATTATTTTTTTTATCAGTCCTTCGTCTCTTTAGTCGCTCATCGAATATATGGGCTATAAATCATGAAGTAACTACCCTCAGTCAGTCAATCAGTCTAAATCCCCTCAGAACTTAACCTAGTGAGTAGCTGACTAGCTGGGACTGATCCCACACCCTGGTACAGTTCCAAGAGATTTCCCAACAGCTGCCCGTATCAATTTAGGTTATACCTGAGATTTCACAACTGCTTATCTTTTAGGGAAACATCCGAATCATTCTATTAGAAACCTATTTGATGTGAATTAATAATAGTCTATATATTGGGTTTTCTTCAGGCATTCACCACTCATATGTCTTGTATATTATCAGTTGCAAGCTAAGCCCAATTTTCTAATCATGATCTTTTAATCACAACAACGTCCTTAACCATGTTTGTTAGCCTGCAATTGCATGTAGGATATATTTATTTTATTTACTTATTATTATTATTATTATTATTATTATTATTATTATTATTATACTTTTTCGACTAATAGATTACTTTCTACTCTTTACATGTACTTTGTGCTGGCTGTATGCTGAGATCAAGTGTGTTTCAGTACTTTGCAGGTCATTAAATTCTACGAAGGAAACTAATTTGGAAGTTGGTGCTGCTATTGAGCAAAAGAAGCCTCCAAGGAAGGAGAAGAAAAAGTTATCAACTGCATATGCTCGTATCCTTAAATAACTTCAATGGTAATTTAGTGTTTTCCTGCATTTCAGGCATTTCTACTGATCTCACACCATTGACATAATGCTTTTTATTTGAGCCAAGGTGGTTAGCTTTCCCAAGAGTTTTAAGAGAATTTAAGATGCTCATTGTTTTTGAACAATTTTAGAATGTTTTGCCAGTATCATCTTAAAGGTAGTTTGCCAGGTTTCCCAAGTGATTTCTGAGCCAGACGCTAGGTTTGTTTACTTGTTGTGACAATTTGATAGTTCTTAACCTTTCTTAGATCAGTCAACATCAGTTAGAGAGCTCGAAAGGTCTGAATCTGCAGATGATGTTGCTGTGTCTCAACCTCAGTTGGATGGGAAAATAGGAATGAATTCTTTTTGTGGTACAGGCGGAAAAGGTAACTCTTTAGTACTTACAGTCTAACTGGTGTACATCAGTTTTATATGATGTTTAATATTTGTTTGTGTTAACTTTCTATTTTGTTATAATAAGCTAGTCCAATTAGTCTGCAAATTGCAAATGTGGGAAGGTTTTGTTATTGGTTTCCCATTACAGGAAAAAAAAATGAAGAAGAAATTGGATAGAGAAATGGTAGAGGTCAGGGATATAGGAAACAAAATGTATAGAATGGTTTAAAAATTTATTTTATTTTTTCTCCCCATTATTGTTCATCCCTCCTTTTTCCATCTTCCTCATTATTTAATAATGAATCCCAAAATATTAATAAATGATGCTCTAGTTTGTTCAATTACCTTGTCATAGTGAAACATCTTTTGGTTCATTATTCCTGCTTTTGTCTTCTGGGTGGCCTGTCACTCGTGCAAGTCATCTGGACTGTTAGTTTTATTGGTTCTATTTCATACTTTGATGTTTCATGAGAAATAAATAAAAGGATTATATCACTTCTGCCTACATGTTGTGCTTCATTAGACCAGATTAGGAACATTTGATATGAATTGATCAGTGATATGAGCTGTATAATGTGAGTCACGTGTCAATGTCAAAGTTATATCCAAGTTGTTTTCATAAACGGAATTATTTCACCTATGCTAAACAGTGGCATATAGAGGATGGTGTGAATCTAAAGATTCTCCCTGTACTTCAGGTCTTTTTGATGTCATTAGCAATGTGATGGTAGCATTTTTAAGTTGGTTTCTTTTCTCTTTACCTTACATTCAGTCTCCTACATTTATTTAATATTTTTTCTTCGCAAATTCGGGTATAGATGTTTAAACTTTCTATATATATATATATTTGGAAAAGGCATGTAGTCTGGATAATTTTATGCTGCTCAACCTGTATTGGAATTTCTTCATTCATCTACTGCTCCATATAGGAAACTCAGCATCTGTAGATACAACCTATATGTAGTCTAGATAATTTTATGCTGCTCAACCTGTATTGGACTTTCTTCATTCATCTACTTTTCCATATAGGAAACTCAGCATCTGTAGATACAACCTATATGATGGATGGCTCAGGAGTTAGCCCTGATAATACCAGGTACTCAACAAGTCTGCTGCATCCTCCAACAAAACGGTTTAAAATGTAAGATTTTAAACTTATGGCAGTTCATTATTTTGAATTTGATTATATGAGTAGGACAATAAATGAGTAGCTTACGTTTAGCAGTATATTGCATACTAACTGCCCTGGCTCTGTTAGTTAGTTTTTTGGTTCTCTTAACTGCTCTGATTTTATGCTCAGCCAAATACTGTTCTGGCAATTTTTACTTTCCTCTTCTAAGGGAGAGAGTACTGAACTCTGTGTTTGTGGGTAATTTAGAGAAATGTAGTCTTAGCGGATTCAAGATTTATGATTTATCCTTTACTGAGGTAGAAACAGTGTTCAGATAATGGGTGCTGAGTACTGTGATCTGTGTGGAAGCTTTTTTAATTTATGTGTGAATCTATAGTTCCTTTGGCTTCTCATGCTTTTATTACTGTGGTAGACTTGAAATCCTTTTTCACCCTCTTGTAGGATAGCAGGTGAGCAGCCACAGCCACCACTATCAGATGATCTGGGAGCAACATCTATTGTATCAGAACTTAGAAGTGCTCAGGAAACATGTCCATGTGAGGCTAAATTCTTAGTTTCCTAAGTAAAAAATTCCTTGGTAAAGTTAGGCTTATGGAAATATTTCTGAAAAATATTGATTCTCAATAATGAAATAAGTAACAAATATAGGGTATCAATATTCTTAGTTGTTGCAGGTCTGGCTAAGGTGAAATTATAGGGGACATACAATGATAACTTTTGTATGCTGAGCTACCCTCATTAATTAGGAATAAGATTACCACAATGTGCCAAAGTATGAGAACTTGGAATAGTTGGTTTATGGCTCGATTGACACAAATTCAAACAGTTTTATTTTCCAGCCCCTCCTACGCAGCTGAAAAAAAAATTGTAGAAAGAATAACAGGTGGATTTTTGTTTTTTTTTTTTTTTTACTTTTTTGTACTGACTGACTGACT
>NC_020494.1:10271867-10288084 GCF_000184155.1 Fragaria vesca subsp. vesca
TGGAAAGTTTATCATGATTATCCTTCTTTTCCTATTATCTATCTTCTGTCTGTTCTCTGTTCAATGGTAGCTGAAAAATGAGTTTATTATCAGATTGTCCTGTTCCCCTTGCTACTAAAGTATATTACTCGCAAAGAAGTAATCGTCTCCGTACAGCACTTTGTCATCTATACTCTGAGGCAGTTGTATCAAATAAGGAGCTTTGCACTGTCATGGTGAGCTCAAACATATGAAGATTTTGATTGAACTGTAAACTTTTACTGAGGAACAACTAATTCATAGCTGTCATCACTTTAATGATAACAGAGGGACACGCAGTCTTTGCCTTCTATACAGACACCTGATCAAATTCTCTCACAAACTTCAGAAGCTTGCTTGGACAAATCAATAGGTTCCCTGCCTGCCGATGACCTCTCAAATCAGTTTCCTGTTGATAATGTTCCGAGGCCTCAGGCTGCAGGTGTAGGTTTGACAAGAAGCAAACTTCTTTCAAAACCTTATTCTTTTGCAGGTAGCTCAGGTATTCACTATTTCTTTGTTATATTTGTAACTTCTCATTTTTCAGTATTTTATTTGTCAGTGTAGAACTGTAGATTAGATTTTTACTGTTGATATTGTAACTTGTTAGTACAATCATGTTATGGATCATGTCATTGGTTTTGCAGGACAATCTTTGGGAACTTTGCAACAGCGAAATGACAGAGTTCCTGTTGTATAGGAGTCATGCAGAAACTTTTAGGATCGGGGAAGGTGTTACTTGACCAAATACGTGAGTTTAGAAATTAGGATTCTTTTTTTATATTGACTGAGGAAATCATTGAAATCCATTCTAGGCCTCTGCATGATTGTTAATCCATACCTATGTTTAGATGCAAATTGCTCTCCGAACATGTGTAAATCTGTGTTTTTGTAAATATGAATTTTACTTGTTCCATGCATTTTTGTTTACATTTTCACTTTGCTATAATTCCTATCTGCATGGAGAAATGAGGAAAAGGTTTAAATGCTTAAAAAGGCAACATGCACATTGCCTTTCCCCTTGGTTTATAACTGGTTTTCCAGTTATGATAAAGGTTTTGTGAGGGGTATCTTACTATGTGTCAGGTTGTGTATATCTCATGACCCAAGTAGCAATAATGATAATGGTCATTTCACACTATTGTTTTCACTTTCTTATCATCTATAGTAGAAATATTATAAAGTCATATTGATTGCATTAGCGACAATACCAATATATAAAAGATTAGTATGTGAGTTTTGGAATTTTTATTTTATTTTTTAAATTAGATAAATAAATGATGTCAATCATATATGCAAGTATGTTCCTTGATGTCATCCTTGAGTATACAAGTATATGCTCAAAACTGCATCTTATTGTAATGTGGCTGTCCAAAGATGTTAGATGGAGACATGTTTCTTCAATTCAATTTGAAATTAAGTGGGAGTTCTCAGAATATCAGTTGCTAGGACCAAGTTTCTATCAATGAGAATGTCACAAGTGTTGAGATATAAATCCCACATCAGGAATATAAAACCTTGTCTGTGGGTTCATAAGGGTTTGGGCCTCTCTATCCATTGCGAGTTGATTTTGGACATGAACCCCAGACTATTTTATCAACAAGACTAATGTGTGACAGCAATAGAGTTAGACAGCTTCTTGTTAGTTTGTGCTAGGAATGTCTAAATATCTTGGTCTTCTACTTTCAGTGAGCAGCTTGCCCTCTTTTCCATTGAAATATCTACTCTCTGGTTTTGCTGAATAGAAGGGGATGGTAAACCCACTACGCAAAACGTTGTGGCAAAACGAGCTCTGCCTTCTTTTTTGTTTTTGTTTTGGACGGAGAGGATTGTCTGTGTATTAACTAACAGGATTCCGTCCACACATAATGTCATTTTGCTTGGTAGCACATTAGAGGCTCACTCACACAGTGGCTTTCAAAAAGCTTGCCTATATGGCATGAAGTTTTTTTTTAGTAACATAACACAGTTTTTAATTGTAGAACTGAAGGTCTATGCCTCACACAGTTTTTCATCCTACTTTTCATTCCGAATAGCAAGCTTGGTATGTCCATTTAGTTGAGTCTTAATATCAAAGACTTCCTTCATTCATTTACTATTTCTATAGGGAACTCAGCACCTGTAGATACAACATATATGATGGATGGTTCATGCGTTGATGAGTAATGAGATCTGTGTGAAAATCATTGGCGCCTTCGGCTTCTCATACTAATTTTTTTTGTTATGGTAGACTTGAAATCCTTTTTTCATCCTGTTGTAGTATTGCAGTTTTGCTACTACCAAAACTCAGAAGTTCGTTGGCTGATGGAAACTCAAAAGTCTTATTCTCAACTGTGATCGAACTAAGTAACAAAACATCTGGTAGCAATAATCCAAGTTGAGCCAAGGTAATATGAAAGGGGAGTTACGAAGATAACTATTGCATCCAATGCTACCCTCATTACTCAATTGGGAATAGTTGGTCTGTGTCTTACTTGCACAAATTAAAACAGCTTTTGATTTCAACCCCCCCCCCAACCAGATGTAATTTAGACAGTTTTTGTAAGTATATCTGGTTATTTGATTATACCATTGGTTTTATACCAAAAGGTAGTAGATTAGTATTTGAGTTTTAGATCGATTTCTTAATTTGAAATATGTGATGTCAATCAAGTATGTTACTTGATGTCATGGGTCATTAGCTACACCTCAAGCATGCAAGTATATGCTAGAAACTACATCAATTTCTCTTGTGGCTATCCAAAGTGGGTATAGATGGGGACATATTGCTCCAATTCAATGTGAAATTAAGTGGGAGTTCTGTAGGTACTGGCAAGTTTCCATTAGCATTCATGCAATGAGAGAATGCACAAGACTAATGTGTGACAGCAAGCAGCACAAGACTAATTTTTGACAGCAATAGACATAGACAGCTTCCTGTTAGTGTGCTAGGAATGCTTATCTATCTTAGTCTTTTATTTTCAATAAACAGCTTGAACTCCTTTCAATTATATTATCTGCTATGTCTGGTGTTGCTGGATAGAAGGGAATAGCAAAATTGTGCATTGCATTGTGGCAAGTACTGTGCATCCCTAAACCCTAAACACATAAAAGGATCACTCTAGGAGTAAAGGTTGTCTGCATATATCATGTAGGGAATGCCCTAGGAACTGTTATTGATGTCTTGGGTCTCTAATTCTCTATACGATGCTTTCCTTCACTTTTCCTTTAATTTTTTTTTTTTGAAATTTAAAAAGAATAAAAATCGATCTTCATTGAGTAGTCTTTATAGATTATAACTTTATAGGTGCAGCTTTTATGTATTTTATGTTCCTTCCCAAATGGGAGTTGAAAATGAGTCAAGGCTGGTGTAGGTGTGGGATGCTGGGAATATCATATTGTTCATGTGATTAACAATGCTGGAACTCATCTTCTTTTAGAAACAGTGCTATTACAAATATTTCAAAGCTTCACTTTCCTAATCCTTACCAATTGAGTATGTGCTTTCACTTTTTGTGAAGCAAATGAATGGAAAAGCTGGATGGTTTTGGGTTGTTGCAGCAACAATAATCATAGTTTTTTTTTTTGATAGGAACAATAATCATAGTTGGTTTGTAGCTTTCATGTTGCTTTTGGGAACATAACAAAATACTAAAACCTCAACCCTTTTGCAAAGTTTCCAGAGGCACTGAGTGAGCCAGGTCAATTATGTTCTTGATCATGTTTTGCCTTCAGGCCAAACATGTCTTATGTTATAAACCATTTTCTTGGTGGAATTTGATGAGTCAAAATAGGTGAGAAAGCTTTCCTCTCCCTTATTACTCACACCAAGTTACATAATGTGGTTTGTGCTAAACTTGCTTTCCTTTTTGGCTTTGGCATCATCCTCTTGTCTTTGTGAGCATGCTTGCCGTCTAAGTATGCGAGAGAGAAGAAAAGAACAGATAGAATATGATTGATATTGGAGGGTGACACTCACTGCCTTCTATATATTCTAGACAGAATTTTCACTTGGGGTACTCGCACTCTGGATTCTTTGGTACTTACGTTGGTGTTGTTCTTGTACTTAATTATATCAAAAATAATTTTTCTTTATAAAAAATACCCATTTAGTACTAATTTAAACTCTTTATTGTCTATTTTAATGAATCTAATAGACATAAGCCCGTTCCAATATAAGGTGTTCTTACTTATACCCAAATACACAAATCTCTATTAAAGTCATAATAAAAAAATAATTTTTGTATATTTTTAAGACAATTTTACCCTCACCACCTTTAACATGTATAGAGAGAGAAAATGAAAGAGTGAGAAGACTTTGCCGGAATCTCACCGGACTCCGGTCCCCGGTCATCGATCGTCGGATTCCTGTCACCGATCGCCTGACTCCGGTCGTCGGATTTTTTCCGGTCACTCAGTTACCCACCCCCAGTAATTAATTACTGACCCCCAGTTTTCAGTTACCGACCTCCAATAATTATTTATTGGCCCCTAGTAATCGAGTTACTGACCCCCAATAATCAGTTACTGACCTCTAGTAATCAGTTACTGACCCCCAATAATCAGCGTTCCTAGCCCCCAATAACTAGCTGAAAAGCATAAAACCAAGAAGAAGAAGAAGAAGAAAGTACTTTTAAAAAAAAAATGTGTATTACCTCCATACTATTGTTTCACACTTTCACCTATTATCGAAACGAAAGCAAAAAAATTATCAAACAGAAAATGATAAAGTCACGACCGCAAGCACAACAAAATGATTGTCCAGGCCATTTTGAAAGCTACAAAGTACGCACTTATCATAAACTACCTCTACTTCCCGTATTTACATCTAATCGAATCCAATAGTAAAAGTTAACATGTTGGCCTACTTGTAAATGTGCTTCAAGCCCACTCCATGGATGCCACGGACGCAGCCAACAATCAATTAAGGTGACCTCTTCAATTTCAAGTTGCAGATTTGTCATTTTTTGATTTCCATGCTTTCTATCAAACCCTAGATCTTGAAATCGCGAAAATTCAACCCCAAATAAGCTAGTTCTCACCAGGTATAGGTAAGGTTCTCGTAGAAGTCTCTCGGCCGTCATCTCCCTTGTCTCCGGCGTCGGCTCCGAGGAGGGGAAGGATGAGGATGAGGATGCTGATGAGGTGAGTCATATCGTCGGCGAGGCTGAAGGCGTTCATGGCTGGAGATCAGAGAGAGAGAGAGAGAGAGAGTGTGTGTGTGTGTGTTCAGATCGAGAAGAGTGGAGAGAGGGTGATCGAATGACGGAGGGTGTAGTTGATATTTCGTGTTAAAACATTGGAATGGGCTACTCAATATTTTTTTCATTGAAATGGGCTTTCAAAATCCTATTTTTGACTAAATGGGCATTTTCCTTTTTTTTTACTCATTTTTCATTTTAGATTCTATCGATCTTGTGCTTATATCAAAAATATGATCATATTAAAGCCACAATAGTTCTCAACTACTAGAGCTACAAGTATTCTTTACAACTAGAGCTACGACTAAGAATTGCGGATTCTCTTCTATTAAAAACAACGATTGTATTATCGTATTGAGCATAGTGCTTCATATGAAGTTTTCATTGAAGACAAGAATAGAGAAGATAAGGGAATACAAGCCTTGATATATGACATAAACAGCCGGACATGAAGACCTCTTTTCGTAATTTCGCATCGCCGTTACGGACCTAACCGGAAGTGAAGGTCAACAACTGTAAAAGATGCCCTTGATTAGACGGCAAAATTTCTCCTCCGCGGCTCCGTCGGGCCATCGATTGAGACTAGGAAAGATTATATGACCTTAATACCAACATGTATTAAATATGACAACAATTGAATTTGAGGTCGTTTTGATAATAATTTGTGGCGCTTTGGATTGGGTTTTCAGGCGCAGCAGCTGCAGCATTATTAATATTGGACCATACGCTATTACTTCAGCTGGTCAGAAAGTGTGTAATGTAGGTTTGGGAATAAAGAAAGAACTTTCATGCCCTATTTTCAATTGGTGAATAGTTGTCCTATTCTTCATGCCCTATTGCTTTGGGTACTCTCTCTTGTATCGGTATTGGTTCTCAAAGTTAGGGCATTAGTTTAGGCAAAATTGTGTTTGTTAGTGTTTGGATTGGTGTGTTAAAATATCTAATCAGGACTCTTAATTATTAGATTATCTACATACTTGTAATGATTTCCATCTGTTGATGTTTTTAATCAAGACAAAAATCATATTCCGTGAAATATATGAAATTAGACAGATAAACTTTCTATTAAAAGTTACGACTTGATTCTAAACATGCTAATTTAAAAGATTAATCTCATGCTTGAAGTAATCAATCGAATATGGATTTTGGGTGTAGTTGAGGTTATTGGATTGTGGAAACGCCTACCCACCACTAAACTCCAATACAAGAAGCATTTCTCTATACCACAATTTGATACCACATTTTCATGTCAAATGGTCCATTATTTTAAGTAAAAAAATATTATATATTATCAAAAATATTGAATCTCACATTATTATATAAGAAACATATACACATTTTGCTTGAGTTTCACACCAAGCCACCTGTATGATACCATGTTCAATCCAAAAATGGTGAAAATGTAGACTAAATATTCACTTTCAGGTAAAGAAAAATAATCAAGTTTTTCAATTTTGCAGATTTGATTCTTGCTGCTTTATAAAGCAAATTATCTTTTTGTTTCCTATACTTACCAGTGTTTTCACTTTTCACCCACACACTTTACCAAAGCAGTAACTAAAAAGCAACATATGCTTTTGTTTGTTTCAAAAGTGAGAGAACTATAAGAAACCAAAACCAAAATGCAAGAGAGAAACAGACAACACTCGATCCTTCCTTCTTCATCTTCATCTTCTTCAACTCCTTAAATCCCCAAAACCCAATACTCAGAAACCCTCAAACATCACAAAGACTCAGTCTTTTGATTCAAAAATTTGGAGAGAGATGTCAATAAGAAGCTTAATCCAGGACATGAGGTTTTCCCGGTCGCAGCGGGTGGTTCAGGACCGGTCGGCGGCGGCGGCGCCGGAGTTGGGCGACTCGTTGAAGCAGAGCTGCTGGGCCCACATGCCTCAGGAGCTGCTTAGAGAGGTTCTGATGAGAATTGAGGCTTCTGAGGCCGCCTGGCCGCCGCGGAAGAGCGTCGTCGCCTGCGCCGGAGTTTGCCGGAGCTGGAGGATTTTGACCAAGGAGATCGTTAAGTCTCCTGAGCTCTCCGGGAAGCTCACCTTCCCCATCTCCGTCAAGCAGGTCTGGGTTTTCTCTTTGGTTTTGGTTTCAATTAATTGTTGATGAGAATTTCATTTAATTGATTTGAAGTGATTGTTATTCTATTTTATATTGATTTTCAAATTGATTTTGTGGTATTTGGGTGGCTTGTGAATCTGTTTTAAGAAGTAGTAGAAGGGTGTGTTTGATCTCACTGCATTGCAATTTATAGAAAATGATGGGGTTGTAGTGGTTATATTGCTTAGTTGGGATTGATTTTAGTTAAATTTGTAATCTTTACTAAGAAAATTGCTTACCTGCTTTACTTGACGATTGTCATCTGTGATAATTCCCATTTGGTTTTCGCATTTGATGATCTAAGAATTCAAGATTGTGTTTCTTAGCCAGTTTCATGTGGTAGGGGGAATTGGATTTTCATTTGTGGGAAGGACGTTAGGAATCTTGTTCCACTCTACTACGGTTTTGTGTGATAATCTTTGAGTGGAAAATGTCTGATTTTTTGCAAAGTTTCTGAGTGTTGTTTCTGAATTTTGATGTTGTTGGTTGCAGCCTGGTCCAAGGGAGGAACTCCTACGGTGCTTTATAAAGCGGAACCGATCCACCCAGACATATTATCTTTACCTCGGTTTGACCCATGGTGAGCGCATCGAAAACAAAAGCATTAATGTAGTACATGTGTATTATGGCTAGCTTTTTGATTGTTTTTCAAAGATCTGGCCTTCCGTCTCCAGTGGAGGTTTATTTTGTTAGGTCATTTAGGTATTGATTTTGTTATCAAGATATTGCTGTCACTTTCTATATATGGTGGTCCTATCCTCTTGCTTTCTTTTGAGCTGTTATGATTTTAACTTATTGTCCGTCTGGTGTCCATGGCAGCATTAACTGATGAGGGAAAGTTCCTACTTGCTGCTCGCAAGTATAAACGCCCAACCTGCACCGATTATATTATCTCACTAAATGGTGATGATATGTCAAAGGGCAGCAGCAACTATATTGGAAAACTGAGGTATATCATTCAGTATACTGTGTTTTTATTTTTATTTTTTTTTATTCTTGTGAGCTCAAGTATTAACACATTTTCCCTTTTTTCTTTCTCAAGATCAAACTTTTTGGGAACAAAGTTCACCATCTTTGATGGGCAGCCAACTGATGTGGGAGCCAAGTTTACAAAAAGTCGATCCACTAGGCTAGTGAATTTGAAACAAGTTTCGCCTAGGGTCCCTGCTGGCAACTATCCTGTGGCTCACATTTCCTACGAACTAAATATGTTGGGTTCCAGGTAAATATCTTTGCACGATAAGTTACCTTTAGAATTGAACTTATTTGAGACATACAAAAATATTTTCTGCATGAGGATGGTTGATGCTTTCATTTTTCTTCTTTTTCATAATTGGCACAACGAATTTCAGTTTAGTAGATAAGGGTGCAATTGCTTTTTATAATTAAAAAAAAATTCAGAGTTCGTGCAAGCAGGGGTCCAAGGAGAATGCAATGTACCATGGATGGAATTCCTGCCACGTCGATTCAACCTGGAGGAGTAGCACCCATGCAGGCAGAGTTTTCAAGTAGCACTGCCGAGTTCTTTCCGTCCCTTCCATTTTTCCGTTCAAAATCAACTCGCATGGAAAGTTTCCTAGGGCCTTCTGCGAAACCAAAAGATGGGGTCATCGTGTTAAGAAACAAAGCTCCAAGGTGGCACGAACAACTCCAGTGTTGGTGCTTGAACTTTCATGGAAGAGTAACAGTTGCTTCAGTGAAAAACTTTCAGTTGGTTGCTTCTCCAGAAAATGGGCCAGCTGGGCCAGAGCACGAGAAGATTGTCCTCCAATTTGGTAAAGTGGGCAAGGACTTGTTTACCATGGATTACAGGTACCCAATATCAGCATTCCAGGCATTTTCGATCTGCCTCAGTAGCTTTGACACCAAGATCGCCTGTGAATAATACATTTGAAACAGGTATGGGGATTTAGGTCTGGTATATAGTTAATTATTCCTGAATCTGAATAATCAAAACTTATGAACACCGGAAATTGTTAAGTTGACATAAATGAGCAACTATTATTACCGAGTAATGGACAGTTCCGGAATCTGTAGGTTACTATTTCTGCTGTAATGTATAAGTTTTATAGTCAATTTACTGACGGTCTGGTACACGTCAATATCTATTTACATAATCTTGATAAATCCTATATTTTTCTACTGGTGTAGGAGTAACAAGGTTGGAAAATCAGTTACGATGTTGAATTCGATGAGCCTTTTTTGAGAAGGTAATTGCAGCTGGACTTCTTATGCAGAGGGCATGCTCAAAGGCTTCAAAACTTACTGGTATCACAACTTTGTTCAAGGTATGGAAGACTACTGGAACTGAAAGTTATAGAGCTGTCGGTCTCTGTCATCCCCACATGTATATTTCATTTGTTAGTGTATATAGCTTAGTGTTCATATAAAAGCATGACATGTTTTTTGCTATTTGACAACATATCGAATTTCAGTTGGTTTTAGTTAAGAGTATAATAGGTTGTCTAATCATTAAATGAGTTCCTACTTGTTCGTTTGTTCAATCTGATGGCTCAATCCGACTTTGTCCAGCTACAGTCAATGAAATTTTCCAAATGGATTTCAATAGTCCTATTTTCTTGCAAGTATTTTTCTTCTTTTCCTCTTGCAAGTAGCAAATTGACAATATAAAAGATTGCCAATGCATTAGATAGTCTTTTAGTCAATCTCCCTAGGACACAAGTTTATCACTCCACTACAACTACCAGAAAGTACCATCAAAGTACAACAACAAAGAAATTCTCCTCTTCAGCTTCAATTAACAAAGGAAAAGCTAGTGCTAACAAGGGAAGCCATATTGTGTTCAAGAAAACCAAAGCGCTTGCTGCTACATAGCAAAGCTTCCACTTATGGTACCTCAACTCCATCACTTATGGAAATATCGGTGTGTTTCGAGTGTTCAACCACAATGAGCCTAATCACTCTCTGGTGGCGTCCAAAGCATTCCTTAGGTACAGCTCAATGATTCTATCGCCAACCTTAGTCTAGTTTCTGCATTGTTTGGTGTCCCTTCCCATTTGTAGGCTCAATCAAGATTAAAACTGACGCAGCTTGGTAGAGCTCCTCCCTTGAATATAGTAACCTTATTGCTGCTTTGGCTCGTGACTCTTCTGGCTATCACCTTGATGGTTCTGCTGATTGGTAGTCCTTTGTGAGGGGGATCGGACTCGAATCATCTGATCAAGTCGATCGTTTATCGAAAACCTTCTCATAAGTGGACTGAGGCACTGAGCAGTAGCAGAAAGGGTTCACATTTTTTGTTTCCCCATATCAATTAGTTGAACTTGCTTCACATTTGTCATATGATGCCGCTCACCTCCATGAGATTATATTGTGGTTACAAAGTAATACGACTAATACCATATCAAGAATTAAAAATTGTGTTGTGTGCTTCGCCCTATATCCACCATAACTATACTCATCCTCATCAATCCTAAGAATGACATCAAAGTTACAAATGTTAACGATATACGAGCAACTGATTCCCACAGTGGTATCATAGCCACCGACTTATTTTGCATGTGTGTCTTGTTGGGGAACAATCATTTATTTAATCATATATATAATATAAATTTCAATAAAGAATATAGGAAACATAACAATATTCGTCTAGGATTGAAAGTAGCGAATCAATCCTAATATAGGAGTGAAATAGTATAAGAATCCTATAAAAAAAAGTATAAGGAAAAGAAAAAACTGACTTAATTTTCCGATTGAGGCATGCAAAAATGCACTTGACTAAAGACAGATTTCGTCTCTACCCTTGTGCTTGTAGTTCGATGGGCATCCGCCTTTTAGAATACAACAATCGATGATCTAAAATAGAAGCACTGCAATTTTGGACTCTAGCGAACCATAAATTATATTTTGTACTCTTTTGACTCGAAAAATACTTGTAGAAGAAATGATGAATCTTAATCTTATCTTTAAGAAGATATGAGTATGGGTTTATATAAAATCTCAAGTGAACCAACGTGTCTGTTTACTTATCTCCTTGAAGAGACACTTATTCCTAAAGACACCTATTAAAAAAGACACACCCTTTCAAATAAAAGGTCATGAGTAATTTTATTTTCATTCATATTGGATATTATTACATAATTTCCAACATGTCTTCCACCATGTCTACACCTTTTCCAGACCAAAGATTTATTTCATTTCTATTTTCATGATTTCTAGAGCGCCCAAATGAGAAGACATGCATCAAACTTGTAACATGTCGTAGACGATCTCCTCATAATTTGTAGTTTATGAGGACTGTATCTTTTTCAGTTTATAGAAACTCATTAGTTTTCTTTGATGTAGTCGCTTCCATAATAATCTTGAAAAGTTAACATCATCCAACATATTCATTCTTATGTTGTTGGTAAGCATGATATTGGCGCCATTGCTAGGTTGTTGAACTGTTGATCCTCCATATCATCGACAACCTCATCCGCATACCAATCTTGACATTTGGCAATGGTTTTTGTTCTTCTCTAACTGTTGATGCGTTGCCGAATGCCAAAGTTTCCATCATCACTCTTCATCACTTTGGAAATAGAATAAGCACAGGAATACAGGATGCCGTGAAAGTTAAAAGACTAATGCTTTAGAGTTTAGACAAGAAGGTACCAGAATCCAAGGGGTGTTTTACAGTAAAAAACTTTTACTCTTGTAAAAAACCATTTAGGGAACCTACAAGTAAACTTGATTACTTCCTTTCAACTAAGTTGCTGTCTTGCTGATGTACATGATTATTGCAAACCCCCGAGGCATATATTATAGTGCAAAACCTACGTATTTCTTCGGATTCATGGAAGGTATTGAAGCATACAAAGTTGTTCAAGGTTTTAAGCACTTGAGAATGGGTAAGCTTACATATCTCAAATGACCAGTCTCTTGCTCATTGTATGATCACCAGATTGCTGGTTAAGAATATTTGATCAATCACTTATACAATTCTGCCCCATACTCTTCAGATCTAAGTACAAGTTTATATTTACACGAGTACAATTCTAATTCACACTAAGCGGCTTGCATGTGGATTCCTGCTTCTGAGTTGGAATGAATAGATTCAGTAGCTTCATCTTCACCAGGTAGATCATCTGACTGCAATTCTAGTTGATTAAGGCTTCGTACAAATCCAGCAAATGAAGGAAAATGCTCAGGTGAGAAGAAATATGCTCCCATTCTCTGGTATGTGAACAAATCTATCCCATTCTCACCTAACAAATTCTTCTTTATCTGTTGAAAGCCTCCTGGAGCTCCTGAAACTGAAGAATTTTGACCAGAAATTTCGACCCTGTGCTTTCTGCAAACCATTATAATTTGGGACAGTAATGACTCGGGACTAGAATGGGATTCATGCAGTTGATGTACGTCTGATAAGTCTAATCCCGGCAATATCATTTTGCAGGAATTTCTTCCAAACATATCTGCAACTGCTTCATAACCATCTCTAGAGGATGTATTATAGAACCCAGATGTCAGCTCGGATGGGTGAGACCTTGTTTTGTACCAAGAGTACATTAGAGGGACTTTGCCATATACTGTGACTTCTGTTTCACCAAAAGTCGAAGAAGCAAGGGAAAGGATCCGATCTCCATGAGATATTAGCTGGTTTGAGTACCAGGACAGGAAGAAATCACCATATGGTGACTCCCATGATCCCCCATGGTCCTTGAAGAAGGCATTGGAGTACGGTGACTGGTCATAGCTTGGAGCATCATGGGGACCGCCAAGACCCCACAAAGGATTTCCGGTTGCTTCAGCATGTTGTTTAAGACCGCTAAGCATGTTTTCATCAAAACACTGGAATTCACCTACCCCAGGAATTTTGCCTCTTTTGACTGACTGGTGATGAGAAGGATATCGAAGCTCGCCATCTGGTCCAAGGCTCACCGAGATGCCCTGAAATTTAGCAAAACAGGAGTTCAGTATACATAGTAAACCCACGATGACTGATTTTCATTATAGACTTGAAAAGAATCAAGACTGCTTACCGTGATTGTGGAACCGAGGAAAGGCGAGAACGAAGCTTTAAAGCTTTCACAGAAATCACGGTAAACATGAATCGGAGTCTTTCCATTGAGAACAGGAAGTTCATCAACAGCCAGTGATAAGCACTCCTTGTATTGCTGCCCTGACCTGTCTTTGAAGAAGATACCAGGTTGGGACTCCCCTAAGCTAGACACCCAATCAGGGAGTGAGATCTTCAGTTGATTAGAAGCGTGGAAGCAGAGTGATACATGAACCTCAAGACCGGCTTTCTGAACCATCTCTACTAGAGAATGGTAGGCTGACCACTCATACTTCCCCATGGCATCTTTCTCAACAACTCCCCACCACACCGGAAGCTCCACGCCGGTCACTCCCAATAGTTTCAGAGCCTTTAGTCCAGCCGCGATTGCTCGGGCATGGTTCACCGAATTGCAGTCTGAAACTGCATCCAGCGGCAACCCAACCAATAGTCTCACCCCATCATTCTGAAAACACCAAGCAAAAAAACCAAATCAATCTCCATCAACACTAGTAACTAAGCCTACAGCCAAACTGGCTAAACCTAGTTTGCTAAATACCAATATCCATGTAATTCAAGCATTAAACCTCTACATATTTAGCAAATCGCAGAGAACAAATTTTATATATCAGCTGCTTACAACCTCAAAGCATGAAGTTGCCACTTGAAATACACGTTCTAAAAGAACTTCTACCATTCAACTCAAAAATTAAGAGCTTACCAAACATCAAAATCTCCTCCTTTTTTCAAAACCCTTTTCTATTCTTTCATGTATTAATCAGGTATTACCTTTACAACAATCAAATTCTTCAAAACCTCACAGAAAACCACTTCAAACATAAACCAAACACTCACAACTCACAAGCCATCACATACTTTCTACTTCCAACTTGCTACTATTTTTCATTTCTTTCACTATCTAGCAAACTAAATATACCTAACATACAACAAATCAACATAACTACTAACACAAGAACAAGCACTTACCGAATTGGATCTTTTAACACGACCCGGAACTTTAACGGGTCGAATCGATTCAGACTGAACCGCCCGGAGAGTAAACTGAACCCGGCCGTTTTTCCAGCTGGTTTTTCGACCAAAGCTTATCTGGGTCCTCAAATCACCACTCAGTTTACAAAACCCAAACTCCCTATTTCCCAATTCAGCTCTTCCAATCTTCACCTGAGAGCTCTGAAACAATGAAACTTCCATTTCCGAAAAAAACTCGAATCTTTACACAACCCAATACCCAATTAAGCACAAAAACCGAAACCCAGAATCTGCTTTTCTTGAATTTTTCAACGAAAATCTGATAACTTTGTGAGTGAAAATAGGCTAGGAGAGGAAGGGTTTATATAACCAAAGGATTGAGGGCGGCAGACGCGCTTTTACGCGCGAATAGAAAAAGTGGTGGACCAAAGGGAACACGCCACGTGTCGAGTGACAATTGAGAGGTTTTTTGTTATTTTTTAAGGGCCAAGCAGTTGGTTTTGTGATTATGAAAATTTCCTTATCCAAAAACTGGTTTTTTTAAATGTTTGATTGATTTCCATTTTGTTCCTATCAAAAAAAAAAAAAAAGTTTGATTGATTATTAACAGGATATTCTTAGCCATGTGGTCTGGTTTGGGGGTTTGATATCAAGGACTCAAGGTTGTTGATAACTAGATTCTGTGTTGTCTCATTTAGATTTAGACATGCCTTATCCATAACTTATAGTATAATCTTTTTGTTAGGTCAAGAATCAAATTTTACCATTATATAGAAGTAACAAGTTGGAAGGAGGTTTTTTTGTTATTTTAAGTAAATGTAATGAAGCTTGATTTCGTATAATGATAATATTTAAAACTGTAATGAGGTTTTATAGCAACATACGTGCCTCAACACTATGTCTTTTAAAAAGGCTAAAAAGTAGTATATAATTTGAACCACCAAAATGTGGATATTATAAGTTCCATATTATAGCTCAATTAATAATTCCTCAATTTGTTTCGGTTATTTAAGAGTAATGTTTCAATCGTGTCTTATGAGAGAAACAGAACTCCACAATCAACTTGTTTTTAAGTGCATCATCAAATGTTGGTTAACTGAATTTGAAGTTGTAGCTTACTTAATGATACTCGTTTTTGTCGATAATCATTATGTCATTTCTTCAACCAAATTATAATTTGAGGAACTAGTTCTTGCCTTTTTGAGATATGGGATTTGAAGATGGATAGCAGTCAACGTTGGATAACTAAAGACTCGGCACACTCAGGTTGCTGTTTGCCCTAATCCTACTCCAACACCTCATTAGGAATTCTTCACTCATTGTGGTGGCTATTTTAAGAATGACATCTTTTATATACTAGGAAGATACCCGCGCCTTGGCGCGGTGTATATATACATTTATGAAATGGCAATGGTTCAGTTGATTGATGGAAAAGTTTTTGATATGTACTTCATAGAATTTGAATACATTGTATGTTATACATAAGGAACAACACTACTTATCCAAAGTAAGAATCTAACTTGTTGTTTAAGCTATAAAGCTTATATGCGAAAACATGTAGATAGGTATAAAAGAACAATAAAAACCAAGGTTTATTGGGAAGAAAAGAGAAATCTTTATTGGGAAGAAATGGATCATTGAGTAGGAGAGTCCGTTTGGATTTTGCTTTTCACCAATCCAAGTTCCCAGGAAAAGAACACAGAACCTCAAAGCAGAGTAGCCAACAACATTCTACTCACCTACCTCTAAAACCTCTATCCTTTGTTCCCTCAACTCACTGTGACTTGTCAGTATCTTCCTCTCTCTATATTTTTCTGCTTGAATGTTTCAAATCCAACAAACTCCACACCTTCCCGTACTGCTGAAGTATAAGAGAGAGGAAAAAAAAATTGCAAAATTCGACTCACTGCTTAAGTTAAAAC
>NC_020494.1:10289369-10291939 GCF_000184155.1 Fragaria vesca subsp. vesca
AGGTGAGAACAACCAAGGATATCCAAAATTTTCTTCCCTTAAACTCTTGCCCAATTCAGCTAACTTCTTTAGTTCACCAATTCCCTTAAACTGAGGGGTACTGGACTGGAAAACGAACCACAGAACAACCTGCTACCACTGCAATCGAAATCAAGAAAAACGAATTCAAACAAAAACCTAACACAGAGATTGGGAGATGTAGCTTTTTGCCGCGGAAAAGCTTAAAGTTGAAGTATAAAGGATAATACTGAAAACACTGGATAGAGGAAATCGATAGTCTTTCTCTGCTTAATTGAATTAGCCTGAAATGCCAAAGTAAGAAAGAGCACCTGGAGTAAAAAACGAAATTTGCCGGGAACAAACATACAAAATTTTTGCTCTGAGTTTGGCTGCTTGGATCTGAATCGGGCGTTTGCTCTCTTTTCTCTTTCACTTTCTTTCGCCCTGTTTCTTCTGCTCTCTTCTTTTCTCTCTCACTTTCTCTTCTGTCTGGGTTTGTAGACCATCTCTTCTGCCTGGGTTTTTCTCACTCTCTTTTCGGTCTGGGTTCTTCTAGAATCTCTTCTAGTATATCATGCACAGTTAGAAAATTTGCAAACTTTTCACTTTGTTTTGAAGAAGGTCGGTGCTTAATCGGGCGTCCAGATCGTTCTCGATCATTCACAGTTTATTTAGGATTTGTCGACATCTGCTCTACATATTTATATTGTGATTTTCTAAACACAACAGGGATAAAGTGGTCATCACATAAAAACACATTATTAATTAACATAAAAACACATTATTAACCTTAACCTGTGCTTGCTTATATATAAACTGTCGAGTGAGCAACTTCGAGCAACTTCGAGCGAGCAACTTATAAACAGTAGATATAAACAGTAGACCAAGCTTTAGTATATAGGTAAATTTGTGGGAATTGTGGCCATATCTGGGGATTGGAGAGAAACAAGGTTACAAGGGACGTGGAATCAGTGTGGAATTATAAGAAGCCACCTCATGCCAACGTCCACAGACCACAAACCACCTTTTGCTCGATCCTGCTTGCTTGCTTTCATCAGAAACTCAATGATTGAATACAAGAATATATGGAGTTTTGGATTGGTCCGACATGTGGTAGATACTAGATAATCCAGAGAGCGATGTCTGTGTGCTGCTGAGTCAGGTCCAGGTTAGGCGAAACTGTTTGAGGGCTCAGTTTTTGGTTGTGTTTTCCCATCTGAAATCACTGGTTTTTTCTCTGCCTTGGATTATTGCTCGATTGGCCACTGCAGGTCCACAGCCACAGTGCTCAGACCTAAAGAGGTGGCTTTGTGGATAGCAAAATTTGGAAGAGGAAGAGGAATCTGAATCATCATCATCTTGGCCACCTTGGTTGAGTCATTGCTTGGTTTTGTTTGCTCTGCGCGCAAGAAAGAAAAACAACGCAATTTAAATGACTCAACATGCATATGATAATGACCTGCTTTGTTTTCTCTTAGGCTACTTGCACTTGTATTCCTCAAATGTGTCAATTATACAGGTAGCACTTTTCTTATTACATGCACCTCATTATTCAAAACGTCTTGATCTCATCTTCAAGAACGTATTGAAATCCGAAATTTTAGTATGGTCGATTGGTTACGAGTGATGTTGAAAGCTAGATAGAAGGTTATTTCGAGTGAAATAGAACCTCGGAGGTTCGTCTTACGAAAGGGAGTCAAGTTCTTATGCAGTTAATTACACTGTATGCAGATCCTGTGTTTGATTATCCTTCTCAAACTCTTCATGGCATTCCCATCTCTCTTTCAATCGAACGGGACTGCTTTCAAAGACTTTGGAAATTACTAAAGCATGTTAGTCGGATGGCCTTATATATGCAATTGCTTAGAAATGCTTGCACAGCTGCTCGATCGCCTACTTCTCTGTCTGAAACAATGTCGTACCACTCGTACGTCAACTTCGACGGCTCCTAAGAAAGCAATGCCCAAAGTAGCAAAGTCTGAGACACAAATCGATTTTCGCATGAAAGTTCAACAACTGCGAGCTCCTGGTGGTATCAAATTATAGCATTAAAAAGAATCGAAAGATGGTGCACTACTGCACTTCGTTCAGTATGCATATCAGTATGCATAACACGAAATTTTAATTGAGTGGTGGTTTAAAGCGTCTAGCATATTACGTAGTTGAACTAGTTTTTGGATAGTTTAGAGCATTTTTAGCAGACTCTCTATTTTAGTTTTTAGCTATTTTAAAAAGCGTTTTTTTTTTTTTTTTTTTTTTGGAGCTCCAGCAGACTAACCAAAATTTAGCTATTTATAACTTTTAGCTATCTCGCAAGCTAAATATAGAAAGCGAGATGACTCAGATAAGGCTAGCTATAATTTAATATATGATAAAGGATAAAATGTAGAGACAAAGAGATAACAAGAGAGTCATCATCTTATTCATTGATAGGAGCCATTTATATAGGGAATTACACAATACCAATATGGTAAAGATATGAATACATAGATCTAGTCTAACTACATATCCTATTGGCATAAGGCCAAGGCACACATAGAGAATATCCTAGAACACTCCCCCTTGTGCCG
>NC_020494.1:10291959-10293198 GCF_000184155.1 Fragaria vesca subsp. vesca
TCCTGATTCTTACTAATCACGGAAGTTTCAACCACTTAGCATGTCAATGCTTTTTAACATGTCTTCAAATGTGGCATTGGCCAATGATTAACTAAATCATGCCGTATTGTCCTCAAATGATCTTTTACACTTAGATCTTGAGGAGAATGTCGCTTGTGAACTCAAAACATAAGTTCGTGCAGGAAATCAGATTTCCGCGCAGCATGACCTTCAATTACTAGAACAGTCGTAACTTCCTCTAGGAAATACATATGAACGAACCGTAAACGGTTTTGGAAACTAGACTCATTTAGCTTTCCAACCGTATATTACAAACATTTTGGTTCATCAGGAACTGTTCACAAAGTCCCGTCGAAGTTGACTGTTCTGCCAAAATCAGATTCTCGGACAGATTCGTCCTACTTTACGAAAACGGCCATAACTCACTCAATATGATAGGTATGATCAAATGGTTGGTGTTCCTGGAAAGTAGACACATAGACCTTTCCAATGGTACCAATTTTACCATATTCCAGTAAGTGAGGTTTCCTGTAAGTCCCGTGGAGCTTGACCTACGAAACTTGGCAGATTCTGATTTCGTTATTGATGTGTCTTTCTTATGTAGGGATAGAATAAGCCTCAACCTTTCATACCATTAAGTATTGAAAAAGGTGTTACTGTCATTACATTGGCGTTGCGTGGGCGCATAGCTACACTTAGCTTTATAACTTTTCATAGCGAATGAGATGTCAAGTCTTTCGTATTGTGTTGAGTACATTGATGCGTCTTATTATACTTAGATGAGAACTCCATCTCTTAACACATATTTGTCATATTGCTTTAGACAAAACAACGAAGCTCTCTTTAGAGCAAAGACCTTGACTAATCATGGGAGTATATGTAGGCCTCATTAGTTATAAAGTGTCTAAGCCGATTGATGGAAAATCATCATCAATACAGTCATCGAGTGTCTTATCGAGATTGTGTCTTCCTAAGATCTTTTTCTTCAGATGTTGATACATATTGGCATCTCTTGATCCATCAAGAGTCCATGTAAATCCGGAATGAACACGCAAAGGCATAATTCACCATATCCCTTCCAAATCAAGTAGAGTCCATGTGCGTTTCAATACATTTAGCAAACGCATGCTCCTATGGTTTGGAGCCACTTGATTCGGATGAATGAAGTCCGTTTAAGATCTTCATGTATATCTATGATCCCATAGAGATGTTATTATGACCACATTCATAGGCTGCATG
>NC_020494.1:10293463-10329271 GCF_000184155.1 Fragaria vesca subsp. vesca
GATGAGTCTAAGCTCTTACTCTCACTACGCTATCTAACAAAGGCATAGTTGATAGGGTTTAGCTTGCGGTGTCAGCATCACCTGCCCAAGGACCTATCTCTTTGTTAATGCTGGATCGTATCTTTCCATTAGGCCAATCAACTAAGTTGATATCCATCAACGAAGGGTGGTTCGATAGTAGACTCATTATCCCACGTCCTCATGTACACTAGTGTAATACTTTGTAGAGATCTCTATATGAATTGGATTTGACATTGAGGCGTCCCCTAACGATAATCACAATTCAGACTTCATGAGACGGATATGAGTATCACTGATCAATGGATCAGGTTGTGCCAAGCTCGCTTTCTTCCTAGTGCGAGAAAGTATCGAATCTAAGGGCCTCCCTCCTTTTGGGGAGCCACATGGCCTTGTGACACTAATTTTGCCACCATATGGCGTCACTATATCACCATCCATGGTGATGGCGTCAAGACCAACACCTTTTGGTCGCGTCATGTCCTCTTGATGGGACATCAATCCTTGTAGACATATTTGTAGCATGTGATCTCGTCACTTTAACACTTTAAGCATTTGGGATCAAGATGAGACTTAGTGGGGACAAACCACGACAATTCACGTCGTTCCACTTGAACACTTGTGTTCTTATCTCCCCCTAACGGCGGGAATATTGTCTCATCAAAGTGACAATCCGCAATTTAGCGGTGAATGAGATCGCCTGACAAGGTTCCTACATATGCGGATTATAGGTGGAGGTTCATATCCAACCTAAACTTATTCATCTCAAATTACCCATCATTGTACGCAGTGGCAATGCGATTTGGCACCTAGAAATAACATCTAGCCGAGCTCAAGGATTGGAGATCCGTTTCAATCCTACCGAGCTCAAGGATTGCAATTTCGTGTCAATCCTGGTACACAGTCACAAGCTGCAGTACAACAAAATTCAATGATGGTGGGTCGTAGATGAATAGTAAAGCTGCATGCAAATATTGCATAGCCCCAAGACGCAATAGAAAAAGTGGTGCGCATCAATAATGTTCGAGCGACAAGCTAAAGTTGATTGGTCGCAGCCTCGGTGAGACCGTATTGCGTGTGAACATGGGGTACATGACACTTCAATTTACATCCCGATGAACTTCTTTAAAGAATGGCTAGTGAGCCCGTAGAAGTATAAGCAGTATAAGCAGTAGATAATAGTGTAACACGTGACCAGTGTGTTAACACGTCAACCAACACCATAAAGCATAAAAAGGTGTCCGCAAGTTGGTTGTATCTATCTACATAGTTTGATGTAAGAATAGAATGTTCAGTTTTATGTTATTTAGCGTAGGAGGGTCTCACTCCTTATTTAACTAAAGAATAGGCTTTCAAAACGAGCAATGAGCATTGCAGGGGGCCAATGCAACATCAAGGAAAGGCCGGTGCACCTAAATTGCTTGAGGAATTGACCGGACGACCTCCAGGAAGTTGGAGTCGTGTTCGGGTGACGTCAATGTCCCCCGGGTCACCACCATGCTTCATGGTGATGCTAGATCTCGAATGTCTTCGTTTTGAGCGGAAGAATGGATGTCCATGAGAATTTCTCAAAATTTGGACCATTATATCTCTTCCAGGTTGACCAATTTGGTCAAACCAAAGCCTATATGAGTCAGTGTCCCAAATATCATGTTTGGCGACAACATGGGATTCGATATTCGAATCATAGTGACATACAGTCCACTAGATTGACTCATGAATTTCTCCAATATGCGCTTCAGTCCACATTCATGAGAAGGTATACACAAAAGAATTCTTGTTCATTCTCACAATGTTTTTAAATGAAAACCATTAGCATGAATGTCTTTAAAGGTCAACATGGTTCCTTAGAATGTTGTGGATAGTTCCACTATCTGCGAAGCACTCAATGTCTCTATGAGACATAACTACAAGGAGTAGATAGGCGAGTAAATAGTTCTACTTGAACCATTTAGAAGGATTGAAAGAAGCTACGAAAAGCTGCAATCCCGAGAGTGTATAAAAATTTGCGCGCAGAATGACTTTTGCGCACTAAAACAGCCATAACTTCTTTGTTAAAATAGATATGGACGAACCGTGAAAAGTTCTGAAAACTAGACTCATAGAGCTTTCCAATGATATAAAGCTCACTGTCTGGTTCATCTGGAGCTGTTCACAAAGCGCAAACGAAGTTGACTGTCCAGAAGGGACAGATTGCTGTTTTTCGCAGATTTGGCATGTGCGAAGCTGTGAAGCTTGCAGGTGGCGTGTAGGCTTTTGCCTTAGTCAAAAGTGACGTGTGTATGATCAAAACCAAGTCCTTTCGATCGTTCTAAGGTCGTAAACGCCATGACTAGTTAGCAAAAGCTCCCTGACATGAACATAAACTAACTCAGAGGACCTAGAGGATCCGATTATGATGATAATTTTCCAGCTTTGATAAGTCTTCAAAGTCTTTTGCAAGACGGCAATTGGTTTAATAGCGTAGGGGGATCCAAAATCAAAAGCTTTCGGTAACTCCAAGTCAGTATGACCAGGCATGTCCGTGGAGGGTCGGTAGTGCGAGACACACTTAAAACCACTATCTCCTTAATTTTGGACAATTCTAAGACATCACACTGAGCTTGGATGAGCCTAGTTGAACAATTGATGATGAAAAATCCGCTATAGGGTAGAAGACTTAACCGGAAACACGTGGGCGATCCTCCTTGAGGATGCAGTGCCATGAGTCACCTTCAAAGGAAGGGACCAAAATCGTCACAATATGCCATGTTTCTAAGGACGATGTAAGTGTACATCTTGATTGTAAATCATTATGAACCATAAGAGGAGAATAGTTTCACTTCGAAAAATTCTCAAGACATTCATTATTGCTAATGTGAGTACATCGAGGTCTCAAATAGACAAAGGACGTCGATACAACGCCTTAGTACATATAACTTGGAACGAAAATCAATGTCTAGCCGATGACATCAAAGTCATGGGTAGCTAGAGCAGGATCCGAATCTTTGAAATTCGCGATCATGAGGATGAAGTTCTTGTCCTGATATTGATTTTCCATACATTTTTGTATGCATTCACAATTTAAAGGAGCTTGACAATCTTGAACCAGTGATCCGAAGATCCACAACGGTTGCATTAATGTCATGAGCTGACGTGAGTAGTTTTGACAAAATGGTGTCTAGACCGGGAATGTCGCTATTAGAGCCAGCGACATCTCCCCCTCTTTTCTAGACATCGGCACGACGTTTTCTGCCGTTGCCATGACCCATATTGTTGTCCCCATATTAGGGGATAATCCCAAATAAGTTTATCACCTTAGCGTATATACAATTCCCGTATGTATGATCAAAATCAAGTCTCGTTGGTAATTCCAAACCAACTTGGAGGACCTAGAGAACTTGATGATGATCGAATCCGCTAAAGGTTATGGATCATGATGCCACAAAAGATCATCGACAATATGTAATCAATTAAAGTGGTAAGCAATCCACTTGACTAATAACTCAACAAGTAGAGTTATATAGACGTTTCAAGAAACGCTCCATGAGTGCATTCCACAGTACTTTTTGGTCATTACTTTTTGCACAAATTTCCATTGAAGGCTTGTCGATGTGGCATCTCGGCATCTAGGCTTGTTAGCCTGGGGGTCAAAACATGTGGTTTAATCCTTTCCAATGAAAGGTTCCACAGATACCAAGCAAAGATCCGCCTTAGGCATTTAGTACGTCAAAACTCAAAGGAGCAGAACGTTACATTGCTCTTGCATACAAAACCAAGCTGTTATGAGACTCGATAGAGGTCACAAAAGATGCTTTTAATGGTTTGTCCTTCAGATTGATCATACACAATCCGGAAAAGCCGCGAATTGATCAAACACAATTCGGAAAAGGCCTCGGATTGATCAAACACAATCCGGTGAAAGGTCGGGGTTGATCATACACAACCCGGACAAGGAAACAAGAGTGATCAAACACACTCTTGACCCGCGAATAAAATTCCGGGATTTTTGGTACCTGCACACACAAAATCCCAAGCATAAAATGGAGATGGAGAAGGGAGGAAAGGATTTTATCCTCCCCGAGTTATTGAACTTGGAAAAGTTTAAGGTTTCAAAAAACATACCTTTCTAGAGGCTGCCGAGAGGAGAAATAACGTTTCGCCTACTTATACTTCGAATTTGGGGCTGAAAATTTGACAGGAGGAGCAGCTTTGGATGGGGAAGCTGCTGTCAAAATTTCAGGTTGATCGAAGCAAGGGAAGGTGGTGAACCGGTGGTCGGTAGCGGCGGCGGTCTGGAATGTTCCGGCGGCTGGTTCGGAGACTTTCCGGCCAGTTCTCAGGGTGAGAACGGCGGCGTTGGATCTGGGGCGGAGAGAGCTTTCTGGGGATATAAAATTCCGGCGGAGGGCAGTCGGAATTTTGGTCGGAAATCGGGAAAACCAAGGCTACCCGATTTTAGGGTTTTGGTTTTTAAGGTTTAGAAAAAAAATGGTGGGCTATTGGCTCTAGGGTTAGAACAAAGTGCATGATAACGTGATAAAAGATAAAGTGTAGAGACAAAGAGATAGCAAGAGAGTCATCATCTTATTCATTGATAGGAGCCTTTTATATAGGGAATTACACAATACCAATATGGTAAGGATATGAATACATAGATCTAGTCTAACTACATATCCTATTGGCATAAGGCCAAGGCATACATAGAGAATATCCTAGAACAATATATTCATTGTAAGATATTTTACATGATATATAAATATATTTAAACTATTTAATCTTTATTTGAAGAATAATGTTGATGTAAGAGCATCTTTAGCATATTCTCTACTTTGGCTCCTTAGCTATTTTAGAGAGCGTGTTTAGTTTTTTTGGATATTTTTGGAGCTCTAACAGATTAGCCAAAGTTTAGCTATTATAACTTTTAGCTATCTCGTAGCTAAATATAGTTAGCGAGATCATTTAGACGACTCTCTGTAATTTAATACATTCTTTTTAAGATATTTTATATAATACATAAATACATTTAAACTATTTAATTTATATTTCAAGAATAATATTAATTTAATATTAGCTAAAATAAAGAGCATTGATGTAGACGTATTTCTAAAGTGACTAGTCAAAATGACATTTTAGTTGTTTTGACTAAAATTTCAACTTAAAAATGGCTAGCATTGCTCTAATGTTAAATAAAATAGAGAGCATTGATGCAGCTACATCCAAAATAATATTTTAACTAATTTAACTAAAATTTAACTAAAAAATATCTAACGTCGTTAAAGATGTTTTTACAAACTTAGATGCCAAAAGTGTCATCATTATTATACTTACGTACGTGTACTAATTGGTTTGGACACTTGAGATATCTATGCCTACAGATGTTCGGTTTTAAATAATGGAAATCAATGATTTTTTTTTAAATGGAAATCAACAATAATAGGTACGGTGTCAATATTATTGATATTTGTCAGATTTAGTTTTTTTTATTTCTTTGCTTGTACAAATAGAGTTGGAAGCAATTATGCAATGAATCTTATTGGAGGTGGGAGCTACGCTGGCAAACTTTGGTAATCTATAGAGGCCAACTTCGGGAAATCGGATTGAACCACTTGTTTGAGGCTTGTTCAACTCAAACTTAACAAAACCTTAAGCTACCTTACGCTTACGCCAATCATCCCAATCAAGAATCATGTACGTTAGTTTTCATCTTACTTATGATTACGTTTAGTTATTAGCTGAAACGTGAATGACTAAATTCTTGTTCTAATTCTACAAGGAAAATAGAACTAATGTGATTCACTTGGGTTTTGATTACGTCCATCCAACATTTCAAGCTCTAATTGTACAAGGAAGATAGAACTAAAATGACGAGGATGTAAACCAGATCATAACCAATGTTCGGTAAGCTTATTCCGGCTTTTAGGTATTCTCCTGGACTAGTATTGTTCGAAATCTAACCTTAAAAATAAGGTAAATACTTTCTCCTGTACAAGAATACGGTCATCATTAGCAATCAGCATACTTGTACACCCTGAATTTTTACTTCTTAGAAAGAAAGAAAAGAAAGAATAAGGACATAACCTTGGTTAAGCTATAATGGTCGGCCTGCATGATTTTAAGTTGGACATCTCATTCAGCAAACTACGCACACCACCATATATTCTGCAATCAGTTTCCAAAATGAAACCTCATCCTTTGAATTTTTGTTTTTTTATTAATAACTCACACACTCTATATATGTCCGTAAGGTTTGAATCCATGACCTCAAAGTTACCAGTGTTTAGCTCACCGAATCCTTTGAAATCGTTACGGGCACACATGTTAGGATCCTTTCATCCTTTGAATCATGATTTGCATGAGTTATATATTATGCATGCCCCCGTTGTCACTGTCCTTTTCTTATAGTTGGTGGGTGCGTTATGTCAAAGAATCATCCCCATTGATTTAGCTTCTTGATTCATAATTCATATTTTCCCTCTCTTCAAAGGACGGTGTTGCAAGACTTTTGTGGAAATAAGACAAAGTTACAGGTTCCTACTTTTGAAAATAATGGTATATCCCAACATCAGTCACAGTCAATTTTCCCCTCTTGCATTTCCATATTGTTCTCTTCTAATTTGGACTCCAATCGCAATGAAAGGGTTGGGGCATATGCCTTTCCCACAACTGTTATTAGTAAAAAGATAAAATTAACTAAACTTCTTGAATCCACCTCAAATTAGGGAGAACAGATATGAACTCTCTCTTTTGGACTATAGAATCATCTGAATCATTATGGAGATGAGAGGTAATCATTCTGCAAAACAGCTGGGTACTTATGCAAATAAGGGAGTGATGGTTGAAGTGGATGAGTCACCGGACCACCTAAGAGAAGCAAGCCAACTACTCATGGAAACGGTTGAGGCAAAAAATGCAAAAGAGAGATAGATGGCCATATGCAACATTATATAAGGTAAAGAGAATGAAAAAAGTACTGTCAAAATAGTCATATCCTAGGACAATCATGGCATCTCATGCCTTTTATCTTTTCTTTGTCAAATGCTTGACATCTTGTTCTTGCTTTGTTGAACACACATACCCCTTGAGAAAAACTTGTCCTCTTTTCACTTTCAATCAGTACAATTAGGTAAACGTAGAGATAATACTATAGAAAGTGTAAAGGGATAGTAAATTTGTCACTATATGTTTCGCCTTCAGAACTATGGAAACACTATCACTAATACAAGAACCAAAACCGGAATCTCTAACAGACGAATTTAATAGTTCTCTGGTGAGTCTGGAATATGTAGCTCGGATCTTAAGGCATAACAAAATCGGAGAAAGAACTGAAACCAAGATTTTAGTTGCCAATATAATTTATTAGTATTACAGTGAACTGACTATAGTGTGTTTGAAGGCAGAGAGATAGATATGAAAAACAAGATATACAATATGAAGAAGCCTCCCGTACAAAAATAATAGAAAAGAACCAAGAAAACTGAATACAAGATTAAAAACAAACAAAAAAAGATGTATCACCTCTCCATGCAATTTGAATGGCTTTTCCGGCTCGGAATCGGCAGCATTTGCAGCCTCATAGATAGATTCATGACATCACAAAAAGTTGTTCTGAATGGCATTTTTCTAAGTGATCCGAGCAGAATCCTTATCTCTTTGAGTCTCTTTTTGAGGTCTTTGACTGTGAATGAATTTGTCCTGATGAGTGTTTCTTTCTCCTTGGAGCCCCTACTCCGGCAGGATCCATTAAGGGGCCGGACCAAGTTTGAATGGATTCTTTTGAATATGAGAAGTTTGTGGAACTGAATGGAACATCAGGGGGGTCGAAGATAGGATCAATGTGATTTGAAGAACCTAAAGTATAGCCAAGTGTTCCATCTTGGTGTGGAGGAGGAAACTTCTCGCTCTTGCTCTTAGCATTTGCATGTGTTATCAGACGCCGCCTCTGTAATAGAAGAAAACAGTCAAATTAAGAAAATCCAACACTGAACTGCTCAACTTGTGAATTTATAAAGGCAAGGACCACCAAGAGCTGCTTAATAATTAGTGGTTTTAGCTTTCAAGTATGAAAGTAGAAAGCACGCATTGCAAGGCACATCTATGGCCTAAGGATGAACTCAATGCTACCCTGCATTCTGTGACTCAACCAACAATGTTTTACAAATCATACAACTCATAGACCCTTGGTGCCACCCCTTTCTGAGATCAGAAGCCTACATGCAAACCCAAACCATCAATGAGATGACACAGCTAAAAGATGTGTGCTGCGTGTTGGTGCACATTTGGAAGTATTTTGGCCTGTTTTGGATCGCTTCACTAGAGATTCTTTTGTTGTATAAGTACTTCAGTTTTGTCCAAAGCAGACTTTTTCATAAAACATTCAAGTGTTTTTGTGAAAGCTCTTGAAGTGCTCCTTAAAAAAAAAAACCCGCCTACCAAGTTCCGTGTCAAAACTAGAAAAAAAGTAGGTTCTGCAACTTGAAAAGCACTTCCAAGTCTTTCTGCCAAATGGGCTCCCAAACAGTGCCTTTGTGTGCGCATTTGGAAGTGTTTTCTAGTCAGGGGAGGCAAGCAAAAGCTTATCTCCCAATATAGGTCAGCACCACAAGTGGATATGGATATGAACTACAGCAGTGATGTACATAGATATCCATATACTCTTTGACAGTTTGACCTGAACCCATGATTTTTCCAAGTCAATAATAATGAGGAAATAGTTCCTTCCAGCCATTTCAAGTTTGACATTTTTCACTTGTTGATAGAACAGATGAGCTACCATTGAAAAGAATTACTGGTCATGAACTTAATTCGATTACGAAGACGAACACAGCTACAAGTTATGCAAACTCTAAAACCTAATAAAATCATGCCTTGATTAAAGAAGCTTACATACATCAAGATTGGCTTGAAGCTCAGCATTGGCTTCCGGAACAGGAATTCCCCTAACAGCTCGATCACGTGGCCGAGATCTCCTTACACCGTCTGCATTAGATTTGCCAGCAGCTCTCAATCTGCAATTAGGAAACTCATTTTAGGTTCGGTTTAAGCTCTCAATCTATTTCACACTATTTGTTTGGAGGGAGGTCAATCAAAGCAAATGAAAATGGACACGACTACACTAATAAAAGATAAACTTTATAAGATTAAAAAATAAAGGTAAAAAAGAATCACCACATTGGATGATAAACCGCAAAACTTCGCCCAAATAAAATATGCAAACCAATAGCCCAGAGGGAGGACATTAAAACAACAGTACATACTATATAGTCATATGCGGAAATCAAGGCACTGCATTTACTGCAATTTTAGTGCAGATGATTCTCTACATTTATGCTTATGCAATGGAAGCTAAATAACACTGTAATGGCTCATATATGAAAGCTGTGAGGTGTGAATCTAAATATAACCAGATGAACATTCAAGTGATTAAAGGCAGTCATCAACCTTCTAGCTTCTTCATCCCGTAGCTTAGCATCCATTTCTTTGCTGGGTGGATATTTTGGCAGGCTAGAAGGATCACAAGCATAAGGCTTGGTTGTGAAGTACTGCAAAAGGCATACATAATATTACTCAAAACAAACAAATCCGAAGATAACAGAAAGAAAAGAGTATGTTAGAAACTGGCATAACAGGAACAACAGTATCATGGAAATAAATCTCACTTCATTCCTCAATGCAGCAGTGGCAGTCTGACGTTGAGCTGAGTCAATTGCAAGCAGGGTGTCAATCAGTGGCAATGATGACTGTGGAAAGTCCTTAAAGGTTTCTGCAATGCATCTTTTGTATGATTGCTGAGGTTTAAAAATGGTAGCATGTGGCAACTTTGACTTTTTCCAATATTCTTCCGAAGGGGAGCCACATAACTTGAATATCTTGTGTAACTGCTCCACCTATTTCAAGCAAGAGAGGGTTAACAGGACTGAAAACATCTATTGTCTACACATAACCTACTCAGAAACACCAAGAATTCAAATAAATCCATAAATCTAGAAGCATGTTGCATTGTCTAACCAAAGAATTTACGAGTGACAAATCAAACACACTGCAGAAAAGGAAACTCTGGGGAATAAGCAGAAGTGTTAAGAACTCACTTCTGTGCGACCAGGCATGATTGGCTTCCCGGCCAACAACTCAGCTAAAATGCAGCCAGCACTCCAGAGGTCCACACCCACACCATAATCAGTGGCACCAAGAAGAAGCTCTGGGGGTCGATACCATAGAGTAACTACTCTACTAGTCATTGGTTGCTTGTGATTAGGATCAAAGAATGAAGCCAATCCAAAATCAGCAATCTTTAAGGTCCCACCATTGTCAATAAGAAGATTGGACCCTTTAATATCACGATGAAGCACATTGCGATTATGACAGTGTTCAAGTCCAGATAACAACTGGTGCATATAGCACTTGACCTGCCATATTCACATAACAAGGAAAACTGGCTCACTTTTCCAGCAAAAGGCAAAGTTTGTAGATAGTTATGTCATATAAACACAATAAAACCAAGAAAAGCGACTTTTCAGTACCTGAGGCTCTGTAAATTTGATTGCAGGGCTTGCAGCAAGTCCAGCCAAATCATGCTCCATATATTCAAACACAAGGTACAAACTACACGACATCCTCGAAGTCACTAAACCTTCCAGCTTTATCACATTCGGATGATCCAAACGACGCAGAATAAGAATCTCTCTGGCCATGAACTTCACACTCTCGGGCTCCAAATTATCAAACCGAACCTTCTTTAGCGCAACAATCTTCCCCGTCATAGTATCCCTAGCTTTGTACACATTACTGTACGTACCTTGCCCAATCTGATCACAATTCACAAATACAATCATAACTAACAATGCATGTTCATATCCAAAATGAGTAACATTGCCAAAGTTAGAAACCAAAGCTTACAACACAGAGAAAAAGACTCCAACTTTTTGCTTCCCTATTCTAACCTCACACAATTCCATTTATCCCTCAACCTCCAAAAGCATTAAATAAGCAAAACCTCTGTTATCACAAATCACCTTATCAAGCTTCTCGAACGTGTCGGCGCGGCGCGGCGTCCAGCCATTAATAGCCTCGCCGGCGACGGCGGAGAGCCACGACGGCCAACCGGCGGCGACTTGCTCGCCGTGCAAATGCTTCGGCGGATTACTGTTCCTCGGATTCGGCCTCGACGATCGCCGCCGTTCGCCTCTCGGCCGCGAAGACCTCCTCTCCTCCTCCACCGCCACCACCTCCCCATTCCTCACTTCCTCGCTCGCCTGTCCGCCGCTGCTGCTCACCTCCGCCGCCGCCTCCTTCTTCGGAACCCTAACCTCTCCGACCTCCGCCGCCACCGGAGGCGGCTTCGCCGCCGCGTCCCTCCCGAAAACGCAGCCCATCAGTCATCGAGTGTTGTCCATTTCTTGCTGCATTGTCAGCAATGGAGTCGCAGAGGAGAGTAGGAGAAGAGGAAAAACCCTAAGCTCAAGGCTGGAGCTTTTGATTGAAGAAGAAGAGGGCTTGGCTTTTTGGAGACAAAAGTGAATTAGAGCAATGATTTTGGAAGCCACAATTTGTGGGCATCACTCCAAAACCACCAAAAAACCCCAAAAAAAAAATAATAAAATATTGAGCTTTTGCTACTACTACTGCTACTCTCCCACTACAGTTAAATAATGGTTTGTTTTTTTTTTTTTGAGGTTCAAAGATTTGGTAGAGAGAATGTTAGAAAAGAGAGATTGTGTGTGGGTGGATCTATTTTTGGGGGGTCTTTTTCTTTTTCTTTTCTTTCTGTAAATTTTGACTCTTTTTCTTTTTTGTGATGTCCTAGTCTGAGTGAGTGAGTGAGTACCAGTGAGGTCAGGTCAATTTGTGTTCTCTGTGAGACTGTGACTCTGGGATGATTGGGGTCTTGGCTATGTGTTTGGCAGCAACTGGACTGGTTCTTGGCGAATGAACGGCGGCCACGTGGGAGAATGTTATGTGATACGGTGGGTGGTGTTTTGAGGTGTCTTTACGATTGGATGTGGTGGGTGAGAAGTTGAGAAATGAGAACCATGTCTTCTTTCATTTGTCAACTCACTCAACTGTTCTCCTCAAGTAGTAAAGTGAAGGCTCATCATTTAGAAATTTACCGTCTATGTTGGTTCTTTTTCCGTCAAAAACAGTTTTACATTCTCTATTTGAGGTAAATATGACTTCTTTTGACACCTAGAAGGCTAGAGCCGGAAAAATAATATATGAAACAAACCGAGAACTGACAGTTGTAGTGCATAATTGCAACGGACGCCAAAATATTCGGACACATAAGGAAATATTGAAGGTTTTGATGGATAAAAGCCACCATTCACGACGCTAGAGTTATGAGAGCAATTTCACAAATTCACAATCTCACTTGCTCATTCCTATTTAACTCACATTTTGTTTTAGACTAATATACTCAGTCATTAAGAGCAACTTTAACAGACTCTCTATTTTAGTTTTTAGCTATTTTAGAGAGCGTATTTAGCTTTTTTTTATGTTTTAAGAGCTCCAGTAGACTAGCTAAACTTAAGCTATTATAACTTTTAACTATCTGGCTATCTATATTTAACTAGCGAGATAGCTCAAATGAGGCTAGCTATAATTTATTACATTCCTTGTAAGATATTTTATGTGATATATAAATATATTTAAACTATTTAATTTCTATTTGAAGGATAATGTTGATGTAATGTTAGCTAAAATAGAGAGCATTGATGCAGCCATATTTCTAAAGAGGCTAGCCAAAATGACATTTTAGCTAATTTGACTAAAATTTAACTTAAAAATGACTAGCATTGCTAAAGATGCTCTAAGATAATAGTACAACCCCAATTACTAACACTTATAATCTAATATTTGAATTCCGAAAGATTTGAAATGTACATAAACGCCATCATAACAAAATCGGCTCAACACAAACCAGAAGTCCATTAGTTAAGCAAAATCACAATTTATACAGAATAATCCACCTCTCTTTATCCTCATTTCGTCATCTTCGCATGCACCTATGTTCATGCATTCACCATACGATCATAGGATTAATGAATAACATATACCAGCTAGTAATATTGGAAAATTCACTTCCCGAAAATCATGTCTAATTTCAATAAAGCATTTTTACTTTCGTTGACAAATATGTCTAAGGTTGGCTACCTGCTTGATTCTCATCCTCTCTCACAACCAAAAACAAGACACTCACCAATCTTCTTATTCTAAATCCTAAATCCTTGTTTCTTTTTTATTGTTCTGATTTTCTGGATGCTTTTTTTCTTTCTATCTTCTGATTTCCTTACTTGATGCTGCTTGTTTAATATATGTGTACAAATTATAAACTATTTCCGTGTTGAGAGTAGTCATACTGAATACTTGAAAGAAGCCATTAACACTTGATTCAGATTCCAAAAATGAAGACTTGCAAATAAAACGAGGTATCTCAATTCCCTAGAATAATTTCCATCTGCGAATAAGAGCATCTGAATCATATAGCTTTGAGTCTCTGATTCAAAAATAGTCATACTTTTTTATTATCTTGGAAATCAAATCACTGTTGACATCATACAAATAAGGGGAGTTGTATAAGAGCATTAAAAAGATGGGATGTCGTATGTGATGTTTTTGGATGGGAAGTTGTGTGATTAATGACACTTGATTATTTTCAAAGTACCTCGGCAACAATTTCTTTTTAATGCTCTAGTAACTCTCATATCCAGCTGATCCAAAAGGAACATTGGGAACACTTAGAGGGGAAGACAGTGAAACCATATTAACGGAGAGGAAAACAAAACCCAAGAGAAGTAACCCGGTTTGCAATAAAGTTAGTTTCTCGAAAAATATGACGTAATATATGGGATTGAAATATGGATGTCAACTAACGAATATCTCAAACAAGAGATTTTATACTTAGGGAGCACAAGCTTTACCCACAAGATATTTTATGAGCATCTTGAAGTCACTTTCAACTAGGGGTCAGCAATGGGCCGGGCTTAAATTGACTTTTTATATTTTTCAGGGCCTGGCCGGGCCGGGTTTCTCCATAAATACCAAGCCTCAAGGTTGCCCATGGGCCGGGCCTCACAGGGCCAGTCGGGCCGGGCCTGACTGGTATTTTAAAGGGCCGGGCTGGGCTTTTCTTAACATGACCTAAAAAAACAACTTAGTCAAACAGAGACTACATACAAATTTCAAAACTCAAACAACTACCAAATTGATACACCCATCAGATTACTCAAAGTAATATCACAGTGAAATCAAGTAACCCCAAATGGAAAGAACATCTCTCTTTATTATGCAGTTCGTACGTCAGATCCTACATTAGTTCCAACATCAGATCCTACATACCAGTTCGAACATTAGTTCCTACATACCAGTTCATCAATTAGGATATAAGAGTGAACAGAAAAATCAATACCCAACTCGTTGATGCCACTCATTCTCAGCTATCTACTCCTTCCACCACTTAATAGTATGCAAGTCAAGTTTCTGCAATAAAGTCCAAGTAACAGATTAGTTACAAGTAAGAAGAGAGTTTTAATAAGAGACCAAACAACACAAACAATTGTATCCATTTGACATTTGAAACCTTTAGAAAAATACAGTTGAGAAAAAACAAAGAGATTGATTAAATATATGCAAAAAGATTAGCACGTATGCTAATGCTGGTTAGGAATTTAGAGACTCAATTCCTTCTAGACAAACAAGCCTTGTAGTCCTTAACACAAAAAAGTAACCAGCCTAAGGACTTCAAAAGTAACCAAGCCTTGTAATACAAAACACAAAAAAGGCAAATGGTTACACTACATCAAATAAGTAACTAAGGGACTCCATCAGACACAATTTCAATTTCATCATCACCATTATCTTCACTAGCATCATCACCATTATCTTCACTAGCATCTTCAATATCAACCATCCAATCTGGTCTTGCAGCCTTTGCATTCATTAGTTCTTCAGCACATTCCTCTTCTCGGGCTGCTTCTTGCATTCTTGTACTTGCCAAGCTCTAATCCTTCAAACAAACTAAAGCTTCTATGGTATTTAGACTTAGAGCAGCTCTCTTCTCTGAAACAACTCGACCACCAGCACTAAAAGCGGCCTCTGATGCAATTGTTGATGCCGGTACACTCAATAGATCACGAGCCATAAGTGAAAGAACAGGGTACAATGTGTGATTTGTCTTCCACCATCCCAAAACATTGAACTGATTGTCATCATCCACCTCAATTGTTGCTAAATCAAGATACACTTGTAAATCAGTAGAGTTAGTGGAAGAACTAGATGATACCCTAGCCCATTTCAATCTTTGCATGGAAAAATTTTGAACTCTAGGAATATTTATAGATGTAGATGTGGTTCCCAAAGGAGTAGGGACTCCATCACTAGGTAAACTAGATGCAACACTAGAAACTACATTCCTCTTATAGATATCATAATATTCTTGCAATAAAGTCTTAATGGATGTCATTCTTGCATCAATTTCTAATTGCTCAAGACCAAAACATTTCAGCCACTCTTCAATGGCTAATAACTTGAATCTAGGATCCATGATAGTAGCAAGACAAAAAACCATTGGAAACTTAGACCAGTACTTATCAAATTTTGCTCTCATTGCTTTTAAAGCATCTTGAAAACAGAGAGCTCAGAATATGCAACAAATGTTTGATAAATATCAACTAAACAATTAATAACTCTACTAGAAGTAGGTGAATAAACACCACAGCAGATTTTTGTAGAAGAGTTAAAAATTGCAAGAAAACCGCATGTAAGTTCAGCGATCAACCAATCTTGTTCAGTTGGAGATGCTAAATTACAAGAACGAGATTCACTTACTTTTTGCACATATCTATGCAAAGGACCTTTATATTTTAGAGCTAATAGTAAAAGATCATATGTGGAATTCCACCTATGAGGAACATCATTGTCAATATTTTTCTTTCCAAAACCTAAATCAGCACAAGCTTGTACCTATACTTCATGCCTCTTAATAGAGGAATTCATGCTACGCACAATAGTGGTTATTTTCTCAATTGATGGAGATAAAATACTCAGCCCATCTTGCACAATCAAATTTAGGATATGAGCACAACAACGCACATGAAACAATTGCTTAGGCACTGATGCAAGCATAAGATAATCTGGAAGTAATTGTACTAGTACATCATTGTTTGAAGCATTATCTAATGATATGGAGAAAACCTTTTCATGAATATGCCAAGTAATCAACTCTTCATATACATGTTGTGCAAGTGTTTCCCCTGAATGTGGATACTCAATCATTTTGAATGAAATAATTCTTTTGTTCAAAGACCAATTTTTGTCAATGAAATGTGCAGTGAGTGACATATACCCCATCTTTTGTCGTGATGACCACACATCAGAAGTGAGACAAACTTTTCCTTCAAAATTTTGAAAAAATTTAAGTAGCTCATCTTTTCCATTACTAAAAAGTTTCATCACATCCCTTTTACATGTAGAGGCTGAAAATCCCCTAAATTGAGGAGCAAATGATCTTTGAATCATGCCTATAAAATCATGCTTTTCAACAAATGTAAAAGCAATTCAGCTCTAATGATAAAATCTACAATTTCTTTCCTAGCAACATTTTTATCATACTGGAAATTTGTTACCTTTCCAGCAACATTTATAGCTAACTGCATTTGATTTCTAATGTCTTCATTTTGACCATTTGCACTAGCATGCTTCTTAATATGTCGTTTCAAAGTTGTTCCATTAGTCCCCCCACGAGAAAGCAATTCACCACAAATACCACACTTAGCTTTTAGTAATTTTATGTTGCCATCCATTTTTTCAACCTTCTCAAAAATATTCCAAACATCACTAGTTTGTCTAACAGTTCTTGGGGGAACCGAGGATGTTTCCTCAGTTTCCTCATTAACTGTAGTCATATCAGGACTAAATGCAAGTATGCAACTATCTAAACAAAGACTTTATACCGGATAACAAAAACTAAACAATGTAACAGTCGACAAACATAACAAAAAATCAAAGTTTAAAGTTACTTGAAGTTATACTGAGCGGCGACGACCATCCTCCCCATCTTCCCCGAGCGGCGACAGATCCATCTTCGTCTTCAACCAAGTGCGAGATCTGTGTCTGCAATCAATAAAAGTTTTACCCTAAATAAATTTCAGACCCTGAAAAAGTTTATCAAAATAACCTTTGCAATATAGTTCATAAAGTAGCTTTTCACATGGTAAATGCAATTGAAAGAGAAAAGCAATAGGAAAACTCACCCCCTGATCCGGCAATCAACTTCGGCAATCGAGCGTCGTTGACTTCGGCAATCGAGCAATCGACTTCAACAATCGAGCTTCGTCGAGACTCGAGAGAGCTTCGTTGAGAGAGCTTCCTCAAGAGAGCTTCGTCGATAACTTGACTAAATTTTTTTTGGGAATTTGGGAGGCAGGAGGCTAGATCAGAGAGGTTTTTTCAGGACCGTGAGGCTAGATCATAGGGGAATTTGGGAGGCAGGAGGCTAGATCAGAGATCAGAGAGAGCTTCGTCGATAACTCGACGAGATATGATCCATATCTGGGTCGGTAAGAAAAAGGAGAGAAATACAGTATTTATCTAACTCACTCTAACGTTTATTTTTTTTACACGATAGATAAGAAGAGAGATTGTTTGGTTTGTATCTAACGTTAATAAATGTGTGTATACTGGGTAATAAAGAGAGACATTGTATTATAGTAATATGGTATCATTGGTATGTACTGTGGGTGTGGTGTAGAGTGGGCTATGATGTGGGCTGAAGGACTGATTACAGATTACTGATATATATAAAAATAGAGCAACATTGAATTTGGACGGGCTTGAAGGACCGGGCTGAGAGGGCCGGGCCTAGGTTTTAAACTCGCGACCCTTACCCTGCCTTATGTCTTAAGGGCCGGATTTGAATGGGCTTTTCTGTGGGCCGGACTGGGCTTCGGCCTTTCGGGCCACGGGCCGCCCATGGGTTTTTTAAGCCCTCGTGCCGAATGATGACACCTACTTTCAACTAATGAAGAAACGTGGTGTGAGGAGATTCACGTCAAACGGTTGCTTCAACGACCAAAACACTAAGCATCACCTATCTTTCAAGTGTCGAAATAAAAAATAAAAAGTACCCATCCTCAACGTCGTCGTTTCCGATTAGATGGTGTACTGACTCTCTCATCCAACTCACACATTCCCCCTACCCAAATGACATGAAGTTAATCCCCTCGCAACCGTTAGATTCAAAGTCTTACCAACCAAGGGCTATGATCATCCACACTCTGACCACGTTAACCATCCTCATTGGCTGTGACAAACGCCCCATAACCAATCCGACATTTCGTCTCGGTTACCAAATCCTCAGTCTTCAACACAGTTCGAGGAGAATGTCCACCATTGCTGTTGCTAGCTTCACTGGTCTCACCAGAACTGAAGGACTTTCTGGGCATTTCCCAAATCTCTCCTACCCTTTCTCCTCCCTCAAATACACCCAATTCAGAGCCACCTTATCTGCCTCCATGGCCACCCCAATCCAAGTCTCCGCTTCTTCCTCCTCATCATCATCATCCACCATCGGTAAAGTTCCAATCTTTTTCACTCCCTTTGTAATTTTTTTAACTAAAGTTTACATTTTTACTGCGCAATGTTTGATTGGTTGGGTTGGTGAAAGTGCAGATGAAAAGAAAGGTGCAGGGTTTGCTGGGATTGTGGGAGCTAATGACCTGTTGATTGTTGGGCCCGGAGTACTTGGGCGGTTAGTTGCAGAGAAATGGCGGGAGGTAGTTGTCTTTTTCTCTACGTTTTGATTGATGTTGGTAATAAAGTAGTAATCTTTAGTTCAATTTTGTAGTGGTTTAAGTGATTATGAGTTTACAGGAGCATCCAGGTTGTGAAATATATGGGCAAACGGTGACTGTTGATCACCATGAGGAGTTGATCAATGTGGGGATTAATCCATGTTTGAAGGGGACCAAAACGGACCTTAAGTTTCCTAATGTCATTTTCTGTGCTCCACCATCTAGAACCTCGGATTATCCCGGTGATGTTCGGTGAGTGTTTGCATCAGTTTTCAGTTAATTGAGTTGGATATATGCTTGGAAGTGATAATTGGTAATCGCGGCTTGTTTGTTTATCGTTAGGACTATGTATGGTAGGATAACTTGTGATGTTTGTGTGTGTGTTGTGTTTTTTTTTTTTTTTAATAAGCAGAGTGGCTGCATTGAAATGGAATGGTGAAGGTTCTTTCTTGTTTACATCAAGCTCTGCACCGTATGATTGCAATGACAACAGTCCTTGTGATGAGGTAGGCACATATTTCTGCCGGTACCTACTCTTTATTTTCTCTTTATAATGACTTAGAGTGTCTTCCTTGTGCACAATTCCTTTGGGTTTTATCTTTTAAATTTATGCCGCCAAGTTGCCTTAGTGATATGGAATCAGTTATCTGCCTTCAGTTGAGAAATTTGTCCATGCTATTTCTTTGCAGGACACTCCAGTAGTGCCAATAGGAAGGAGCCCCAGGACCGATGTCCTTCTTCATGCAGAAAAAGTAGTGTTAGAGTTTGGTGGCGTTGTTCTTAGATTGGCAGGGCTTTATATATCCTTTATGGAAGTTGAATTCTGAAAGAATATTTATACATTACTGATACTTGTTCTATTCGAAAGTGACCTTAACTATGTGTACAAAGCAGATAGAGGTGCTCATGTTTACTGGTTATCGAAGGGGACTGTAGACACAAATCCAGATCACATTCTGAATCTCATACATTACGAGGTGATAACATCCTCCTGTCTGTATTTGTCTTATGATAAATTATTCAATGTAGTTTCACTATTATGTATTTTTCTCTCACTTTTTTTATTTTTATAATACAGTCCTAGACTTCTAGTATATCTTCGAGGCTTCAATATTACTCTGTTCAGTTTTGGCTTTTCATCTTCTTAAAATTTATAATTACTTTTCTTTTTGAGTTTCATATCATTGATCTAGCTGGCTTTATATCACCACACATTGTCATTTATAATGTTTCAGTGTCTCTGTATCTGTGTTATTACTATGGCTAATTAAAAACTTACATCCTTCCGGACAGGATGCAGCTTCCCTATCTGTTGCAATCTTGAAGAAGCGATTACGTAATCGGATTCTCTTGGGTTGTGACAATCATCCATTGTCCAGGTTCTAATCTTTACACTGTTCGATGCCCTTCAAAACTGTTGGTTATGTTGACTTCAGCATACTGTGAACTGGATATGCATATGCTTGTGTGCTTGTGTAAATGTATAGGGATATGATTTTAGAACATTTCATAGGATTTCTCATTCTTTTCTGCAATTGGTTAAGTGCTAATAATGCTGACAGTCAAATTTCAAGTGAATCAAATCTATCCTAACTATTCCATCTACATTGTGTGAAAAATATTAATTTATCGTATGTTTAATACTAATCAAACTTCTTGTATAGATTTTGTCTATGCTGGATCTATCTGAGATGGGTTAGAGTTATGTGCATGGTTAAAGTGTTAACTCTAGTTTTGGATCAACCTAAAACTGGCAAGTCTTACATTGATGTCAAGTGATCTTGTCTCATACACATTCCCTCAGCAATGACATAAATAGCTAGATATTGACACTGATTCTTATTTACACTTATCCGTTCAATAACCGAAAGCATCTGTGGCCTTTTCAATGTCTTTGCAGGAAAGAAGTGATGGATTTGGTTAATAAAAGTGGGAAATTTACCAAAGTGTTTGACAGGTTTACAGGTAAGCTTCTTAGTAGTATCCCATATAGATAATTGAAGGGAGATTCAATTCTTTCCAGCTTGTTAAGCAATCTTTGTTTGAGAGGGACAAAAGAGAAAAGATATGAGGAAAAGAAGCATTTTAGAGTTTCACATAACATGGAGAGAATAATAAATTTTAATAAGGTCATCAATAATGAGATAGAATAAAAGTGGGTTAGGAGACAAAATAAAGGTCCAAGGTCTCTTCTTTCCATTTCCTCTATAGAGAGGAAAATTTAGAGCTCCATTTCTCTTAACGACCCTCAAAATTGTGTCCATCCACCCACATTGTTATATATGTAGAACTCAGCTTTGTCATCATTGCCAACACTTTTTGTCAACACTACAAAAGTTTGAAGTTCTTTAGTACTTATCGTATCTGAGATCCGACTATACAATAGTTTGAAACTCATACATAGTGATGTTTATGCAGGAACTACGGATCCACTGGGTAAGAGATTAAACAACTCAAAAACTCGTGCAGAAATAGGGTGGGAACCAAAATACCCCAGTTTCGCTCAATTCCTTGAGAGTCTCTGAACTAATGGTAACCTCTATCTTCATTGTGCGTCAAGTATTGGTTAAGATAGCCCAAGGAATATTTGCTACGGAGCTGCTGAGCATGTAAAGATTGTTTGCATATTGTGGCGATACTTGCTGCAATGGTCTGAAATCTGTAGAAAACTGACAATTCTGAACCTCTTCAACTTGAAAACTGAGTGGCTGGTTTGAACATTTAACTTCATGTCTTCATGTATCTTTGTACAGGCAGCTTATATATCATTGGTCCCAAATTATCTCTCCCCCATGTGTGATGTGTGATTCTTTTCCTCGTTCTGTGTTTTCTTTGCTGTTACATGAGATGTATCCACCTGCTTATGCACAATTATTATTTCATCATCATGAATGTTTAATATTGGATTGTGATTTGACAGAGTTTTGTGGGAATCTTTATAAAATAACCATTAATGACTGAAAAATTGATATATGCAAGTTGCAGTTCAGTTTAGACATGATCCTTTCGTGAAGGTGGTGATGGAAATATTTCTCTTTAATCATCCATTTTGGTTGTATTATTTAGCCCTAGTTAACCCTTTTCAATTTGCCAGTAAAAATAATTTTTTTGCTTGGAAAAAGCTGCTTATTTAGAAATTAATTCCTAATCGCATGGCCATCTTTTCTCCAGTATTTATATAGTCCTTCTCTTTTCCTTTCTTACATACCAGTTGGAGATAAAACAGTCCTTCTCTTTTCCATTCTTACATACCAGTTGGAGATGAAGTTATGAAACTACAATGAAGGAGCAGAGATTGATTCTATCCCAAGAAATGCTGATTTACATTTACTGTGTAACTTAGCGGTAGAAAAAGGAATAGACGAGGAAGACAACATTTTCTGGCTATCTGCAGCAGTCAACTTGTTATACTACTCTATAGCAGGGACCAGGTCCCCAAATTATCAACCTATCAGAGCCAGGTCCGTACTAGAATACAAATATTGTATTGGGTTCAAGTCAAGTTGACTTGGTAATTTATAGTCTATAAACTAGACAATTCTGAATCCTGGATCTCATACTTGCACAAAGCTTTAAGCTTTCTGCAACTTGACTTTAAAGTTCATATACAGCTTGTTCTTGGTGGCGTACTAATGGGGAAGTTGTGCTGTTCAGGAGACGATGATGATGGCGGTCTTAGCCTCACTGCTGTTCTTGTGGTGATCGTCGTAGCTCTTGTTGTTATGACTGTGTTTGCCCCTCGGCCGCGACGTGGAGGAGTTGTTGCTATATACCGCTGCTATTATTGATCCTTCCAGGCATTTTCTTGAAACATTAACATTGTTGCTCTGTTGTTACATACTTTAGTATTGTTTGAATTTGATGTAAATCATGTAATAAGTTCATTTTACAAGGTCGGGAGTTATGATCTTTTTGCATTCTGAAGCTCATTTTCTTGTTATCCATTTGTTTACTCTCAAGAAATTGTGTTCCCAATTGACCAAAAAAAAAAAAGAAAAAAGAAAAAAGAAATTGTGTTCCTTTTCGGTAAGAAATGTTGTTCATGTTACGATTTCATATCGGAATTGAACTTTACGATGAGATAAGAAATTGTTCTCATGTGCATTATGAAGTTCATTCCTCTATTATCAACAATCTTCACAAATCACAGTAAATTTTGGTTTTCTAAGAAAACAAATGGATTGGGTTTCCCTAAACCCAAACCGAAAACATACAAGTGCTTTCATGTGATATCCCATAACAACTGGTTTTCCTGGATCTCATACTTCATGAATCTGAATTCTGGAAATTGCAAAAATAAAGGGGGTACAGAAGGAAGAACATCTATTGAGGGAACACCTTCCATGAGAATATTAGAATATCTTAAATCCCAAATGGTTGATCCTCTTTGACCAAAAAAAATGGTTGATCCTGTGGGAGCAAAAAGAACTAAAGAAGTTTGGCCCTCGAGTTTGAACTTTCTTGGTCTTCATCAATGTTTTTATAGCCAAAAGCGAAACGAAAACGATTTGGTAAAGCGTCGCGAGGCGAGAGCATTAAGGCGTTGAGGTGATCGTTTTTCCAACATTTGTTATTATAGTTACGTGCGCACACACAAGAATTTCATTACCTTATTTTCGATACTCTATTTATTCATAAATGTACTTCAATACTATCTTTTGGTCCTTTCTTCTATCTTTCCTCGTTTCACTCATGTGTAATTTTTAGGAGGCTTGAATCCTATCTCAAGATTTGAGAGTCTTCACAAGTGTTTACGTAGATATTTGGAGTGACCGACAGTGGCTTATTTCTTGCCATAATTCTTACTATAGCATGCTTTTCTCTTTTCATTTTTATTTGTGTTCTTTACGTTCATGATATGTTCATTTGAGTTGTTCAGTTGTACTCGAAGTTTGAGTTGCTCAATTATATTAGATATGTTGGTTGCAGATTTATCTCCTTGGCAGTCAAGTAGTTCTAGCGGACACTAAGTGCACGTTTGGTACGCTGGATTGCACTGGACCTCTTTAGGTTCTTACACTGCACTGGCCTTACTTGAGTAGGCTTAAGCTAAAGTAAGCTAAACTAAGGAGAGACTAAGTCCTATGTTTGGCAATGCGGGTCTAGAAAAGCTGCATAATTGAAACAGTTAAATTTTGACAACCATATTCTATCTAGTTTGTTGTTGGTAAGCAAGACATCTATGTTGGTAGCTCATATCGGTAGCTGTGTTCACCTACAACAAATCAATCCTGACGGCAATTCCGTGTTCCGGCAATAATCTGTCGTCTCGACAGCTCCTCTCAACGTCAGCAACAATCCAGCATACATGCAAATTGCCGGAAGCAACATCGCGTACTGGTGAGACTTCACCTTCCCGGAAGCTTTTAGTCTCGTCTCAATAACGACATCCCGGCAGCAACTGTTCCTCACACACTGCTTATTCATCAATTGCATAAATACCCAGACAAATATAAACAAAATTAAGCAAATATCCACGGATCCAATTCAAAATTTTCTTGTGTTTGAGTGTAGCATGCAATTCCCATACCCAAATTCACTCTTGAGAGCAAATGAATTAATGAAGAGATGGAGGAATAAAAGAGAAATGAGGAATGAAGAAAATATGAACATGCCCAGAGTGAAGGAGAGAAAGCAGGTGTTAAGTTGAGACACCAAAAAAGAGTACTCTTGTTAACACCAGCTAAGGAGGTGAAATTGGAAAACAGGTCATAACTAGTACCATTAAATTTTGTACCTCTTGTTACCAAACATATCCCAAAGCCTTATTTAAGACTATCCCATTAATACTGTATGTTTCTGTACAATCCCGGATGGGTTCACAGAAGCTGATGATGTGTCTGGTGGATGGCCGGCTACCCTCCTACTGACCTGCAATAACAAAGGTGACCGGGGGCTTTCGGTCTTTCTTTCTTCGAAGCTTAAGTCAATATCTTGTGGTAGAATGTAATTACTGAGGGTAGTTATGATATCTGACAAGCTGGTGGCTGGGCCATATTTATGGCCCAGAGTGGGTTCTCTTTACTTGAAAACCGATGTGGGACAACTGTCTTTGCTGCTACTTCACAACTAGCTCCCTTATGCCTTCTGAAACCACTCCCAGCCCAATACTGCCACCGAGGTCGGGCCCGGCCCACCCTACTTATTGGTGGGTACCTCGGGGCAGCCTCGGTTATGGTGGAATGTCTGCTGGTTTACGGGCTTAGGAGGTTGTTTTATGCGCAACCGACTACAAGTCCCCCTAAGTTCCCGTTCAAGACACATCTTGAGTGGGGACTTGCTAAAATAAGCCCGTAGACCAGTATATTTCAAGTGGGTCCCGCCCATAGTCCCCCTAAGTTCAGAATCAGGACGTGGGTTGAACGCCTGTTACATGTTCATGGACAAAGGTAGCGAGCCCTTTCCTCATCTGGTGTTACTACTTGAGTGATGGGGTGTTAACGCCGTCCGTGGTTTATCAAGCCACTTGCTCCGTTTTTAAAGGGATGATATAAATTTCCCTGCCCCGGCCTCCCGGGAACACTTATCCGGGACTTACAATTTCGAAAAGCAGTTGTTACATGCTTCTTCCTGATGACACTTATCCGGGATGGGTCGTTCCTTAGTCTTACGATCTCGGTGACTCTCACCCGAGATTGGTCTTATGCTTGGAGTTTGTGCATAGTTGTGGCAGGGGCATTAAATGCATGCTCGCCAGATGTCGTGATATTCCTGGATAACTGCCAAGTAATTAATGCATGTCGCTTCACTCTTTCCTTCTTCAAGAAGCTACAGCAGTTAAGTTACGTGGCACCATCCTGCGGTTTGATCGGATGGCTAGGGGTGCCTCGTTTCCGGGTACTGGTTTTTTTAATGCGTCAGTTTGTGGATCGAGGCGACTGCTCACTGGTCGTGTATAACTCCTTCCCCCCCTCCCCCCCCCCCCTTTTCGTTTTTCTTCTTCACTCTCTCACTCTACTCTATTCTCTGCTTCTCTCTGGTTTCTCTGCGTTTTTTTGCTTTCTCTCTAATTTCTTTGCTTCTCTCTTTCTGTTCTCTGCTTTCTCTCAACCCTGCGATTGCGAGGTGTTTCTCGACGTCTGCGTTTCCGGCATTGCTACTACGTCGAAAGTCTGGTAAGTTTCTACGCTTTGCGTTCCTTCGTTCTGCTGCACTTGTAGGTCTTTACTTGTACCTCTGTTTTTGCTTCTCTAGGTTGCGTTGTTTTTGCAATGGTTGGGTAAAACTGGGGATTTTGGGATTCTAGGGCTTTCTGAGTTTAGACTGTTAATCTGTGAATTCTGCGCATGCTCCCGGCGGCACGTACTAATAGACCTTAGGGTTTGTTATACTAGGGTAGATGGATTCCCGAAGTACAACCAATTTAAGTGGGGCTAGCACATCCTCTCGGCTGATAGTGGATGACGACGAGAGGATGGTAGAGTACATTAGTCGGCGGTGAATCATCTTCTACTACGCACGAGCTAGCCGATGGTGTACCCGCCCGGGAAGTGAACTGGTCAGCCGGAGTTTTTCACGGTATCCCGATGAGCAACTTTGTTAACTCGGCTAGGCGATATATCTTGGAAGATGGCACTGTGTGTGATGAGCTAGAGAGCAGCATGACCCCGGCCGAGATCCAACAATTTCTCGAAGACTGGGGTATCTCGGCAACGATTACACTGCGCAGCCTTTACGAGGGAGAGTTGGCGTGTTGCCCGAGAGATGGCTTCGTTGCTGTGCACGAGCACATGTTTAGGAACGGTTTCTCTCTCCCGCTCCCTCAGTGCGTGCAGTACCTGTTGAGCATGCTTCAGCTAGCTCCCGGGCAGATTCCCCCAAACCAATGGCGCCAGTTGTTGTCTCTTGGCTGCATGTATTACTTGTCCGAGATGGGGTTTCCAATTGTCAACGAGTTTCGAGCCCTCTACCGCCTCTCGTACTCGAAGAAGCAGAATTGCGTAGGGTGTGTTTCATTCTCCACTCGGGATTACTTGCCTCCCGTTACGGATCTGCCTACTTCCACTAACAACAACTAGAGCTCGAAGGTTGTGCTTGTCGGAGGTCGGTGGCAAATGAATTGCCCTACGTACATCATGCCCAACCGGTTCAGGTATATCCGGGATCAATCCTTCTCGCTATCAGAATTCGAGAGGAAACGGATTGGCCGGATATTTGCGGTCTGGCCCTCGGATGAGGATCGCAGCTCGTACAATTTGACCCGGTGGGGCGTGCTAGTTCACTGTGAACTCGGCCGAATGCTTGGTGGGGTTCCCTCTAAATGTTTCTCGATTACTGTTTATACTTGTGCTTGTTCTCTGTTTCTCTGTTGCTTTACTAACTGTTGCAAGGCAGCCAAGGTTCCCAGGTGTAAGCTTCGCCCCTCACACCCGCGCGACATGGCTTCGGACCTGGACTTGCTGCATGACCTCTTGGAGGTAGGAAAAACCGCTTCACATACTGAAGTGAATTTGGCAGACTCTACCGCCCGGGTTTCAGAGACGCCGTGCTCATGGAGATTTCCGATGAAGGATACGGGAAGCCGCCTACTGACACAGAGGAGCCCGGGAGGAGCGGTGATGTTGTCAATGTCAACTTGGGCGAGAAGAAGAAGAAGAAGCCGGCGAGGCATAAGTTAAAATTTTACTTTTTGCTTTTTTTTGCTTTTGTAAGACAATGGCCTCATGCCTTATTCTGGTGATTACACATCCCGGTGATTTTTGTAAATACGCATTGGTGGTATACGCCCAGCATCTCGGGTTTTAGTATATTATGCCTTGTCTAATTTTATTACTTGCTTCTCCTGTGCTATATATTTGTTTTATGCCTATCCCGCTCGGTATTACTAGGGACTTCAATAACTTTTGCCTCTCGGTTTTACATGCTCGATACTAGGGATTTAATCGACTTATGCCTCTTGGTGGATTGCCTATCCCGTTTGATATTACTCGGGACTTAATTGACATATGCCTCCCGGTGGACTACCATCCCGTTTGATATTACTCGGGATTTAATTGACTTGTGTCTCTCGGTGTACTACCATCCCGTTTGATATTACTTGGGATTTAATTGACTTATGCCTCCCGGTGGACTACCATCATTAGAATTTGAATTTAACTTCCCCATTCTTGTATTAAGTCTTTCAAAATGAATGAAGGCATCCTCTGGGACTTGTTGTCCTCCCGGGGGCCGCAATACTTACAAATGTAAATTTTTAAGGGTGGATTTCGTTCCCATTTCATACTAGGCAGAATCTCAGGTGCTCCACATTCCAAGGGCGCCCGGTGACTATCCCATCCTGATCTCGGAAAAAGAAAGTTGTTGGGCTGACCTCTTCAACTATCCGTACGGCCCTTTCCAGTTCGGATCCAGGGCTGCCATCTTGGTCATGATTTTCTTCATTACTCAGTCCCCCAGTCCCAACATCCGGGTCCTGACTTTACTGTTATAGTGGCGTGCAACTCGCTGCTTGTAGACTTGGTTGTGTAAGTCTGCTCGCTCCCTCTTCTCCACGATGAGGTCAATGTTCAAACAAAGACCCTCCTCATTGGTTGTGGCGTCAAAATTTTTGACCTTTCCTGATGGTATTGACGTCTCGATTGGCAAAACAGCCTCCGTGCCAAAGGCCATGCTGAAAGGCGTTTCTCCTGTTGTTTCTATTGCTGTGGTTCTGATTGCCCATAATACCTCCGGCAGTTTTTGTGCCCACATACCCTTTGCGTCGTCTAACTTCTTCTTCATAAGCTTTTTAATGATCTTGTTGACCGCCTCCACTTGACCATTGGTTTGCGGGTGTTCCACCGACGCGAAGACAATCTTGGTACCCATGTCCTTCGTGAATTCAATCAGATGGTTATTGTTGAATTGTGTACCATTGTCCGTGAGGATTGTCTCCGGGACCCCGAATCTGCAATAGATGTTTTTCATCAGGAAATTCTTCACACACTCGGTGGTTATCTTCCCCAGGGGCTTTGCCTCCACCCATTTCGTGAAATAGTCAACAACCACTATCACGTACTTGAACTGCCCGGGTGCCGTTGGCAGTATCCTGATGGGGTTAAGGCCTCACTGTGCAAAAGGCCAGGGCGACAATAAGATTGACAAAGCAATAAAAGGGGAATGTATCCTGTTGGCATGCAAATGGCATTTACGACATCTCGCCGACATCTTATCAGCCATGACGCCCATGTTGGGACAGAAAAACCCTGTGCGTAGTGCCTTGTGTGCTAACAACCGGGATCTAGAGTGATTCCCGCACACCCCTTCATGAATTTCTCCCATGATCACTTCTCCTTCTTCCTTTGTCACGCACTTAAGGTTTGGGAAATTGTAACCTTTGCGGTATAGTTTCCCGTTCATGAGGGTCTACCTAGCACATCTTGATTGCAACTTTCGTGCCTGCCGCCTGTTCTCCGGGCGCACCCACTTCTTCATGAACTCGATTATGGGGTCCATCCACGTAGGCTCTCTGGGTCCCACCTCGACCATGAATATCTCCGAGATTGTTTTACTGATACTCGGTTTTCCTAGCACCTCAATTCTTGCCTTTTTTCTGCTTTTCCCAGGTCCTCCGGTGGCTAGCCAGGCGAGGACATCTACATTAGTATTTTCCTTCCGGTGGATGTGAGAGAGAGAGGCCGACTTGAAACGTTACATAAAGGCTTTTGATAACGCTTGGTAAGAGTGCAACTGAGGCTCCTTAGCTTCGAAGCTCCCGTTGACTTGATTTACAACCAACTGCGAATCATTGAACACTTCCACTCTCTCCACGTCGATGTCTCAAGCGAGTTGCAATCCCTCGATTAAAGCTTCCTACTCAGTCGCATTGTTTGATGCCTTGAACTGGAATTCCAGGGCGTACTCATGTTTGAATCCATCGGGAGTCTCTAATATTATTCCCGTCCCGTTTTTATTTCTCGTCACCAAGCCGTCAACAAAAAACCTCTAGAGTAGAGCCGGCGGTTCCTCACTGTGCATCCCCTTATCCACTCCAGAGTTGAGGATACTCCCACAACTTTCGTGGGAGTGGGCTCAGAGGACTCTCCCATAACTTTCATGGGCGTGAGCTCAGATATAAAGTCAGCCACTGCTTGGCCCTTGATTGCCACTCTCGGTCGGTAATGGATATCAAATTCCCCCAGCTCTATTGCCTATTTCACCAGCCTCCCGCTGATTTCTGGCTTTTGCATAATCTGCCTCAGGGGGTGGTTAGTATAAAAGGTTATCGAGTGTGCTTGAAAATAATGTCTGAGCCTTCTGGCAGTTATAATAAGTGCCAAGGCTAATTTCTCCATGTCCGGGTACCTACTCTCAGCCGGTGTGAATCCCTTCCCAGCGTAAAATACAGCGTGCTCGATATCATACTCTTTTCTTATCAAGACCAAGCTAACTGCTGACTGTGATGCCGCGATATATAAGTAAAGCATTTTGCCCGAGATATATAGGTAAAGCATCTCGCCCGACATTGGTGTTGACAAAACCGGCGCGGATGTGAGGTACGCCTTCATCTGTTTGAATGCCCCCTCCTGCTCGGGTCCCCATACTATATCCTTACACCGCCGGTCTTTCAGCAGTCGAGAGAAAGGGGCACACTTATCCGTGAGTCGTTACACGAATCTAACAAGGGCGACAATCTTCCCAGCCAATGAACTCACTTCATTCCTCTCGTTGGGCCTTTCCATGTCCAATATGGCTTGGATCTTTTCCGAGTTGGCTTCAATCCCCCTCCTACTAATTATATGCCCTAGGAACTTCCCTTTGACAACCTCGAAGATGCATTTCTGAGGGTTCAGTCTCATCTCGAACCTCATTATGACATCGAAGACTTTCTCAAGATGCCCTACATGCTCCTCGGCCTTTAGACTTTTGACCAGCATATCATTGACATATACCTCCATTATTTTTCTGAGGTACTCGGCGAACATGACATTCATCAGTCGCTGGTAAGTCGCTCCCGCATTCTTCAGTCCGAAAGGCATTACCTTGTAGCAATAAAGGCCCATGTCGGTCGTGAAAGTTGTATGCTCCTCATCTCTTGGATCCATTCGGATCTGGTTATAGCCCGCATAGGCGTCTATGAAGCTCAACAATTCGAACCCGGACGTGGAGTCCACCAGTTGACCTATTCGTGGGAGCAGGAAGCTGTCCTTTGGGCATTCTCTGTTGAGATTTGAGTAGTCTACACACATCCTCCACTGTCATGTTGACTTCTTTGGAACCATGACCACATTGGCCAACCACTGGGGGTATTTGACCTCCCATATAAACTTTATGTCTATCAATTTTTGTACTTCCCCCCTCATTGCTTCATACTTTTCTGGCTTAAACGTCCTTCGCTTTTGCCGCACGGGAGGGGATCCTTTCTCGATTCCTAGCTGGTGTGCTACGATACCACTAGATATCCCGGGAATGTCCTTATATGTCCAAGCGAATGCCCCACTATTTTTCTTCAAGAAACTCATCAAGGCCGCTCGCACCCCGGGTGCCTGCCCCGTCCCGATGGTCACTCGCCTATCCAGGAATTCATCTGAGACTGATACCATTTCTGTTTCTTATGTCGACCCCGGACGCTCCTCATCCGAGTCGGTATCAACCCTGGGATCCACATAAGGGTCCGAGGGGGATGTCGTGGCCTGACTCGCCAATAGAACCTCGGATCTCTTCCTCCCGTTGTCTATCGCATAACAACTCCTTGCTGCCATAAAACGGGCCTTCCCAAGATCCCGTTATAGGACGACTCGCAATCCACCACGATGAATTCTGCGGTTGCTCGGGCAATTCCCTCTCGAACTTCCATACTTACCCCAAAGCTGTCCGATCCTAAGGGGTGGACGACATCACCCGAGAAGCTGATCAGCGGCTCATGGTTATGTATCAACTTGTTACTTCCTTGATGCAGTCCTTTCTAGGCACTCTTGAACAACACGTTGACCAAGGCTCCCGTGTCAACCAGGATCTTCTTCGTGATATAGTGGTCGTGTTGTAATGTTATTAGGAATGGGTCCTCGGGTGGCCTTATCCCCTCCTCTTCCTCTTCTAGGAAGGTAACGGACTTCCAACCGGTGGTCACTTGCTAATTATTGCTACTCCCAAAGGCGAAGACCTCCCGGCCATCCCTGGATCCCATACACTGCTTTTTTGCCTTGTTGCTTCTATTATCTATACGGGACCCGCCATGGATGGTGTTGATTGTCCCATATACTTCAATTGCCCTTTCCTTCTTTAATCCGACGTTCTATTGCCCTTTTTAATTCTATGTAGCTGTTAATGTTATGGCTCGCCTCCCCATGGTACCCACAAAACTTTCCGGTGTCTTCCTTGGTGAGCCGGGATGGGGGAAACTTCCGGGCTGGGAGAGGCGAAATGGCAGACTTATTCTCGTTCCATATTGCCTCGTAAGTGGCGTTGAGCGCTGAGAAATGCTCCGTGCCTGCCGGCACCAGTCTTGTGTACCCGGTATCCTAGTAGGACCCTTTGGCCTTCCCTTGGGTGTTATACTGCTTCCCAGCCTTCCCCCAACTTCTTTCCTTATGCCTCTTTCCTGCAGAGTACGAGTACGGCTCTTGTTCTCCCTTCCAAGCTCTTACTTCTTGGACCACCTGCACCGGGGACCCGCCGTCTCTCCCTTTGACCTTCCTTTTCCCGGCTGAGGTCCGCTCGTCAGTATCATGGTCCGCTTGTGCATGCCTGATTACCATTTCCATAAGCTCGTTGTAGCCTTACGGACTTTCGATTTTTACTGCATACATAAACTTCCCGAAAAGCAATCCTTGTTTGTAGCTCTGTGTGACATCAGTTTTAATTAGTTTATTCTGCTGGTAATTAAATGTATCCTTGATTTTCTAGAAAACTACTTGTCTAAAGAAAAACACAATAAACTACAGTAAAATTTTTATAATCCTCACTACATTAGTTTGATATAAACACAAACACACCAACTTCCTCTAATTAATGTTGTTAAAGATTTGGTTCTTTTTTTATTCAAAGATATAAACCGCACCATATGTGATGTGCTTGTCGTATCGACAAGCTAGTGAAAATAAGCACAACTGACATAGAAATAATATTGATTTGCATAAAAAACAATTATTCAGACAATAGCTAGATACAAGCAAACAAAAGCTTAATCTTTTCTTTTCAACTATAAGCATCATTGAATCTGATAAAACTAATGAGGAACAAATGAGACATTTGAAGCCAAATTTCAACCATACCTTGGTGATTTATACAAAATTGATACACTTGCAATGATTTGTGGTACCTCTGTCTTAACTCGTTTATTGTATAACATACTTTAAAAAATTACTAGAAAACAATAGATTCGGAAGAGGCACAAAAGATCTACCGGTTTTCTGAAAAATATCTCAACATTTACTGTACTGTAGAGGGTTATACCAAGGAATGAGGAGAAATGTACAACGATGTTGCTGAAAAGATTAATATAGTAGAAGGAACCTATTACAACTTCAGAAGCTACGAAGTTAGTAGAAAATTATATGAAAAATTTCTACCAAAAACATCAATGGGATAAAGAACCTAAAAGATGGAGTTTGGGACTCTCATTGGTGGTTGGGAAAAGAACAAGAGATTCCAATTAAACCGATATGGAGTCGTTAATACTGAAGAAAGGGCAACTTCAATTGGAGTTGGAGCTCAGTACTTAGCTAATTACGAGGATTATGCCAAGAACAATGAGTTGAGTGAAGAGCTAGCATGTAATATATATGCTGGAATGCTCAATATTATGCAGCATGTGTTACGGCCTTAACAAGGGGAAACACTACATTTATAAGGTGGTGAAAAATGATTGCACGGAAAAATGTGACTCACACCACTTCAATGCCATAAAGGTTACTCTGGGTTACCATTTGATGAGTTCAGAGTCCTCTTTTTGGCCTATTCCACGTACCACAGTCAGCCGTTTAGATCAGACCTGGAATCGTTTTGGCCGGTCGGAGAAATGCAAAAATTGAAGTATGCTCACTAGAGTCATTGCATATACAAGTTGGAGCAGTTTTATTTCCACCGGCTGGAGTTTGAAAAGAGCAAGGATGTACAACTGGCCCTAAAGCATATACAACAACAAAAGGAAGTTGGCTATAATAGGGTTATGTGATCATGCTAAGAAGCACTTGGGTGGTATTATCCATGTTAAACTCCCTTATGCCGGTGAAAATGTGGCACAAGGCGCCAGATGTGGTAGAAAGGGCCTTCACTCTTCTCTCTCTGGCAGTGTAGTTGAAGTAATTGAAAAGTTTTGTACCTCTGCTGCTTTGGTAAATGCAAGCCCTTATGAAGATGGATGGATCATGAAGGTGGAAATGAGCAACAAACGGGTCGAATTATGATAAATCAATTACTTCTATGAGATTTGATAATCGCCTGTAATACGAAAACATGGATGCGAATTTGACATTATGTAATCATGTCCCACTGCAGACTGTGTATCCGTTGTCCGTAAGTTATTTATGTGATAATGTCAACCGATTCTTGCATCTCAAAGGCTCGTGAGGGCAATGACGATGAAGATCAACATATATAACCAGCTTCAACTAATATTTTAAAGAAACATGAGTTTTGACATATTTTGTTTATCTAAGAAAATTGCTAAGCTTATCTGACTAACTTTTCATTGATGTATTGTTTCATCGAGATGTCGGTGAGCTGTGACCTAATTGGTTAATGTGTCAACTAACAACTTTGAGGTCTTGAGTTCAAATCTTATTAACATATATGTATGAGTTAGTTACTAAAAAAAAAAATTCATCGAGATACAATCTAAATCTCGATTTAATTTTCTTGTTCCTGATTGGGCTTCTTCAATTTTTTTTAGCTTTATGCTCTACTCTGAGTAAAGATCTAGCCGATTTGGATTTGTACATATGGGACAAATGCCCCAATACCACGTACTTTTGCTACAACTTATCTATTTATTTATTTATTTATTTATTTTTCTCAATTTATTTCATGTCATCCCATAAATATTCAATGTATTTATCATATTATTCGATTGATTAACAACAATTTGTTATCATTTTCTATTTTAAATATCTAAATGAATCAATGTGTAGATTCAGTTTTTTTTTTTTTTTTTCATAACAGGTTTTTTAACTTATACAATAAATGGACATTTATATCATTTTTTAAGAAAGATGAGTTGACAATGACTTTCTTTAGTTAACAATGTCTGGATGCTCTCAATTTGCTATTAGGAAAAACGATATCTTCAGTCTCAGAATTCGTTTATTGTCCTTGTTCTTCTCTCTACATATTGATAATGACACCTTACAGAAATGACATAACATTAAGAAATTTGTATGAATGAACAAATTGGTTATGGACCAATATGCTGACTAACTAATCCACATGCTTAATAAAGTTCACACTTGCCTACAGATATGGTGGACTATTCCATCTGAATACATCAACCCATGGACTCGCTTTCTTTTAGTACTGATGAGGATAAAAGTCTAGAAAACTCAGCTACACTAGGAAGGAACTGTAATGATCTCATTTTTTTTAAATAGGTTATTTAATTTAATTGTTTTTATTTCTTTTCTTGGTGTGTTTTATTATATGACTAGTGAACAACCCGCGCGCTGCTGCGGGCGCTGTTGCGGGACAACAATAGGCACACATTGAACTTCTTACATAATATGTAGGTAGTATGAGTGACATTGATAAAGACACTTAGAGTGGATACATGAGAAGAGAACTATAAAATTCATATCTATACCATACATAACAGTATTCATTACGCTGTATTGTTTGTACTTCAATTCCATATATGAAGAAAGAATTAATGTATGTAAGTTAACTAACCTGCACATACGAAGAAAGAAGAAAACAGTATTCCTTGGAGTTGAACATTAAAATTGTGAGGTGATGAAAAGCTTTACAAATCCTAAAAATCTAGCGTAAAACCCGGGACAATAAGTCTGCATACAGAAGCTATAATAGTAAGGAGTCAAAGTAATAACAACATCCATACACAACAGCAAGTACATAACAACATCCATACACAACAGCAAGTACTATGTGCTGCAAT
>NC_020494.1:10333612-10334441 GCF_000184155.1 Fragaria vesca subsp. vesca
ATTCTCTTTTCATAAATAATAAATAACATAAGGATAAGACCAATGATGAGGACAAACAGACTGACATTAATGTCTAAAGCTTGAACTTATCACCTGAAATTAAAAGAGATTGATGGCCAACCTCTTGCAAAACCAGTTGTCTAAAACATGTGCAGACCCACAAATCTAAAATAAAACAATCATAACAATGGTCAAGAAGCTAAAATCTATAAGCCACAAAGGTGGACAGCTGAAAAGAATCTGAAACACATATATCAAAACAGAGGTGGTAACTAAATGTAACAGAGTCTAAAACAAAAACCAAAAATAAAATAATAATAATAAAATCATAGCAAAATAAACCAACTTTCCGATCATCAAAAAAAGAAAAAAGAAATAAAAAAAACAACTCAGTACAAAGAAAGAAGCCTTCAACTATAATAGGCACGCACTCAAATAATAATGAAACCCTATAAAGCCATCTAAGGAAACAACAAACCCAACGCGTCTAAAAGTCTGCATTTCTTGATCGAGGTAATCAATGAACTTCTTACATAATATGGCGATACAGAAAACTGAACTCAGCTCTAGTTTAGTTATCAAAATGACCAGAAATTTCAGGAAAAAAAAGAAGATTTATCTACAGAATGTAGTATGAGTGGCATTCATAAAGACACATAGGAGTGGATACATGAGAATAATATTAGCCCATTTTCTGATTCAAATGACTCCATATATTTCTTGGAAGAGAATTATAAAATTCGTATCCACACCATATTGATTCTAATAGACTGATACACATATAAAACATGTGATTATCCACCAACAGACACAAATGGAGCAAACTAAA
>NC_020494.1:10335904-10350582 GCF_000184155.1 Fragaria vesca subsp. vesca
TCTCAGAAAGAGTGTGTGGGTTTTTTTTCCTGATTCTAGGCTCTCTTCTCTCTCTGAAAGAAGAGTCAAGTCAAAACTAAAACACCCACACAAAACCCAAGCCGTAAGGCGGCGGCTGTAATGTAAATAAACGCAAAATAAGGGCAAGACCGTAAAATCATACGGCTTGCCCGTAAAATCATACGGTCCTTAGCTACAGTAACTCAACTTTAGTATATAGTAAATTAAGAATTGATTATTTTTGGTATGGTAAATATCTGATTGGGGTTATTATCTTTTGTTATTAAACATGTGTTAGCTTTTCTTAAATATCTAGCTATACTAGAAGCATCCAGCCCCTAATCTAGAGTAATACACGTTGCCTAATCCTCTCCCTCCAGGTGTCCCTCATCGATTTCTCTCGAGCATACCAGTCAGTCTTTCTTTCTCTTCTCTTTTCTATTCTTCCTCTTTCCCGCAAAGAAATTGGTGTTCCTTCCCTCACTCAAAGGCTGTGTTTGAACAATAGCTCTCAAAGGATTTCTTTGATTCCCCTTGTCTAAGAGTCTCTGAAGTTCTCCAATTGAAATAGGCACAGCTTTATGGCTGCAAGTGGCTGGATTGCGATAGTAGATTGGGTGTTTGCCTTTGAGCTCGGATTGCTTCGGCGATGATGTAAAGTGGATTTGCTGTCGTTTGAATTGGGTGATGGTATTTGGAGTTTGCTCGAGTTATCTCTTGAAGTTTTGGCTGCTGATTGCTTGGACTTGAGGTAGGGAAAACAAACTTTTCTTTATAGCTTTGATTCTTATTTAATATGTGATTGGGATGATTGTATTGGAATATCTTCTGTGCTACTTTTCTGGGAGTGCAAATTGATAAGCATAGTACCCTTGTCTTATGTCAAATATAAATTTTATTGAGTTTCGATGCTCCTTTGATTCAGGGTAATAAGTACCCTTGTTTTGTGTCTAATCTTGATACGATAGCCTTGAGTATCTTTGTTGGAATTCATTGAAGAGCAGACAATGCTATTTCCCTGTCCAAATCCTTCCGATCATGTGGACTGCTGGTTTCTATCTGATTATATCATCTAAAGTGGTTCTATTGAATACTCGGTTTGTGTCTATTTGTTTTATTCTACTGCTTTGGGACTTAAAGGGGAACTGTATAGTGTTGTTCTGAGTTATTTCTGATCCTAGTCTTGTTGTTCGTTGGTGTTCATAACTCAGTTTGTACCAAGCTCCTCACTTATACATAAAGCTGATTCTTGTTTTGTTCTCTACAAGTTAAAAGGAAGCTTTTTAAATATGACTTTACTTGTAACAAAAGTTCAATTCCTTGCTTATTCTTTTGGTCCTGAGTTCCTTTCGAAAAGGGTTAAACAATATAACTGGGCTTCTCTCTTGCAACTATTCTACTCCTATGTTTTACTCATGGTGCCAATTATCCTATTTGAACTGATTTCTAAACATCGATCAAGTACTATTCTTTCTCAGAAACATCTGATTTCAACCGAGACTTGATACTTGTGCTATATCTATCTATATGCTTGGTCTTTTAACTCTGAAATGATATCCACTTTCGGGTTATTGTATGTTCAGACTTTCTTATCAAGTTGGTGTCCTATAAATATCCTTTTTGCCATATTTTTGTCCAAATTGATTCAGCCCTTATTTTAATTGACAAAGCATGTTGAAATACTCTCATACTCATGATCTGACTAATATGAATATGTATATCTCATTAAAGTTTTGTCTATACCAGATGATCTTCTACCTATCATAAAATTTATTGATTATAAAGGGTTTGCTCTTCTAGATCCTATTTACAAAAATATATGTGTTCATGCATTTTGGAAAGGTTAGTTCTCTAAAGTATTTCCTGTCTCGTTCTAGCCAAATGGTGAATTAAGTTGATTATTCTTGTGATTTCATAACAGCAAAGTTCCAGTGTTTTATACAGCCAATTTATTGACTTACTCTTGTTTTCAGTGTATAATCCTCATACCTAGAAGAGCTCTTATATGTTGCATACTTTCTACACTTTACCTTTTTAGAAGTGCAGTAAATGTTTCATGCACCCTTTCAATACCAAAGGGCTGTTTCGTTTCCAGTTTATATACTTCCATCCATATGGAACTATGAATTCTAAATCCATTTGTATATGGCTGTCCTTGAGTTCAATTCATACCACTTGACCGTTGTTAAAGGTATTCTTATTTCATTGGCTTTATTTTCAGTAAGATATTTCTATCTTTGATGCAACTCAATGCTTCCCATTATGGTTTTGAGTAAATGCCTTCTGTTGGTTTGTTTTTAGTATGGTTCTCCTCCATTAGTTTCATATGTTGTTATTTACCATGTTTCCAACAGTTTGGAAAAAAAAGGGGATAAGTTTCTTGCTACCGGTTTTGGTACAAAATCGTGTATTAGTATCTACGTCATGTTTCTTGGTATTAAAATCTGGTCTCCTATATGCAGTTTCATACAAAGTCCTCAAAGCAGTTCCATTTATGAAAATACAAAGTCCCATCTCTGATCAGTCTTTCATGAGTTTACCTCTTTCAAAATGTGTTCTTGTTGATAATAAACTAAGCTGCTGCTATAACTTGCAATCTTATCGGTGTTTCATTGATTTGATCTTCATAAAAGGATTTAGTCTGTTGAAATCCTGATTTTTGAAAGGAAAGATATTTGAGTTACATTATCATTTTCTGGGCAGATTCTTATTTCATTATGAAAAAGGGATTTCAAGTTTCTTTCTGATATCCCTGATTGTTCAGCTTGGCTTGGAAAGCGATTGGATTTTCAAATGTTTTTATTTGGTTAGGCCCGGTTTAAAGTTAAGTAGGGATTGTGACTCCCTGGGGTGAATAGACCCAAAACCTGATCAGGATACCGCATGTGCGGGGTTTGCTCGGTGGTATAGCTGGGTGGTGGGCTCTAACCGGAATTATAAGGATCTGCCAATTTCGATTGAAAGAAAAGTTTCAAATGAAGTCGCTGGAAGTTGTGGTTTGATAGAAAACAGTTTTCTGGGATTTGAACGTATTATATGAAGCTGAAAAGCTTTAAGGTTTCTACTATACTTTTATTGCTTTTGTAAGTACCTGTTATCTGTTAAATCTTTTGTCAAATGACCATTGATATCAGACTTTTACATGTTGATCCATATGATACTGAGCACTCTTTCCGTTGGAAAACTTTGATATCTTTAACTTCACTGATATATTTGAGGAGTGTTTTCCTGGTCATTCATTATCATTTTTGAATCAATGTTTCTTTTCTAAAAGTGCAGCAGCAACTATTTGAGTCTTTGCCTCAATTATGTAGTCATGTTCATTCAATTCATGAGCATTGAAAGCATATCTCCAATCTCTCATGTTCAGTTGGATATTGGATTTGAGTCTTAGTTATAAAGATTATTTTGTTGTACCTACTGAGCTTGTGAAGCTCATTCCCTATATTCTTGTGTTGTTTTCAGGTAGTCCAGAAGTGGACAAGTTAATGATATTGATGTCTTCTTGAGCTGAAGTTTTGGTATTATTCTGTGATGGTGTTGGCTGTGCTTCACTTGTGTCCGAGTGCTTGTGTTCTCTTGGACTGCATTGCGTTGTTATAATTAAATGGAGTATGTTGTTGATGTTACCTTGTTTTAAAAGGGTTAGAATTTCTATGTAGCTTTGAGATAGTAACCTGGTAAAGATTTGATACCAAATGTGATGGTTCTTCTAAAAAGTATTTTCCATGTACGTACAAAATGTAGAGTCGTATCCAGCATTCCTCTTATCAGATTTAATTATTCCTGTGTACTTTTGAAAGGATTCTACATTTATCCATTGCTACTGTACAGTGTTACAAACTTTGAAAGAGTGTAGTTGTATTTCTTGGGATGTTTATTGCTCAAGTTCATGTTCAATGTTGTTATTAGAGAGATTCCTCAGGCAAATATTTTGAATCAGTTGATTCTAACAAAATGATTATTCCTTCAAAGTTTAGTGGCTATTTCACTGCTCTTTATAAAAGATCCTCATTCCAAAATTTTATTCATAAAAAAAATAAATAATTCTAATCTTTCTTTCGATTTAAATCCATCACATTTAGTCATATCCTGAGGTCGGGGTGTGACAGAAACACAATTAAACTAGTAATATACTAGTATAACAGAGGTATAAGAAGCCATAATTTCTAAAACTTGGATATGACGGCTATAATCTCTAAAACTAGATCTTATACCAGCAAGAGAATCAGTATGTTAAGTGCTCACACAATACATGGACCATGCTACAACTTCGAAATACAACCAATGGAAGCTTGCATGAATTTAGAAAACAATAACCTAGAGGGATGCCTATCACAAAAACTCATAAAGAACCAAGTCAACTAATCCATTTCAAGAAGAGAGTCCCCAAAAACAAATTTATTTGTTGTAATTTTTCTGTGCCAGACTCATTTGAATCTCTGATTACATATAGTACCATTAAATCTAGCTGCCTACGGTACATCAAAACAAGAATTATGATTTATTTGCAGGATGTACTGCCAATGTCTTTGTGATTTAAAGAAGGTGGAAGAATTTACATCAAAACAAGAAGCCAAATGCAAACTGATGAAGGTTAAATTGACAACAAAACTTCTCCTTGCAATGTTTCCCAAATAAACCGAGTGATAGCGAAAAATAAGAAACCAAGGGGTGCAAAGATTTAGTACCATAGAGTTAAGGAAAAGTCACACCCCATAGAGTACCATATTTTCAGACAAATAACGAATGCAGCTTCTGAAAAAGTGATGGGGGGACACGATGTGAAGTTTGTAGTGAGGGCATATAGGATCAGTTGTAACCCTTCTTCTGCAACATCAGTAGGAATCTTGCCTTGAAAAACTAGCCAAAGCATGAGAATTGCATGAAAAAACGCCATTTCCAAATTGAGAAGTCATTCTGCTGAATGTTGGTCTTTTCAAGAAGAAAAAATGCTTGTAAACACTTCCCTTTTCCAAGTTTTATACCAATACATAGTAAGCTTGAAATCTAAGTTATGTATACAATAAAAATAATTTTTTGCTTAAGAAAAAGTCTCGCATTAGATAGTAAAAAATCCTAGACGTCGGTCCATCTCTTCTACATTTCTATACCTGAGATGAAGTCATCAAACTACAATGTAGGAGCATAGACTATTTCTATTACAAAAAAAATGTAGATTTACTTTGGTTGCTAAGCAGTAAAAGAAGAGATAGATGAAAAGATGAAGAAGACAACAATTTATGTAGTACTCAACTTGTTATATTACTGTAGCGAAAAACCATCCCATACATTCCCATTATTTTAAAAAGTAGCATATGCACCTTTTGAAATAGTGATCAACGGACTCGGTGTGAAGTTTGCAGAGAGGCAAAATATGATAAGTTGTATGAGAATTGCCTGGAGAAACACCATTTTTCCAAGTATCAACACCAGAAAATAAGAAAGAGTAAGATAGAATAAAACTCATCACTACACCCGCTTTCATTTGGAACGTACATACAGATGAGCGCTAAAATCTCAGAATCCCAACTGAGCCATACTAAGATAGAATAAAACTGAGCATACTAAAATTATGCAAAAGCCATATAGCTTGAAATCTAAGTTATGTACAATATACGGTTTAGCAAGACAATACAAAGAATAACCAGCCATAAGATTTTATCTTATTTTTACTTTTTTGGATATATGAGGGAAAACATGTCCAAAACAAGAAAAACACAATGACACCTCATAATTACAGTCCTAAGTCACACAAGTCACTTAACCCGGCCACCGGTGACAATTTGTGGTGGAGGAACTTGCGAAGGAGGTTGTTTCACTCCGAGCTAAGCATCCAAACCAAAATTTGAGAGCTTGTGAGCAACCTAATTGGATTCTCCATACACATGATTGATCTCAAAACTCAGAATAGTAGAAGTTAGAAATAGTTGATGATATAAAGTTTGTGAGGGATGCAAGTCATCCACACTTGAATGACTAAAGTAACTAAAACCTCACTTTCAACCAAAACTTGGGCATCTCCAAGCTAATGAGAAAACTCTAAAGTTCTGCTTGCTGTATGAAACCACATCATAGTTTGCAAATGAAACCGCAAACCCAGGTGCCAATATGATGCCTCAACACTCCCCAACACCATCAAGATTTAGTTTGTAGAAATTTTTAGAAGGCTTGCTCCAGCACAGGCTGAGAGTGTGACCTTTTTTCTAGACTAATCCACTTTGAGAAAATCAGAAGACCCCTATTTCTTGATAGCCTTAATATTAATCATTTTACTATGATGAAAAGAACTGCTGCAAAGGAACTAATATCTCCTAATCCTTATTAGAATTTTTTTTAAAAAAAAAAAATGGAAATCATCATCAAAAACAACATTTTTTTCTCCATATAAACTAGCATGTGTTCACAAAGACTGAACAACATTTTAATCCACCATAGCATATTTTCTTACAATGAACATTGGCAAAAAGTCATTCTAACCAGTCAACCTGCATAGTCCTACTCCTACAAAGTCGAGTTGGCTTTATTACTTAGGTAGACAACATTGAATCCTGGACTTCATACTCTCTTAGCTGAAAGCTTTGAAGCATCTGCAACTTGTCTTTACAACTTATATTATAGCTTATTAAGGTGGTCATACCTCTTTATGTTATGAATGTGACACGAAGGATGTATGGTACGTGTTGCTGTTCATCCATGCATTTTTCTTAAAACACCTATCACTACCAGAAGAAAGGCTTTAGCTGACGAAAATAAAAAAACTAGGCCGACGAATTATTTTTTCGTCGGCTAAAGTCCATGTTAGCTGACGAAATTTTCCTTCATCGGCTAATTTAAATTTTCGTCGGTTGTGGTCAACTTTAGCAGACGAAAATTTAATTTTGTCGGCTAAAGAATTTTTTTCGTCAGTTATAGTCTGTAAACTTTAGTTGACGAAAATATAAAAGTTTAGCTGACGAAATTAAAATATCGTCGGCTAAAGTGCCTTATATTTGCAGATCTGGACAGCAGCTCATCTAGGAAAAAAAAACGGGAGAAAAAGTTTGGGTGTTGTCGAAATCTGTCCATAATTAGTTTTGGAGCTATATATAGATACGTATATGTGTATATATGTTGATTTTGAGTTTTATTTGAGTTGATCGATTTTGAGTTTTATTTGAGTTGATCGATTTTGAGTGTGATTGAGTTGATCGATTTTGAGTACGTTGGATGTATATATATATATATATATATGTTGATCGATTTGGTTGTTGATTTGATAATATATATGAAGTTGTTGTTAATAAGTAGTAGATATATATATATATATATATATATATGTTAATTAATTTATAATATTGTGTTGATGGTATGAAGTTGTTGATGATATGAGTTGATGATGATTTTGTGATGATGTTGATATATAATATTGTTATGTAATTATTAAGTATATATATGTGTTAATTAATTTGTTATTAATTAGTTGTAGTATGTAGAATACTAAATGAATTGAGATTTTATATATGAAATTTAATTAATAATTAGTTAGAGTTATACATATATATTTTGTTATATTTTTAGGATATGGATAAGAGTTGGATTTCGCTTCCAAAATAGGACAAAAGATATGGTAAAGGAGTTATGAATTTTCTGGAATATGCACTGGCTAATGCTAACAGGAATACAATTTTCTATTGCCCGTGCACGAAATGTCAGTGTCGCAGCGATATGCATCGATTTGCGATTGACAAAATATGACAGCACCTGAAGAGTAACGGGTTTTGGGAGAAGTACACATGTTAGTTATATCATGGTGAAACATCATCAGGGGGTCCGTATGATCATGGCCAATTTTCTGAGACGGGCAGTACATCCAACGATCCAACAACGACCTTCATCAACGACATGTTTCCTTATGAGAGCAGTGTATGCGCTCAAGGACAGTATATGCCTGAGCCGGTGCAACCCTTCCCTAGAGCTGTCAACACTGCTGGTATTGACAAGTACAACAAACTGCTTGCTTTCCAACAGACCCATGTGTACCTCGGTTGTTAGAAGACCGTTTTTGAAAGTGTGATGAACGTAATGAAGATTAAAGTTGAGACAAAATCGACCGTGAAGGCTGTTGATGATTATCTACAGTACACTGCTTCGATGCTGCCCCACGATCATCGTCTTCCTACCACTCATCATAAGGTCCGATGTATCCTGAAAGATCTTGGGCTTTCCTACATCAAGATCCATGCAAGATATGACTGTGTTCTTTTCTGGGGTAAAGATCCAGAAGGGAATGACCTTGGTGGCCTTGACGCATGTCCGGTATGTCACACTGACAGGTATAAGCTGACTCCTGCAAGCAATAGGAAACCTGTGAAGGTACTTTGGTATTTCCCGTTAAGTGATAGGTTGGAGAGATTGTACATGTCTTCACACACGGCCGAAGCTATGAGATGGCACGCTGATAGGGAATTGCATGATGAAGATACCCTTATACACCCTGCTGACGGGGTGGCTTGGATGCATATAGACAGGGAGTTTCCTCATTTTGCGTCAGAGGTCTGAAATGTGAGACTCGGGCTCTCATCCGACGGGTTCAACCCTTTTGGCAACATGAGTCTTCAATACAATGTATGGCCGGTGATTTTGGTACCGTACAACCTTCCTCCATGGATGTGCATGAAGAAGGAATACAATATGTTGAGTTTGTTGATTCTGGGGCCCGATTATCCAGGGAAGTGTCTCGATGTGTATTTGAGACCTTTGATTGAAGAGCTTAAGTTTTTGTGGGACGTTGGTCATCCCACTTATGACAAGTACATGCACGAGATGTTCCAAATGTATGTCATGATTGTTGGTACCATCAGTGATTTTCCTGCCTGTGGGATGTTGTCGGGCAACGTTGTTAGGGGATACAAGGCTTGTCCAGAGTGCCTTAGCGATGTGGGGAGCAGCAGTCATTGCAACAAGATATGCAAATTGGGTCACCGTACTCTACTTCCATATGATCACGAATGGCGGTTCGATGCATAAACATTTGATGGGACCGTAGAAAACGGTGTGCCTCCCAGAAGATGGATGGGGGGGGGCTTAATGAGTACGATTTTGGGCAGCTCAGCAATCATCCCAATATTGTGGCGGCAATACCTGAAAGACCCGACAGGTACAAATTCTAGACACATAAGAGCATATTCTGGGAACTCCCATACTGGAGTAAGCTGTTGATCATGCACTACCTAGATGTGATGCACATAGAAAAGAATGTTTGCGACAGTGTGGTGGGCACAATGCTGAATTTGGAGGGGAAGACGAAAGACGGTCCTAAGGCGCGCATTGATCTAAAAAAAATCCTTATAAGAAGACATTTGTGGTTGAAAGAAGGAAAGAAAAAAATGTCTCAAGCTCCTTACACCGTGAAGCCTGATCAGAAGAACGTAATTTTTAGGTGGATGAGTTGTGTGAAGTATCCTTTAGGTTACGCAGGAAATATAGCCCGGTGTGTGAACTTCCGGGATAATAAGATATACGGGTTGAAGAGTCATGACTGTCATATCCTGCTACAACGTCTCTTCCCTGTTTTCATTCGACCGTTCCTTCCCCGTCAGGTGGTGGAGCCGTTAGTAACATTGGCAAGATTCTTCCAGAAGTTATGCACACGGGAAGTGAAAAAATCTAACCTCCGGGAAATGCAAGAGGACATCATTTATATCATGTGTAAATTTGAGAGGATATTTCCTCCAAATTTTTTTGACATCATGCCTCACCTGATGATCTATCTTCCCAAACAATTGTTGCATACCGGTCCAGTACACTACACTTGGATGTATCCCATGGAAATGTACGTTTTTTACTCCTGAATTCCTCAATATATATACTTGTTCAATAATCTTAACACTTTGCAACTTGATTTATAGGCAACTTGGAGACTATAAAGATTATGTGGCTAATAAATCTGCAACTGAAGGATGTATTTTTTACTTATTTATTAATATATATATTCTTCATCGAATTTTTAAACATAAGATACAAAATATAAAATACAAAATAGAAAAACCTATATCAAATCCTATTGAATATATATATATATTTAATTGAATTCATATTTTTGAACAAGTATAATTTCAAAAATATATATATTTCACATTATATTAAGTGTTTAAATTTAAGCACGAATATAATGAAAAAAAAATGGTTTCAACAATATTTTTTTATAGAATAAAGACAAAATAATCTAGAGCCTTAGATTTGAGAATGATAAGATTGAATTTTTACTTTTTCAATATTGCCTCAGCCTTGAATTAACGAGCAACATTAAATGAGTGTATCCGCTCATGCCTTAGCCTTGATTCAAATTAATATTTTAAACAAGATGAGCGGTAATTTTAGATCGACGAAAGGTTCGAAGGGCCAAAGGTCCAAATCATCTGAGGGAACCTCTAGCAACCCTCAAACGTTGTTTCGGGGTCCCATGACAGCCAGACGTGCGACCCTTCTAGAGACGGCGCAGAGGCAGCCAGAGGTGCCCCCTTCATCGAGGCAGCGGGGCGTGTAACGACCTGAACCTAGTTTTACCAGTCAATGAACGGTAAAAGGTTGTAAGAATTAATTTACATTCAATTTGTTTATTTAGAAAAAAAAAAAAAAAAAAAAGAAGGAGACGGGAAGAGTACGTAGAAGAGGGGGAGGGGGACTTTTTAACGTTAAAGTGGATTTGGGAGAAAGAGGGGGGTGGGAGGAGAACGACCGGAAACTTTCCGGGTTCCTTCGGTGGTGAGAGAGAGAGACAGAAGAGACGCTGCCCCCCCCCCCCCCCATCTATCCATGACTGCCTTGTAGATCAATTCAAGGTGTATAAATCCCAGCTAGCCAAAAACAGTCCGTTTGGACCTGTTATGGTGTCCCGGTTCATTCTCCCTCCTTCGGTCATCTATTCCGGCGAGACCACCCAAGTTTTGTTGGGGTTTTCTAGCATAGTAAACCCTCTAAAGGGTTTGAGTCGATTCAAAACGTGGATGGAGAATCAAAGGAAACTTCGAATCCTAGAGTTTTGATCTAATTGGTCTCAAGGTAATTTTCTGACTTTTACCTTGAATTGGTGTTTGTAATAGTTACAGAAGTTGCAGTGGGTGTTACAAATGGTATCAGAGCGGGGATATGATCTCTGAGGGTAAGAGCTTAGCATTTCCTTCTTGTTTCCTTCTTTGGTTGGCTCTTATTTCTCTGCTGCTGAAATTTGGTTTGGATTTCTTTAGTTAAAGAGAAATCATGTATGATTATGTTCTGATACAGCCTTCAACTTCCTATTATTTGGGGTTACTGACTTGTATTGTAATCGGAAAAAAAAAATTATTATTACTGCTTATTCAGTTTCATTGCGGCTGAGCTTTGTTTTGCATATGTTGTAAGTCATCTGAGAATCCATGTCTTTTAGTCCATGCCTTGAACTTTTAGTGGAAAACTTGATAAGGGCATTTCTATTGTGCTGAAATTTTGTTTATTTGGTTGAAATGAGAAGCACAATAAACCTCAGAATTGCATTGTTTCTGTGAGGTTTTATGTATGAACCTAAGGGATGATGAGTTATGAGGATAGATGCTGTGCATGACTTATTGTTGATTGTAACTAAAGCACTAGAAGGCTGGCTTTTAGAGCAACCTTCAGGTATATTACTTTAATCTGGGTGTATAACTATATGCTTAGCATCTGCATATATTTATTAGTTTGGTTGTTTGATACATTATACCTATTCATTCTGGGTACTTTCTGGTAGTGTGTATGTTGTATCTTAATTAGAGAGAGTTTCAATATATATACAAGTTACTGCTTGAATCATAATTATACGTAATATGGATTTATGATTAGACACAGATCATTGTGATCGATATATTAGGTGGTTTTAAGACTTGTTTGATATATTCTGTATATGGATATATAGCGTGCAGCTCTGAGCTTTTCTGGTTTGTTACGTCGCATGTTGAAAAAAAAAGAAGAAGTTTTTTAGGGATGTTTGACTAATCAAGATGGACATCTAGATTCTGTGTTTTGATCATGTTATTTGACTTCTTACTGCTTCAGTTGATCTGTTGACTACATGAAAGTGTTAGTGCATGATTACACCACTGGATGTCCTCAGTGTTGGGAAATCTTAAATCATGATTTTAGACTTCTAGAGCTTCAATGCTTATATGCCTTATATCAATGTTGTCATACTTTGTAAGTGTTTTGTGAGACTTATTAGAGATTAAGGATAGCAGACTTTCCTATCCTCTGGTTGGAATCTACAAAGTATGGAATTGAAAACTTATCCCATTCTAGCGTTGGGCTTTAACATGAAGTGTTTTATGTTTTAAGTAATATCTTGATTAAGGTTCATCACCTAGAAGCTAAGCCAAATGACACTCTCTTTGCCACCAGAAATCAAGTTATCTTTTCCAAGTCCTTAGTCTTGTTATATGTAGTCTCCAGATAATTGAGTTATGCATAGACTTCTATATGGACTAGCATATTATGTGCTCAACTTGAGATAACTCCTAAGAGAAGTACAGTATAAGAAGGATGCATGTACTTTATTGTGATGGATTGATGTATTTATCATGATGAAACTACATGCTAGTACAGTGATTGTACTTCCAGAATTTAATGGTGTATATTGATCTGGGAAAGTAGTATGTAAGGGTGATCTATCAATGCAAGTTATTGCCAGGTTATCTATAGCAGCAGGTTATAATTACCTACTAACTTAGACCTCTTAGTGTAGAGGTTAAATCAGCCAGCTCATGCTAAAATAGTGATCTTACCATTGACGACATAAATTGATATTACTGTGATCATTATTATCATATGATAGATTTGTGTTACTGACTGAGAACTTGTATTAATAATCATGTTGATTTTCGGTGAAGTGTGTGGAACACGTATGTCAATTTTTTTTTTCAATAAGTATTGTATTGTGAAACCCGATGTTTGATTTTGTGAAATTTATTCGTGTTAATTACTCACAGTTTGAAATTGAGTTTATAAATGATGTGGTTCTATATTGTATCTGGAGTGATCGATGTCTTGTAGGGCCTCTGTTATTGTTCTTCTCTTTTGCTAAGGATCTTGAAGGAGGTATATCATATTATATGGCATGTAAGCAAGAGAGAAGCGGTTCTTTGGCAAGTAAAGACATCCCTTATAATTTCCGAATTGGCAGCCATGAGAATTTGGAGCATGTAATCGAGTTTTTTCAATTAATATTTCGGTATGTAATATTGACAATAGCCTTTGATTTCATTGCTGCTCACCCCAGGTAAACTATTGCTTGTACATAATTGATATGACTGCTATTGTAATTGATGAGTTGCTATTGTATAGTCAGTATTGATACAGACTGCTATGTTATGATCGTTGTGCTGGGATTTAATTATTATGTACAACTGTTAAACTTGTTCCTAATGTGTGTTGTTGCAGGGTGATTGCCCTTACCGTTTCGTGTGGGTTGACGGCTATTGGCGGTTATACCCTTTTGGCATGTCGTGTGGGGTGATTTACAGCTTCGGCTGGGTTTACAGTATGGGTGTGACCTCGTCTTGCCCCGGGGGCGTAGGATACCGTACTGGGTTTACCACTGAGTGCGGGGTTTAGTGTGGGTGCGACCACGTCTTGCCTAGGGGCGTAGGGTTATCACACTGGTTACGTCTAAGTGCCGGGTTTTACCACTCAAGTGTCGGGTTTACCGGCAATGCCGGGTTCGATTGCTGAGTGCCAGATTTACCACTGAGTGCGGGGTGTTTTTCGGCAGAGTGCCGGGTTTTACCGCCGAGTGCGGGGATCTCATGATGCCATCATGAAAATGTGGAAGTGATTCTCATTTGTGGGAGCAGGTACGAATTAATTACTTGTTAATATACCGTGCATTATATATATATACATATATGTTTTTTTTATTATTGATCGATCTATTTTAAAATTTCGATGGTTAAACTGCTCTATTGAATAAGCACTTGTGGGTGTTAAAGTGGAAGGCCAGTGATGGTCATGTATGTGTGAGTTTATTGATATTGCGAGACCAAGTATATTTGAGTATGGTGGATGAATGAATGAAAAGCACTTTTGGATGGGTAGGTGTGTGTGGATGAGTGAATGAAAAGGAAGGTTGGAGTGTGACCAGATCGGTAATACTTATTTATAGATGATGTGCAAGAGTAATGATTTGGCAGGGAGTTAATACTAGCCAATATACATGATTTTGAGAGATTTCCATGTAATTGTTCCAATGGAATACGATTTACTACTAGCTGTTTGTGGGCTGGCAATGCTTTTGGCTAAATACTATTATCTTACTTTCAAACTACAATGAGTATGTGTTTTGAGTTGATGTTGGTTACTGACAGTCTTTGATTTGGGGCAGTTGACATGTCATGTTTATTAAACATCATTCGATCTCATATTAGATAAGGATAGAAAGAAATGCTCAGTAGCCTACATGTATTGATTACATGCTCACTCTCAAAAGAATCTCTCCTTGACAGCTTCTAGGGTATTGGTGTTAACAATTGCAATCGGAAACTATGCTTTTGATCATGTGAGTGCTCTCTTGGTAGCGGATATATATGTCTCTTCTCAGAGTTTTTGGTTCATAGATCCTGAATTTAGGGTTGTGACGGAAAGGTACGTTGGTCGCATTCAACCAGTGTCAGGATGTGGAAATTTCGAGGATG
>NC_020494.1:10350627-10367103 GCF_000184155.1 Fragaria vesca subsp. vesca
AGCAGCCTTCTCTTCTGTCTCTCTCTCTCACCACTGAAGGAACCTGGAAAAGTTTTCCGATCGTTTCTCCTCTGTCCGGTGATGGAATTGGACGCCGTTGGTTCCGTTCTCTTCGTCTCTTCCTCCCCCATCTATCCATGACTGCCTTGTAGATCAATTCAAGGTGTATAAATCCCAGCTAGCCAAAAACAGTCCGTTTGGACCCGTTATGGTGTCCCGGTTCATTCTCCCTCCTCCGGTCATCTATTCCGGCGAGACCACCCAAGTTTTGTTGGGGTTTTCTAGCATAGTAAACCCTCTAAAAGGTTTGAGTCGATTCAAAACATGGATGGAGAATCAAAGGAAACTTCGAATCCTAGAGTTTTGATCTAATTGGTCTCAAGGTAATTTTCTGACTTTTACCTTGAATTGGTGTTTGTAATAGTTACAGAAGTTGCAGTGGGTGTTACAGGGCGTCCCTCATTCCTCGAGGCAGCTGTGGCCTCAGACCCAGACGGAGGTGTCTACACCCCATATGCTTGAGATACACCGAGCGCCCACTCCGGATCCTACTTCTTCGGATAGTGGGTCATCTGGGGTACAGATGCCGCCGTCTCATCTGTTCCTTCCGCGGATGATACCGGCCTTACCTGCAGTCGATGGCTCAGGGACGCCGATTTATCCACTGCCACCGCCAGTGGCTTCATCAACGGCGTACCGGTTCGTGTCTTTTGATACGCCTCTTATTTCCGCGAGAGTATCATCATCGGCGACAGAGACGAAATCCGTCGCGTCCACCACATCGCCCTCAGGTAATGAAAGATGAATGATTTGTTTTCTTATTATTAATAATAAAAGGTCTCCGATTTTAATAATCAATTTGGTTTATCATGTGAATAGGCACCGTCGGAGCGAAGCCGACAAGGAAGAAGAGAGGCCCCGTCACAGGGAAGGTTCTCGAGAAGACCGTCAGTACCTCAGAGAGGATCGTCATCGTTACTGACGGGGATGGCGACATAGTATCAGGCAGGAAGTCGAGGACGTACTCCGGCCGTGTGGGAGCGCTGATTAGGGATAGAGTCCCTATGTTGTGGTCAGACTGGGGCGAGGACCCGCAGGAGGTTAAGGACATGGTTCACAACGCGATGTCGGTGAGTTTACAAAATGCCTCAATAATATTATGTATTACATTGTTGATTTCTCGAAAAACTAAACTAATAAACGGTTAAATACATGTGAGGTTTGAGGTTTTCAAGCACCTGAATAACAGCTGAGTGGACGTCGTGCATGGGAGAAGGTACGTTGGGAAGTTAATGAAAAAACAAAATTGTATGTGATATTAATAATATTTCTAATATTTTTGTTGTATCTGTAGGTACAAAGAGTGGAAGAACGAGTTGCGGACCCACTGGACTACGCACCGGAATGCACGTTTTGATACACCTGTTGAGTTCCAGGATAGGGAGTACAAGTGGCGTTGGCTTCTGACATCAGAATTCAATAACCCTCGTAAACAGGTATTTAAAAAAATTAATTAGTTAATTTGTCATTAAGTACGTGCGTTTTTAAATATTTTACTAATAGTTTATTTTTTTTCTTTGAAGACCGTCTCCCGGGCGAACGTTCAGAACCGGCAACGCAACACAAGGAACCATCGTGCTGGTTCTAGACCGTTCGCTGTCTTCATGGACGAGGCGGCCAAGGAACATCCAGAAGTCAACCGGTATGTCTATACGTACGAGAAGACATATCCTGACGCCCAGGAGGATATTGTAAGTCATCTTACGTTTTTAAATTTTTAATTTAACTTATATATATGTCAAAATGTTAATTAATAATTTTTTTCCTATCTAATTAGGCGAATGTGAGGGAGGCTAGTGACGAGGTGATGAGTGCTATAGTGAGGGAGACATGGCCGGACACGCAGGAGGAAGAGATGTTTGAAGTCATGTCTCGGATCGACACTTCGGATCAGACGGTTGGGGCGAGGATCATGGGCACAGCGTTCCCACCGCGAGCAAACAACTTCTACTACCGGGGTCTAGGAAAGAAGGGCGAGGGGGTCCTGAAGACCACTCTAGGATTTCAACGAAAAACAGTCTCGACCAGCAGCAGGACCACGACCACCAAGACGACTCAGCTAGAGTCGGAAGTTCAGAGACTACGGGAACAACAAGCCGCTCAGGTTGCCTATAATGCCGCGCAAGCAGCCTATACTGCCGAGATATATGCCATCCAGCAGGCGCAACAGCAGCAGATATTCATACAGGAGTTTACAGCTGCCCAGCTTCAAGGACTTCCGGCTCTGCCCATGCCTACGGCTATCCCGCTACCCCAGCCGCAGCAACCTCCGCAGCAACCACCAGAAGCAGATATTAATTTAGACGATCTAGATTTTGTGTAGTTGATGAATTATATAGTTTTTTATGCTTGTTGTTGGTTATATGGAATTGTTTTGGTGTATTTTGCAGCTTACTTGGAATGGTAATTTAGAAATTTCGGGTTTTTTTTTACTAGAATGGACTTATAGCCGACGAAATACGCCATAATTCGTCAGCTATAGTATTTTTAATTTTTTTTATAAGGTTTAGCTGACGAATTATGAAATGTTTCGTCGGCTAAACCCTTCTAAAGCCGACTAAACAGACTATATTTCGTCGGCTTTAATTATTTTTTATTTTTTTATTACATATTATAGCCGACGAATATATTAAACGTTTCGTCGGCTAAAGTCTCAGACTACGGTCGACGAAACATTTAAGATATTCGTCGGCTAAATTCTGGGAAAAAAGCCGACGATCTCTTTTTCGTCGGCTAAATTCTAGGACTAAAGCCGACGACGTCTTCTAGTTTCGTCGGCTAAAGTCATCGCCGACGACCTTTTCCCGACGAAATCTTAGCTGACGAAGGCTCGTTGGCTAAGATCTTAGCCGATGAATTAAGCTATCCTGGTAGAGTATGTCACATCCCGGTTCTTAAGTCAATTTGCAGTTATTTACTTTTGGGTTACTTTGACCTTTTACCGTTATAAGTAACCGTTTACTATTTAAGACTCTAAAAGTTGACTTTTTCCTTCATGTAAAATTTAGGAAAACTTTCTTCATGAAAGTCGTAGAGGATGTTAAACGGAGTTCGTGGACACATGACACGCTTAAAACAGAGTTTGTATGAAGAAGTTATGGTTTAAAAACGAAAGTTACTATTTTGGTAAAAGGGGGTAAAATTTAGTGGGTTTTATTTTTGGTGGGTGTTTAAGTTGGACCGGGTAGGTGTGGAGAAGCCCAACACCCACCCACACTCTCTCTCTCTCTCTCTCTCTCGTGAGCTCCTCCCGACCCGTTGAAGACCCAGCCATTGTCCGTCGTTGTCCGGCCGCCATAGACCGCCGTTCCGGTCTCAAACTGTCGGCTGTCCACCCAGCTTCCTCCCTGGACCGGTGAGTGCCGCCATAACGTCGCCGTTCGAGAGGAATTCCGCCGGAGACGCCGGCTGTCTTCTTGCCGGAGTTCCCTCCTCCGGCCACCATAACTCGTGATTTTTGGCTCATCTTGTAGCTCTCATCAAGGTTAGTAATCCCTCAAAAGAAATTGGCTAAATTCGATCTTGGTAGGGAGAAATGTATAATTGAAGTCCTAAGGCTCAATTTAAGGTTTTGGTTCGATTAACCTAGTTAGACTTAGAAACGTGTAATGAATGTATGCTAAACGCACCGTTTTGGGGTCTTAGTATGTTGCTTCTTGTCTTGTTCAGGAGTAACTGTGTGTGGTTGTAGTTGGTTAAATGTAACTAGGGTTGGTTAGTTTTGTTTGTCTGCTTCTGCTCAACTTAGGGTTCTGCTCCTATAAAGAGCCATCTTTGTATTCCAGCCGCATCAATCAATATATATCAGTTTTCTAGTCTTTCATTTTCTTTTAGTTATTTTCTTTAAGTCTTGTCCTAGCCAGGGTTTAGTACCATCACATCTGCTATCAGAGCCCTATCTGGGCACCATGGCAAACAAGAAAGGTGGTGGTGGTCATAATCAGCCACATACTTCGGGAGAATCATCTAGCATCTCCAAGCTTATCGAGATGAGACCAATGCTTCGATGGAGGAGCTTCGGAGCATTATGAATACATATCAAGCATCTTTCAACTCGTTTAGGCTTGAGATGATGGAGGAAATGAGAGCTATGAGAGAGCTCTCTACAGCTGCTGCGGCTAAGCTGGAAAGCTCTTTGGTGAGCTTTGGAACCTTGCCTCCTACTTTAGGCATTGCAGCAGCAACACAGGGTCAAGTCACATCGGCGTTGGAACAAGCACATGAGCATGCTGCACATGGACTTGCTATCACAGACCCTGTTCCATCCCTTTCTGCCAGCTCAGCAAAGCAAACCTTACACATCCAAGAGATTACAGAGGTTGAAACGTCAGAAGGGGAGCCATTTTTCTTGAACCAAACCGAGCCTTTAGTGACTAATGCAGTAGGAGCAGTCCTCCCCAAGTCAGGGTCTTCCTCAAGCACTGAAAAGGGCAAGACAGCAACTGGATCTGCTTCTAGCTCGAAAGGTAACCAACACCAACAACACATCTTCCAACACACCAATTTTGGTACCAACCCTTTTAACTATATGACGGGTCACACAGCTGGTGTGGAGTCTTTTTCTCCTCTCCCAAACCCTATGTTTTTCAATCCCACAAGTCCATATCCTTACTTCCAACCTCCCTATCTTCCTCCACCGTTTGGCTATTCATACCCAACATATGCCACCACAACTACTACAAACCCACACACGAGTACAAAGCTGCACATGGCCTTTGTTCCTCCACACACAACACCTCCTAATCCTCCTAACCCTCCCATTGACCCAAACCTGCCCACCATGAGACAAATGAAGCTTGAGTTACCTCTGTTCTGTGGAGGAGACCCAGTGGAATGGATTAACAAGGTGGAGCAATATTTTGCTTTTTACCAAGTTCCAGATGACAAGAAACTGGCCATAGCTTCGATGCATATCATTGAGAGTGCCGCAGACCGTTGGTTTCTATTTCGCCATGAATTCGCCAACTCTTGGCCTGGTCTTGCCGAGTTGTTGATGCAAGAGTTCAGTGGGTACACGATTGTGGATTACCAAGCGGCGTTGGGGCGTATGTCGCAAATGGGCACTGTTGAACAATACATTGATACATTCACGAAGCTATCTCGAAGAGTTTTAGGATTTTCACATGAGGCTTTGGTTTCTTGCTTCATTGGTGGCTTAAAGGAGGCCATTAGAGCGCATGTTAAGGCTCAGAAACCTAAAACGCTATATGAGGCGTGTGAGCTTGCTAAAGTGTTTGAAGAACTTGAGTCTTCACTTAGAACTCAAGCTCGAGTGTCAACGAGGCTAGCTCAAGGGGCACCACAACGTACCAACAACTGGAATGGAGGAGCAAATGTGAACACCAGACCTCCTGTGGTGCAGCAGCGCTTACCAGCACCTCCTAACAATGGACCTCTAGGAGGAAATCGTCGATTGACACAGGCAGAGTATCAAGAGCGTAGAGCTCGTAACCAATGCTTCTTTTGCGACGAAATTTTTCGACCTGGACATAATTGCCGAAGAGGGCAAGCACTAATGGTGATTGAAGTGAAACAAGAAGAGAGAGCTTTAGAAGGGTCGGAAGGAGAAAACAATGAACTAGCTCTAGTAGATGACAACAATGAAGAGGAAGTGGTCTTGCAAGCAATGAGCGATGGCAGCGCTTCCACAATGCAGTTGAAGGGGCTATGCAACAAGAAGAGAGCACATGTTTTGATAGACTCGGGAGCTTCACACAATTTTATTCATCCGGCATTGATTAAAAGTGTGAAGGCAACAGTGCAAACCATTTCGCGATTGAGGGTGAAGCTAGCAAGTGGGGCTGTGTTGTACACCAACAAGTTGGTAACAATGGAACTTGAACTTCAAGGTTATTCATTTTATACTGATTACTATGTTCTTCCAATTTCAGGTTCTGAAATCATTCTAGGGGCTGCTTGGCTTAAATCCCTAGGTGACATTATTTGGAACTTTGAGTTAATGCGCATGAGGTTCATGAAGGGTGAGCAAGAACATGTGTTGCAAGGAGAGATGGAGCCTATGTCGAAGATAGTTAATTGTAAGTCTATGACCAAGTGTCGAAGATAGTTAATTGTAAGTCTATGACCAGGTTATTGCGCAAGGAAAGGGAAGCAGTATTGGTTCAGTTGAATGCAGCTAAGACAGAAGCTAAAGGGGTTGAGCAACATTCACAAGTTAAACAGCTCTTGTCTCGGTATGCAGATTTGTTTAAGCCTCCTACACAGTTGCCTCCACATAGACCTCAAGACTATCAGATCACTCTGCTCCCTAACATTGCCCCTATCAGTGTCCGTCCATATAGGTATCCTTATTCACAAAAGAGTGAAATTGAAAAGATCATATCAGAGTTGCTTGCTAACGGGGTAATTCGCCCGAGTATTAGTCCTTTCTCATCCCCGGTGTTATTGGTTAAGAAGAAAGATGGGAGTTGGAGACTTTGTGTAGACTACCGTGCCCTAAACACTGCCACAGTTAAGGACAAATACCCTATTCCGGTGGTGGATGAACTCATTGATGAGGTTCACGGAGCAGCTTTCTTCACTAAACTCGATCTCAGATCTGGTTATCATCATATACGAATGAAGGAGGAGGATATACCCAAGACAGCCTTCCGGACTCACTCGGGTCACTACAAGTTCTCAGTCATGCCCTTTGGATTGACTAATGCGTCGGCGACTTTTCAAGCTGTGATGAATGAAGTGCTACGAGAACATCTTAGAAAATTCACATTGGTTTTCTCTGATGACATTCTTGTATATAGCCCCTCTATGCAAGAGCACCTGAAGCACATAGAGTTGGTTTTTGCAAAACTCAGAAGACATTCTCTTAAGATAAAGGCCAGCAAGTGTGTTTTTGCTGTGCAACAAGTGGAATACTTGGGTCATGTTATAAGTAAGAGAGGAGTTTCGGTGGATCCTACAAAAATTCAGTGTGTAAAGTAGTGGCCTTGACCTACAACTTTGAAGCAGCTGAGAGGGTTCCTTGGTCTAGCAGGGTACTATCGCAAGTTTGTAAGAGGGTTTGGTTTGATCGCTAAACCTCTAACAGACATGCTTAAGAAAGATGGTTTTGTTTGGAGTGATAGTGCAGTGGAAGCTTTTGAAAAGTTAAAGGAAGCATTGATTAGTACTCCGGTGTTAGCAATTTCGGATTTTTCGAAGGAGTTTGCTATTGAGTGTGATGCCTCTGATGGGGGAATTGGAGCTGTTTTAACCCAAGAAGAACACCCTATTGCCTACATGAGTAAGGCTTTAGCTCAAAAGCACTTGGCTTTATCTGTGTATGATAAAGAAATGCTTGTTGTGGTCTCGACAGTGCAACACTGGCGTCCATACCTTCTTGGTTAACACTTCAAGATTTACATAGATCACAAAACAATTGAGCATTTTCTAAACCAGAGGATCACTACTCCGGCTGAACAAAAGTGGCTCATCAAGTTGCTTGGATTTGACTACACAATCCATTATAAATCAGGGAAAAGCAATGCAGCATCTGATGCTTTATCTAGAGCACTATTCTCAATTCAACTCAATGGGGTATTAATACCAACTCACACTTTTGTCCAAGAGCTACAACAAGCTTGTGCTAGGGACCCTGAGGCAAAGCAGGTTATTCATATCCTTGTTCAAGACCCCCTCGGTAAGAAACACTACTCTCTGGTCAATTCTCAATTGTACTACAAAAATCGTGTTTTTATTCCTAACTGGATGGATGGCGCCAAAAGATTATATATGAGTTCCATGATGGTTTTGTGGGGGCCTATGCTGGTCGCCATAGAACTTATAAAAGAGTACAGAGAAACTTTGTTTGGCTAGGGCTACACAAGGATGTCAAGAAGTATGTTTCTAAGTGTGATACATGCCAGAGGAACCATAGTGAGAATGTATTACCTCCTGGACATTTGCAGCCTCTTTCCATCCCTGATGAAGCATGACAAGACATCACAATGGATTTTATTGAAGCTCTTCCAAAAGCAGAAGGTAAGAGTGTGATTTGGGTGATAGTCGACAAGTTGACAAAGTACTCCCATTTCATAGCTCTTGCGCACCCTTATACAGCAGAAAGTTTGGCACAAGTCTTTGTTAAAGAAGTTTTCAAACTACACGGCATGCCATCCAATATCACAACTGATCGAGATCCTGTCTTTATGAGTCTGTTCTGGGACTTGTTCTTTTAGCTACAAGGCACTAAACTGAGTAGGTCATCAGCGTACCACCCTCAGAGTGACGGCCAAACAGAGAACTTAAACAAGACTTTGGAGCAATTCTTAAGATGTGTTGTAGGGGAGAGACCACAACTTTGGGTGCAAGCATTGCCATGGGCAGAGTGGTGGTACAACTCCTCTTACCATTCTTCCATCCAAATGTCTCCATTTGAAGCTCTCTATGGTTATCCACCTCCTACCTTCACTACTTATTTGCCAGGGTCTACTTCGGTAGCTCGAGTTGACAAACAACTTAGGGACATAAATGAACTGATTGCTACCCTTAAGAAGAATTTGGTGAAGGCTAAGAACAGGCAGAAGCAATTTTACGATAACAAGCACTCAGAGAGATCTTTTGAGGTAGGAGACAAGGTTTTCCTCAAGCTCCAACCTTATAAACAACAAACAGTACACCAAGGTGCCTTTCACAAGCTATCAGCTAAATATTTTGGTCCTTTTGAAGTCCTACAGAAAATCGGTACAGTGGCATACAAACTTAAGCTTCCTCCAACTGCTAGGATTCATAATATTTTTCATGTTTCTCTTTTGAAAAAGAAACTGAGGAGCTCTGTGATGGTGGAGCCTCACCTTCCTCATATTTTTGATGCCAATAAGCACACCTGGACACCAGCCAAAGTTCTCGAGACCAGGCTAGTCAAGAGGAGAGGTAATGCTGCAGCACAATGGTTGATTCTATGGGAAGGGACCAGCCCTGAGGAGGCCACATGGGAGTATGCTGATGAAGTGAAATGCAGGTTTCCTGCTTTTGAGTCTGACTCTTAGATCAAAAACTTGAGGTCAAGTTTTAAATCATGTGGGGTGCAATGTAATGAATGTATGCTAAACGCACCGTTTTGGGGTCCAGTATGTTGCTTCTTGTCTTGTTCAGGAGTAACTGTGTGTGGTTGTAGCTGGTTAAATGTAACTAGGGTTGGTTAGTTTTGTTTGTCTACTTCTGCTCAACTTAGGGTTCTGCTCTTATAAAGAGTCATCTTTGTATTCCAGCCGTATCAATCAATATATATCAGTTTTCTAGTCTTTCATTTTCTTTAAGTCTTGTCCTAGCCAGGGTTTGGTACCATCACAAAATGGATTTTGTGCTAGTTAAGGAAGTTGTTGTGCAAGTTGAGGGGAGTGTTGTTGTAAAATTTGGGAAGCATTGGAGGTCGCCGGAGTACGGCTGCCGGCGGAGCAGGCGGCGGCACCACCCCTTAAGGACAGTTTTTCATGTTTTTGAGATTGTTTTAATGAGAGGAGTATAATGATGTGAAGTTTGGAATTGTTGGAGGAGTTTTGGTTAGGTTTGAGATTTTTCAAGATGGAGAATTTTGGCGGTTGTTAAAATGAAAATCCGGCCGTTGGGTGTCCTTGGTATATATTCTAGAATGTTAGAATTGATGAATTAAGGTTGTGGTGGAGTTTGATGTGAATCCGGTAAACTTAACCCTAGTAAGGGTAGTGGGTTAAGCGGAAGAGTTTTGGGTGTTTAAATTTAAGTATTTATTTTCCGGAATTGAAGTTTGGTCCTAAACATGGTTGTTGTGCCAGAATTCGAGGAGACCTCACATGAGTGGCAATTCGGAATTCGTCAGGCTTAGGCCTAAATCTGTGAGTGGACATTTTGGTTTTTAATAATATGTATGCAGGATTTTATAAGTTGCCCATTATATTTTCCAAGCTTAAATTGTAATTTCGGCTTATGAAATGGTCTTTGAATTTATTTGATTTTTATGCATTGATTAACCTTTGCCATGATTTATGGAATTCATTTGAGATTGGCATATTGGTTATGAAATTTATTTGAGATTGACATATTGGTTATGTTTTCGATAATGAATTTATGGATTTGAGCTTGGGTTAGAGATTTGGTATTTGATTTTTAATATTCTTTATGATTTCAAGATTTGAGATTATATCCAGATTTGCATATTGCCTGGTTTTCGAAAGATGATAATTATTTAAGTTAATTATTTCATTGAGCATTTTAACGTGTGGGACACGTCGTTGAATTTAATTAATTTCTTTGCTCTTTGAATTCTTTGAGTACAGTTGGGAATCGTACTTATGTTTTAGTTAAGAGTTTTGGGGAAACTCACATGGATTTATGTTTCTTTATTTATGCCATACTTGTCGGATAATATATTACTAATGCTATCATGTTGTTCCACTTTTCGAGGTGATGTGGCCTCCACGTTTTAAGTGGGGTTACTCAAGCCCTTTCCGCCTTTGGGTGATGTGATATAGTCGACGACATCACGCAAGCCCTGCACCCTCTCCGTTATTATAACGTGAAGGTGTAGAGAGTATGGGAGTACTTTTGTCTAGGAGGCTCACTTGTATGGCTATAGCTGCTTCTTATTTAATATTTATTGTCTTGACTAGCGGGGCTAGTCCATCTTTTCGATATTTCATTTTACAAAGGTCTTTATGTACCAATAATGTTATTTTTGACTAGCTGGGCTAGTCCGTTATTTTGGTACTTTCTTTTACAAAGGTTATTATTTATTTTTGTCGTTAATTTGACTAGTGGGGCTAGTTCGTTTTCTTGGGATTTTCTTTATGAAAGTTTTATCAACACTTGCATGAAACGGATTTCTTGATTATCGGAAAATGGGAAAGTAATTAAGTTCGGTTAGTTATGTTGCGATCAGTTACTTGATTATTTTTTGTCCACTTACTCTAACGTTTTAAATTACTTTCCCCTGGGCCCTATGGTTTTAAATGCCCAGTTTGCAAGCTAAATCTAAGTGAGGTCGAGCGTACATGGAGTCGAGGCATAGTCAGAGTCTGCTTCGGCTTATTCTTTATTTATTGTTTTTCTTTCATTATAGATATGCTCTGATAACCATTTGAGATAGTTATTAGTTGATTAAGGCTTGTTGTAATTTTGGGAGATGTGTTGAACTTGAGGAGCAAGAAGGCTCCAGGTGTTGAGGCTGGTTTGTTTGTTTATAGAAGTGTAGGATTTTTCAGGTAAGGGTTGTCTATTTTCAAGGTAGATTATGCCAAATTTTCGGTAAATTTTTCTTGAAAATGAAGCCCGCAGGATTTACCTCGGGTTTCAGGGTGAAATTCGGAGTGGGTTCTGTCAACTTAAATTGTTGCTCTCATAAAGTATGACTAAACTTACCATTTTAGTAATATCTAACCATCAGCAGTAAGAATGCATGCCCACATTGACGATAGTGGGATCTTATATTTGTGCTTGGGATAACAACAAGTAGCAATTCATAAACGAAAGAAATATGATGTTATGTTGTTGTGTTGTTATGGCTAGACACTGTATTGAGGAATGTCTGCATATTTTTTCTAGATCACCTGGATTGAACCATGCCCATCATATATAACCCTTAGAACTGGAAGATGAACCATCATTCTGCTCATTTTGACTTATGCTTCTTCGTATGCTTGAATTATAACGTTCCATCTCTTTTGATCTATTCAAAAGTGCAGAATGAAACTAATCTTCATCATTGTAAAGCCAATTAAGAATGACCGTCAGATTATCAAATGTTTTCACCTTAAAATCATAAGCTTAATGAGGTAAAGAAAGAATCACATCTATATCTCACTGGATTACTCACCATCTCCATGCAACATAGTAACATCTTTATGAATAACTTGGTTATTTTCAGACATTAAAAGAACAGAAAGGTGTGATTAAGTAAAAAAATTTATGAAAAAAGCGTGATAAAATCAAGAATCTTAACTTTCAATTTTTTTTTTTTGATAGAAAAAGAAATACACTAAATAGAGGTGCCTCTAGTGCACCATGAGTTTACAGAGTCAAAGGTTAAAGCTAAAACTGCATCCGGAGGAACACACTCCTCCCAAACACACGAATTATCTAACCTATGATCAAAGTTTGCAATGGCGTAAGCCACAAAGTTCGCCTCCTTGAAAACATGTTTGAAGCTGATGAACTCGAACGAGCTTCGAAGGGATTTAATATCTTGACAAAGCTTAAGCAATCTCCACGGGGGTGCAGAGACGCCATTAATGACATTAATTACGAGCTTGGAGTCGCCTTCAACCTCCACCTTTTTAAAGCCTCTTCTTTTTGCATCAATGAGGCCGTTACGGAGGGCTAGGGCTTTAGCTACAGGAACAGTCGTTGAACCAAAGTTGAAAGCAGCTGCAGCAAGGGGGCTTCCAAGAGGGTTTCTAAAAATGAAACCGCCTGCCGCATAGCTACTCTTCACAGACCCATAAAAAATCAAGAATCTTAACTTTCATTGTAAAGACTAAAGAGCAAAACGAATGACACTTCAGGACAAATTAACGCCTCTTGACCGGGATGCTGAATCGTATATATGCAAGAATAACATGAACTTGGACCATGCCTGAATTACTATCTTTTCAAATGAACTAGTTTGTTTGCTGAGAACTAGATCATAATCTTGTAATTTCTTAGGTTTAGTAAATAAGACCACTAACTATACACCATTTCTGCAACAGTCAAGTTCACAATGTCAGGATTGAACCAAGAATTGCACGCATCTATTCACATACAGTTTTGCAACTTGCAAGCAATTTCAGTCATACAATCTGTTTCTGCATATTTCCGGAGACTATGTAGAATCACGGTGAAACAAACAATCATATACAAGAGACACAAGGACATATAGTGGTTCACCATGTCATCGGAGGACATGGCTACGTCCGCTTACGAATCAACTATCATGGCCAATAGGCCTTTGGTGTTACAAGAGCTCTCTAAGATGGAGTGAGTAGGGATCGGGAGAGGGATATTCAGCCAGCCCCTTTCTACATATGGGAAGCCTTCATTTTATAGCTAAGGAAGGTTCCCTCTTATTACATATTAACAATGTGGGACTAACTACACATATATCTTATCATTGTGTTTTCTTGTGAAGCATGGAGAAGCACATTCCCGACGTGGCATGAATGATTTTTCACCATGGCGAGGTAGGATATACATCGTATCTACAAGTTTCCTAACTGGTCTATGGGCGGGGAAGGTAGTTCCCAACTACCGACTACAAGTCCCCCCAAGTTCTCGTTCAAGACACGTCTTGAGTGGGGACTTGATATATAAAATGCCCATAGACCAGTCAATTATTAACGGGTACCCGGTCCCAGTCCCCCCAAGTCCGTACTCAGGACGTGTGTTGAACGGGTCTTGCTTATTCTGGGTCTTGTTTTTCTTGATATACACCGTAATCTTTAAGTCCACCAATAAATGCCCCTCCCGACCTCAGCCTCAAAACTTTTTTTGGCCGGGCGAGGATTATTGTACCTTCATAATGAACAAATGATCGATTAGCAGCTTACATAGTTTAGTTTGATCAACACAATTATGGGGCCAACCAAGTATTGTTATGGCCATAATAATTGTTGAAAAACACAATGGTTCATGCAATTGTGTAATACTGAATGTCGAATGCCAATCTCTCGGTGGAATGCCTCTCTCTCAGTGGAATGCCTCTCGGTCGAATGCCAAAACCTACAGCCCAGCATGTATACTCATATATATACAGGTTTGACTTACAAGTAGAATATTACGAACTTTCACAAACCAACGAGATTATAACAATCATAATCTTAGACGGGACTTATCTGTGAAAATAGCTGCTGAATGGATGCATATAGGAGGTATAGGTTCATGCCCATACTACTCTCGGACGATGAATCCTTGTTGCCAGTCTCTCGGTCCAAGATTTGTTGACTTTTTCCAGGTAAATAGCTCCGGGTGTCCATAGCTTTTTTTTTTTTTTTTTTTACTGAGACCTGCTACTTGCAGATTAGACTGAGGCACTAAGCCTTCCCCTTTCGATAACCGGAGATAAAGGTAGTAGAGCCCTAACTTGCACATGGGGTCAATTCTCTACCTTCTTCAATTGTTCTGCTCCCGGTGGCTGGATATGCTTAGACGGGAACCCTGAGATGAAGTCGACCTGGAGAAGTGATGTTGCTGCCAGGCTGGGTGCCTAGAGTAAGAAGACGGGTGTCTAGATCAACACCATTTTACTTCTTGCAGATAGGATTTCCCTTATCAGGGTGGCCATGTTGATTTGCAGGTGAGACCAGATGTGTCTTGACCGAGCCAGGCGGTGGGATCAGTGGATGCATCTCGGTGAGCTATTCAAACTGAAAGAATGATCCCGGGGGCTACCAGCTGGTTCCCGACGTGTCACTCCCGGTCGACAATGGATGAGCTTGGCCCGGGAGAGCTAATCGGGCTGGACCCGAGTGGTGGAGGTGATCCTGACTGGTTGATTGGTTGCTTCATCAATCCTCCCGGTGACCCTACTAGAGTGCCTCTCGCCCTTTCTATTGCCATACCGACCGATCGGCGTTGCCTGCCCGAGGACTATCGCCGGAAGAGCTCGACAAATCCGGAGCGGGCAGCGGAAGGAGTGGGTCGTCACCGGCGAAGCTCGCGGCCGACATGACTTCAGTATGGCGACTGCGTGAACTCTGGGTCCCAGTGAGCCATCTCCGGGTTTCGCCTACAGACCCGGAGTCATTGTAGTTATTATTATTATTATTATTTTGAAGACGGCCTGGTGATGAAGGGATCCCGGGCAGGTCATGTTACTCCGCCTGATGGTTGGGCCGGGCCTGGGCCTACATACCAAACACCATCTGCTGACTTCATGCATGAGCCTGCTGGCAGAGCAACAAGACTTTTTGTAACGTTTCCCACAGACGGCGCCAAATGTTTCTGCATAATCCCGGAGACTATGTAGAATCACGGTGGAACAAACAATCATGTACAAAAGACACAAGGACATATAGTGGTTCACCATGCCATCGGAGGACATGGCTACGTCCGCTTACGAATCAACTATCATGGCCAATAGGCCTTTGGTGTTACAAGAGCTCTCTAAGGTGGAGTGAGTAGGGATCGGGAGAGGGATATTCAGCCAGCCCCTTTCTACATATGGGAAGCCTTCCTTTTATAGCTAAGGAAGGTTCCCTCTTATTACATATTACCAATGTGGGACTAACTACACATATATCTTATCATTGTGTTTTCTTGTGGAGCATGGAGAAGCACATTCCCGACGTGGCACGGATGATCTTTCACCATGGCGAGTTAGGATATACATCATATCTACAAGTTTCCTGACTGGTCTATGGGCGGGGAAGGTAGTTCCCAACTACTGACTACACAATCTATTCCAAAAATCAGTTTTTTCTCATTAAGAATATTCCGAAAATTAGTTAACAACTTTAACATACAAAGCATGCAGCATCTATCACACAATACTCACTACAAAGTACAAACACATGATTATTTGACAGATAAAACTAACCATTTGGAGGAATTAATAGTGTTCACATGGTCACTTATTGACAAAGAAAATAATGGTTAATCACTGTTGGATGTAAATCCAAATGTGAGAAATATTATTTTAAAGTTAAGTTATTTTGTTTTCCACCATTGGATTTACATCCAACGATGATTGATCATAATTTCCTTAGTTACTAAGTGACCATATGAACACCACTATTGAAGGAATAAATATTTTTTTAGCACGACTAAATATTCTAATTAATGATGAAACGAATACATCAATCCTTCACCAACAACATATTCACCACTATGACATTTTGTTATTGAATCTTCATCTCAAATGAAACAATCCACTTCAGGTTCCTACATTACGATACAAAATACAATGAGATCAATCGGTCAATAAAAACTTGTAACATCTTACCTAAATCATTGGGTAGCTGAAGCATTTTGTGTTGAATTTCAGATGGGGCACTCATCAACATTATACAGGTTCGGACTTGATAAGAGTCTTAGGAGCCCATCGACTCAGGGCCCAAAGATCTTAGAGGCCCAGAAGAAAAAAAAATAAAGCTTATTTTATGATCAAATATAGTTAAATAATTAATGAAAGTGACAATTAATGTCACAGCTCCACTTTTAAACACAATTGTAAGAATATAATAGTAATGACTGTAATTAAGGGGCCCAAACAAGAGGATCAAACATGTTCTTATTGTAATTAGTGTTAACATTTTAATTTAATTTCTACTCGAAATTATATCAAAAACAAAATAAGGTAAGTTTTTTTGAAAAGAAAAAAGAAAAAGAAAAGGTAAGAGCTTAAAATAAGTTTCATAATGTAAATAGAATTCTTAAAATATAATCATCAGAACATTTTGGTATATGATGTTCTATAATTAGATTTTGTAGTTACATAGTTTCAGTTTCCGAAATATCATTATATAT